>NC_134411.1:39771532-40145282 GCF_038048845.1 Mixophyes fleayi | reverse complement strand
CCTGCTGCCTCCATTCCCCTCCTCACATCATGTCACTGCCTCTGTCACATACAGCCCTGTCCTTTTCATTTTCATATGGGGCCCATGATTGTTGCGCTGTTATTATAATGTAGGGACAGTTGCGGTATCTTTCTGCTCATCCGGTGACACATAAAATAGATCTGGAATGAATATATTCTGTAAACGTCACTCGACGGGTGCTGGATCCAGGACACGCGCTCTCTGCACTTACTACTTGTAATACATTAACGCCAGGATGTTCATGACAAGCACATGAAAGAAGGTTTTGTAGTTACAAGTTGTGTGTGGTACTTGTACAGGTGGGAATGTCGGGAACAATCTGGGATCTGGCGAATTTCTAACATAATCGTCTGAAGAAGAAACAAGGGGCGGATGCAATGAACGTGGGCAAACATGGGTTTAAAGAGAACATTCCTTGGAACTAATGATACGTGACAGTCGCACAGCAGTGATACGGTTAATTAATGTGGGGATACAACGTGAGGGGCAGGATATTGTCTAATAATCTGCAGCAAAAGTGCAATGTAAGAGGGAATGGTCGGAATATATCAATAGGTCGATATCACCAGCTATAAAGCAGATTTGTTTTATCATCACTTATCGTTGCAATTTAGAAAACATTTCTAGCTGGGCGCAGCTGAGTGACACTGACAGCAGCGGGAAGGGTTAATGTAACGATTCACCGGACCAACCTCTCGAGTTTTGAGGACAAACAGGCACATGGGATATTCTACAAAAGAGGAACTTTGGGAAGGAACAAATTAATTGTTCTGTGATAAAATGCAAACGTTTGACTTCCTCATTATTACTAAGTGGGGAAGGGGGGGGGGGGTGGTAGATTTATGTCTAGGAAATGGAGCTTAGTCAGTATAGATGTATATATACATCTTTTCCTAAAGGCTGCAACTTGCTCTCCAGCACTGGCTCCCAGCCTTGGGGTCCAGTAATTGATTTGTCTATGGGCAGCACAGTGGCTCAGTGGTTAGCACTTCTACCTCACAGCACTGGGGTCATGAGTTCGATTCCCAGCCATGGCCTTATCTGTGTGGAGTTTGTATGTTCTCCCCGTGTTTGTGTGGGTTTCCTCCGGGTGCTCCAGTTTCTTCCCACACTCAAAAGAAAACATACTAGTAGGTAATTGTCTGCTATCAAATTGACCCTCACTTGTCTGTCTTTCTGTGTGTGTATGTTAGGCAATTTAGACTGTAAGCTCCTATGAAGCAGGCACTGATGTGAGTGAGTTCTCTGTACAGCGCTGCGGAATTAGTGGTGCTATATAAATAAATGATGATGGTGATTGTTGTACGCATTGGGTCTGATTCATGCTCGGACATAATGTCCGCTCGCTTAGCATTTCTTGTGGGGGTAGGTTTGTATTCAGCCGTACACTCTCTTCAGGGCTGGATGAATGTGATGACCGACATGTCATAGTCTATGATTACAAAATGACACATGCGTCTCATCATATATACTATCAAAATGCATTGTATGTATAATACACACTGAGGAGATCTTGATTTAGTTACTTAAAGTAAAATAATTTATGAAAATAGAATGAAATATAAAATATGGAAATGTATTATATTGTTAATAGTTTTTATTTTAATTTATGATCAAATAAAAGTTGTATGGGTTCTGATGTGAATCTATTATACATATGTGTATACTTCATGCTGTAGAAACCCTATATGTGTTCTAGCTACAATTGATTTATTACTATTATTACCAGTTATCTATAAAGAAATTACAGATTGTGAGAAACTGGGAGAACCCATAGCGCCACCTGTTAGTGAGAGCTAACATGAGACATGAGGACTCTCCTGTGCTATCTAGTTGTTAAATGCAGAATGAGAAATTGCAATATAACATCTGGACGATGATATATGAATTGTACTGACCAAGTGTTTATGTTTAAAATGATGTAGTTTAATTGGATGCGTCAGTGATGCTGCTGTACATTTATGAGTTCATATTGAAAAGGGTTTAAGTATAAGTGAATGTACCACTGATGGTCAGGGGATGTGATATTTGGTGTAGAGTTAAGCAGGAGTAGAAATAACTGATGTAGAGTTAAGCAGGAGTGTAGAGTTAAGCAGGAGTGTAGAGTTAAGCAGGAGTGTATATATTTGATGTAGAGTTAGGCAGGCTTGGAAATGACTGATGTAGAGCTAAGCAGGAGTGTAGAGTTAAGCAGGAGTGTATATATTTGATATAGAGTTAAGCAGGAGTGGAAACATTTGATGTAGAGTTAAGCAGGTGTGGAAATCCCTTTGATTTAAGTAGATTAATATAACTTAACAATTTGTCTTTCATTTTGTAGGTACAAGGAGACTTTGACAAAGTGGAGTTTTATAAAATGTGCTGGACGCTGTGTGCTAGGAAACATCTTGTTAGAAGTCCTCTGTGCATAAGTGAGGACAGCGCCTTCAAAGTGTGGACCATATTTAACTTCCTGTCCGATGACAAGTACCCGCTGACCATCGTCCCCGAAGAGGTGAGTGCCTGGAAAACTGACGCCTCTGCGGATGGTACAGGGCGTTGTGCTCGATCTTATGTCCTATATTTATCAGATCCCAAGCGCATCATGTAAGAAACTGTGTAAGCTGTTATAACCGTCCCCAAATTGTCCCAGTTTGAGGGGACTGCCCTGCCTTGATCCAGGGTGCGTTTGTCCTTCTGTTTTGTACCCTCCGGCCGTATCCAAGGCAATCTAACATCATGGTAGGGCCACGGCCACATTTCAGTGGCTACGCCCCGAGGACGAGGTTCAGCACTTCCACCAGGATACTTTGAGTTGTTATTTTTCATACTTATTACAACGTGTATTTTACAGATGTTATAATGTCTTTACAGCACATATTTATGACAATGAAATAAATATGCAGTTTAATGATATTTATTTTAACATAGCATACTGTGCTAATACTATAGAATAGATTTATCAGTTGGCCACTAAATCATATCCTTCATCTGATGAGATTATTTTCAAGTCAATTGTAATAATTTCTGTTGTTGTAATATTGAAACTCAACCTTCAAAGTAATCGGCTTCTCCGGGGCAGTAAGGGTTAACTGTCTTCCAGCAACATTTTTGTAACAAAGTATAAACTCATTGTTGTTGAATCTGTTGTCAAGTTCTACTGGTGCAATGTGTTATTACTGAAGGTGACGATTTAGAATACAATAACTTTTGTGTTGTCACTTTGACTGATTGTGGTCTGTCTACTTATGTATTATAAGGATCATTTACAAGGAAAACATTTTGCACAGAAAAACTACACAAAACAATATGTATGGGAAACACCTTACACTTAGATGTGCCGGGGACTTCTGTCAGTGATGGGATTCCCCCATTTATTTAGTCCTCTTACAACATGGGGATGTAACTGGGTGAATTGGATCTCATTTTGGGCAAAAAGATTAGAACTTTTAGCTGTTATACAGGCAGATAAAATGCACTTTCTTACAGGTTTATGTTTAAATGCTTCACCCAGAGTAAGGACTGTAAGTGCTGTCAGCAGCATCCACAACACATATCAGTACTATTGTAACAGGATCGTTGGGGTCCTGTGGTTAATATACGTAAGTGTAGGTGCTGTCATTGTGTCCTACATTTATGGGGTGTAAACAGGGGAATCCACGTTATCTCCATGTTTCTATGATGGTGCTAGTAAAGGAGAGCTCACTATTCAGTAGAGGTGCCATTATTCACCCACAGTCACTTTACCTCCTCTCATGTCACTATTATTGAGGTGGGATAAGCTTCTCATAGTTTGGGGGTGTGGCCTAATAGCTGTAGATCTTTGTGACATCATTAAAGGCAGCAGCATGATGTCATTGTGGGAGTGGCCAGGTCTTAAAGGAGAGAAAACGTGACAGAGAGCCAGTGAATAGCCACTGAGATTGCTGCCAGAGCGTTCATCAAACTATGGTTATTATTTACAATCCCTGCGTCAGCCACAATTATGCAAAACACAGTTGTTGAGGTCACTTTCCCCAGTGAATAAAATTCTACTTATATCTCTTGTCCCCGAGATCTATATTCACACCATCGGAAGTCATGGTCTACGGGGAAGATGTCCTTCCTCATTGGGTTTAGGCTCCCATGTGTCACCTACACTCACTGCTTCTCTGTGGGTCACGGTGACAAATATCCTGCAGAAATGGGAATCTTGCAATTATTATTATCCTTTATTTATTTAGCACCAACATATTCTGCAGCGTTGAACAATCTGAGAACTTAATTTAGGGACGTCAGCCCCTGCCCCAGTGGAGCTTACAATCTATAAACACTCCCCCACACACTTACATTAGTCAGAAGACCAATTAACCAGCCAGTATGTTTTTGAACAATAGGAGGAACTGCAACGATCAGCTTTACAGTGGTCCGTAATCTTTATGTGTTCCCATTTACCTTGTATATAAATCTCAGTAGGACGCATCTGAAATATTGGAGTTTCAAGCTTGGACAACACCATGTTCAAAGTTTTCACCTCATAAAGTGACATTCAGTAATGACCGGAAACACCCCAACACCACCATGTCGTTAGTTTCTAAAATCGTTATAAAATTCTATATAATGCAGCATGTGCAGCCTCCATTTCTAATTTGGTAGCTGCTACAACGTCCATGTTCAGAGACCTGCTGGTATTCTGTGTAAACGCCGTGTTCTTCCCGTGGTTCCCCCAGATTATATGCCTGATGTACTGTATATCAGCCGTTGGACTCAATCCATTTCTGTGAAGAGGGGATGTAATAACTGTGGGCCTGATTCATTAAGGAAAGTTAAGTAAAATAAATTGAGTAAGTAGTCTCCTGGACAAAACCATGTTACAATGCAAGGGGTGCAAATTAGTTTTCTATTTTGCACATAAGTTAAATACTGTCTGTTTTTCATGTAGCACACAAATATCGACTTTAAATTTCAGTGTACAAATAAGCTATCATGTATTTGTGTGCTACATGCAAAACAGACAGTATTTTCTATGTTTAAATGTTGCACTTAGGAATTCGCTCTCCCATAATTTTTACTTGTGGATGAATAAGTAGATGCCAAAATCGGGACAGTTGGGAGTTTGTCATGTTTCCACTATCGTGTGGTCAGGGCAACCTGGTGAAGAACCAATGCTAATCAGGCCCTGCTTGTACCCAAAACCACCACCTACCACCCTCATATGCCACGGGCTGCTCCACTTTCTTGTCAACTACTAACACTCCAGTTTACGCCAACATTTAAAGGGGGAATCCGTAGACGATAAAAATTCACACTTAGAGATTCATTAATTTTTTTAGTTTGTCGATTTAGAGGATAACTCTTACCCCACAATAATAGAGCATTACTATTAACTTTACTGACCATTGTTACTTCTCCACTGGTGAAACAGGTTTGGGCAGAGCCAACCAAACACGTTTCTAAGCCTCAGCGGGGTTTTAAGAGCCTCTTCACCCCCCCTCCCTGCTGAACAATAAACATATAGGAGGTGCAGTAAATGTAAGGAGTGCTTGCTGGCGCACATGTATACTCTACTGCCCCCTACAGGTACACCTCTGTCACTTATTATTCTCCTGCTGCAGAGGATGATTAGTTATGATGTCATTGTGAATTGTACACCCAGCAGCTAAATGCAAAATATGCGTTACTGGGAAATTCCAGGTATCAGACCTGACACAGGAAACCATTCTTACAGCCACGTCTAATATTGTATTTTATCAGGGCTGCTTTAGTGTAACAGGTAAAGGACAATACAACCAGGTCATTTAACATTAATCAGAGCATTGTAACCAGTAAATTATATTCCTGCTGCTGCTCCCTGGTTGCCACTTATTCGTGGCGCTAATCTGAAACTCGCTCGGATTTTACTTGCCTGGATCTCAGCACCTCAGTTGGATCTCAGCACCTCACCTGGGTTTCAGCACCTCACCTGGGTTTCAGCACCTCACTTGGATCTCAGAACCTCACCTGGATCTCAGCACCTCACCTGGATCTCAGCACCTGTCCTGGATCTCAGCACCTGTCCTGGATCTCAGCATCTCACCTGGGTCTCAGCACCTCACTTGGGTCTCAGCACCTCACCTGGATCGCAGAACCTCACCTGGAGTTTACAAGATTGCTTATTATTAATTTGAGATGCTCAGACTCGGTTCCCCGAGAACCGAACATAACCGAACTTAGCAGATCCGAGTCGGCTCGGTACTGTCACGTGCCCTCAGATTTGAAAACGAGGCAAAACGTCATTGTGACGTCGTTGGATCTCCCGAGTTTTGGAGCGGACCCCCATCTTTCTTTTCTGCCACTGCTGTGTGGCAATGTGTCCTAGATGTGCTAGGAACTGCTGTGTGTTTGTGTCATTGCTCTGTTGCTTACCATCCAGCCAGGTCGCTGCAGTATTTGTCCGAAAGTGTATGAAAATAATATTGTGACCTGTGAGGTGGTCAAAATTGACTGCAAATGACTTGAAATTAGTGTTATTGAGGTTAATAATAATGTAGGAAGATAGCAAAATAAGGTGATTTTAGCATATTTTAGGATTTTTTCTTAAAAATCCAAAACCAACATGAAAACCAAAACACACGAGGGCGGTTTTGCCAAAACCAAAACCCAAAGCTAATCCAAATCCAAAGCCAAAACCAGTTCATGGGGGTCAGTGAGCATCTCTGAACTTTTTTAATATAATAGTCCTCTGATTTCACACTTAATATGGATTTTTATTGAGGCAGAAATGGGTTGTTCCTCCATCTGTTAATGCAGAACCTTTATTATTCAGCTTCGCTGCTACAAACTGACATTGGTCCCTATTGTGGAGTTTATTGGAAAACAACTTGCTAGCTCTGGCCGTCATTACTGATTGTGAGATATTATACTAGTATCTGCAATATCAATAGGGGAATCCAGATAACAAGTGTCCTATATCAGAAAGTGTTCCCACATCCCACGCAGTGACTACAGTGTAGTCTATTTTGTACTTTAAAACAGATATTTTGCATTAGGTATCTACATCTCTGCAGGGCATTGCCCTGGCTGCAGCCTTCCGCCTACAAGTGTAACCCACAACAGTGGTCAGACTAGTTTTCAGACCAGTTACTGTTACAGAAATACACTGAACGCTGTTCAATTTAAACATTTTAGGGGTTGGGGGAAACACAATATAATTCCCTGTAACCAGTCCTGATATAAGACATGATTGGACAGAAAGCACAAATCACATTATTGGCCCCAATCCTCTTTGTAAAACACAAGCGGAACCTTCACCTCTACCCACGGGTGGACCCAGACATTTGTCCTACCCCGGGCGATTTTAGGGGGGGCGATTTAGGCCCTGCCCCCTTTCTGTGTTCTAAGGCTGCCGGCGGCTGCACAGTATGTTCAGGTCCGTTCAGCAGTGAAAGTGTGCTGTCCCGCTGCTCTGATTGTGTTTAAAACACAATCAGAGCAGCCGGGCAGCATACTGTCACTGCTGAAAGGACCTGCACAGCGTGCAGCTGCCGGCAGCAAGCCCCATTCCTCAATGACAATCAGGGCTGGATTAACCATAGGGCTAACTGGGCTACAGCCCAGGGGCCTATGGCATCCAGGGGGCCCTTGAAAGTGCTCAGCAGCAGTATTGATCGGTCGGGGGTGGGGGCGCCCCCCGGCGCGATCAGTGCTGCTGAGCACTTTCACTGCGGTCCTTCTCTGACGCGCTGTAGTCTCCTTACTGAGGAGATCTCGTGAGTCTCACCTCACGAGATCTCCTCAGTAAAGAGCGTACAGCGCGCCTGGGAAGTAGGTAAGTGTCGGGGGGGGGGGGGGGGGGGCGGGCGTTCAGCTCGGATCACAGGGGGTGGGGCCCTCACGGGGGAATGGAAGCCCCCTTAGCCCAGGGGCCTCCATTCCCTTAATCCAGCACTGATGACAATATGCTGGTAAATGCAGTTTTTGCCATAGAATTTCGTCACTCTCTTCTGGTTACTCGCTGCGGTCTCTTCTGTCAGGATGTAACTTTGTTTCACAATTACAGGACATTCTCTTCACATATGTAGTGGGTTCATGGTTCCAAACTCCCCCCTGCTTAGTAATCATTTAACAGAGTGACTGTAGATAATTTTATGCTGACAAATAAGATCTGAATCTGCTAAAGCAAAATAGAAATGTTTTAGGGAGTGGAGATCTGTTATCATGGACATATTAACCTGTCCTGCCCCTAGTACCACCAACAGCCAATGAAATACACACATTATGCTGAAGCTCCGACCTTTCTGAACCCTCCTGCAAGTTAGACTTCCTCTCACGTACCACAGCACAGCCCGCACACTGATCCTGCTAGGTTCAGGCATCCAGCAGCGCTGGCGCCTCTGCCTCTTCCGACACTGCGGGGCTCATATAAAGTTTAACATACATTTACCCCCCGCTTAAAATATTCTGATTGGCTGATTGCGTATTGACCCCTCCCACTAATAGTACTTAATCCATTAGTGTGGCAGTTATATTATATGAAGTCGCGGCTGTCTATTTGCATTACTTGACATTACCAGTTGGACTGCGTCTGGAAAGAAAATTCTCCCATGATGTTTGAAGGGGAAAAACAACAGACGTTTGTGTGTAATTATATTTTATATGGTAAATTCCCTCGATCTGATCCTCTCTGTACTGCAGAAGTAACATCAGTACCCCTTAGCTCTTCTCTCCTAAAATGTAACCCCCTGCACACAAAACTCAAAGTAAAATCCAGCCTGGGTGTCGTTTTCATTTTTACACTTTAACAAACCAATATGTAACCCTTGTAACATTTATATATTAATAAACCTCAGTGTCTGAACAGTATTAGTAACAACGTGTTACTTTGTAGATGGAGTATCTGCTGAAGAAGCTCACTGAAGCCATGGGCAGTGGCTGGCAACAGGCCTTGTTCGAGGACTATAAAACCGGCCTTCACGACAAGCCGAGCGGATTGTCCGTCTGGGAACTGATTGAGCTGATTGGGAGCGGGCAGTTCAGCAAAGGCACCGATTTCACCACGGTATCCATGGCGATTAATGAGGTCTTTAACGAGCTTGTATTGGACATCTTGAAACAGGTAACGGACTACAACGTCGTCTCTCGTGTTCAGGGATAGAAAATCATCATCACCATCATCAACATTTATTTATATAGCGCCAACAGATTCCGTTGCGCTTACCAATTGGGAACAAACAGTAATAAAACAATAATGGCTAATACATACAGACAGAGAGGTAAGAGGGCCTTGCTCACAACCTTACACTCTATGGGACATTTGGAGAATTGGATGAAGCAGGTCTGTGAATGGGTCATAGATTTTCCTTTCACATAAAAACTTTTTCTTTTAGTTTTTTAAGTCAGTACTGATGGGATCAATTGGTGAAAATGAGAACCTTTAGAGACACAGAAAACATAAAGTATGGGGACAATATATCTAATGTCCGAAGGGGAAATTTACAAAGGGCATCGGATCCCCTTAATAATGGGCTCAGATTACTACAAATAAGCATTTAACTCATCCTGCAGCTGCTATGAGAATAGGAGACCCCACATTTGAAAGAGGAGAAATTTCCCTTTAATAAATAGGTACAATGAGATAAAAAAATGGAAAAATAAAGGAATTATTGACAAAACCGTCTTTCATCACTGCCTCCTGCATGGCTGTTGGGGGCTGGTGAGGTGCTAATATCACCTCTGTTATTCTCTTGCCCCATCCATCCTTCATTAGTGAAACCTGGATTCTCCCCAGGCTTAAAAACAGCAGGTATCTGGTATCGGAGGGGGGAGGGGAGTTGAGGGGAGGGGAAGTCGGCCTAAAGGGGACAACATTTAAAAATTTTTTTTAACAGCTAAAATTCTATTGCTTTTCCTAATCCTTAGTCATATCCTGAACCCCTAACTTTACCCTAAGCTTTAACCTTGGTCCTAACCTTGTCTGTAACTTTAGCCCAATATCTAACCCTAATTTCAGCGTAAGATCTAAATTTCTTCCTAAAACATGTCAGGATTTTAGCACCAGATTCTAAAAATACAAAAAACGCAAGAAACAGCACAATTTATACCAGTGTAAATGTATACATTCCATTATAAATGATGATGATGATTATTACATTATAGTTTAATTCGATATTTTTTTAAATTTTAATTGTCATAAATGGAATCATCAATATAAGAGTTTTTAAATTAAAATAATGCAAAATCAGTCACCGATAGCAGCATTTAGCCTTGACCGATCTAGTGAAGAGAAAGGCTTAGCCAGTATTTATACTGTGTATTAAAGGGCATTCTATACTTTGTTCCTTTTTAGTAAATATAACCCATAAGATCATGTGGCCCATCTAATGCCGTAATGAATAGTAATGGTGCCAGTAACTTGTGTATATATAACACTTATAAAGGAGTCTAGAAAAGTAGTTTTGGAAATAGAATGATATCGCAATAATAGCGCTTTACAGAACGCAGGAAAGTTTCATTCTTTGCACCTCCACCGTAAAGTACAATTTGCAATAAAAAACTGTCTCATGTTGATCACCGGGTCGGAACAAGGGCAAGGTGCTTTCGGGGGACAATTAATACAACTATTAGTGTAGTTTTTATAAAGTACACAGGATTTTTGACCATTCATTTTTTTATTTTTTATGAATCCCAGTGTAGTTTAATGCAAAGAGTTCCTGCTGGGAATGACACAATTTCAGTATTCAATAATAAATACACCACAAAACTGTATATTTTATTTGACTCTAGCGACCTCTTTTGGTGAACTGAGCAAACTACAACTTGATTACAAAATGTTACTTGATTTGAGAATATATGATTAATAATTTCTATGCATTTTATTTTATGACAACTGTTACTTATCTGTGGATACGTCCACGTCTAATTGTGCCACAATTACGTGAACACTGTACTCGATCCACGGTTGCTAGTCTCTCTCAGGCGTGCGGAGATAGTCAAGAATGATTGCACACGCATTTCTGATACGCATGCACAGTACTAAAAGGCGTATCTTACACAAAAAAACAAACATATATCCAACTCTAAGGGGGGATTAAATTAGCCACGAAGTATCTCGCAACCATTCCGGAGACACTTCACAACGGAGATTTTGACAGAAAGTTCTGCTCATTTTTCCTCATGCCCCATAGAGTTGCGAGGAAAGATGACCAGAGATTTCTACCGTAGTATAGGAAAAAATGTGCAGCCGCTAAGTTCTGAGAAATATATCGTGGCCAATTGAATTCCCCCCTAAGTGAGCTCCTATATATTTTATTTTAATATCTGCTTTGGTTGCCCAGGCTGCTGAATCAGAACTGACTGACGCTCCCTGTCTTCCCCCAGGGGTATTTGTGGAAGAAAGGACACAAGCGGAAGAACTGGACAGAACGCTGGTTTGTCCTGAAACCCAACGTAATAACATATTATGTCAGTGAAGACTTGAAGGACAAAAAGGGAGATATTTCTCTGGATGGAAACTGCCTTGTGGAGGTAAAATCTCATAATAATAATAACTGAGCTCGGATATTTGTTTTTACATTAAGGGATCCTTTTTTACTGGGCCAATGAATTATAACCCCCCCAGGCTTCCAAGTCAGCGTTATATTAATATATTGAAAGGATACTTCAAGCTTTACCCTTCAGTATGAACTGTGTGACCTTACGTCTCAGTCAGCTGCTCATTATCGCCAATCATCATGTGATCAATAATGTATGGTCATTATTAAACCTCCCAATAAAAGTGATGAGAGATGCGGAACAATGGTGCTGGATTAACTTTCTACTCTAAGTATAAATCCCAGTGTACAATTACACAGAGGGACCGCTCATACTTCTCATGGAATTACTGTACTGTACTATGGCACAGGATTTAGGGACCTTGCGACCCCCATTGTGGCCCCCACATTTGTGCTTTAGTTAAACCACAGATTATTTATAAAGCTACAAAATATTCTGCAACACTACAATACAGAGAGACAGCGAGAAACATTGTAACAATACTGCATCCTAGAGATTACAGACATTCCAAATAAATCACATGTCTGTAGATAATCCTGGTTTATGGGTCAGATCTGTAAAATAAAATATGTAAAATCTGAAATATCATCAGAAACACCTTATTTGTTGTTAATAATCTTTTAAAAAGAGGATTTATAATAAAAACAATCTATAGTCTCCAAAGAATATTAAATGCAGTTTTTATTTAGGATATACTTCTCCTATAACTGATATAATGACTTTGTTTTTTTTTCCAGCCATTACCGGACAGAGATGGGAAAAAGTGTCTTTTCCTTGTAAAATGTGTGGATAAGAGTTATGAAATCAGCGCATCAGATAAGAAAAAGAAGCAGGAGTGGATTCAAGGTAAGTCACAGACTTCATCATCATCATCAGCTATTTATATAGCGCCACTAATTCCGCAGCTCTGTACAGAGAACTCCCTCACATCAGTCCCTGCCCCATTGGAGCTTACAGTCTAAATTCCCTAACATACACCATACACACAGAGAGACTAGTGTCACGACTAGTATAGCGTACCTGCTATCGTTGGCACTACTCGGAGGAAGGCGCGGAGTCTAACGTGCCCCTGGTGTTCACCAGGGACCCCCGCAAGGAGGTATGGGCTTAGCTGCAGGAAACACGCAGGTCGCGGTCCTTCCACGAGTCAGATAGCGAAGCACGAGAGGAATGTCAGACAGGCAGGTTCGGCAACGGTGCGGGCAATGCAGGTACACAAGGAGAATCCGAGCGGGGTGTGAATCAAGCTGGGTCGATAACGTTCTGACAGCGAGGTACAAAAGGGAGATCCAAAAGGGGTAGTCAAGGCAATCCGGGTCACAATGGTCACAGGCAAACGGCAATAAACTGGAGGAAAGCAAGGGTCAGGAAACAGATAAACACAGGAACACTGGAACGCTGGAGGACAGGAAAGGACCTGAAACTCTGGCACAGGAGGTGAGGTCAGAGGGACTTAAATAGTGCTGCTAGCCAATGCCCTCAGCACTAGTAGTGCTGTCATAGCTGTAGCGCCGTAACGCTAGTCATCCTGTAGCGCCGTAGCGCTCTCTTCAAGCAGCGTCCCGTTGCCTAGCAACGGGGACGCTTCTGGGTCTGAGCTGGCCGGCCGGGCGGAAGGGGAAGTGATGCGTCTGGTTGCTAGGCAACCAGACGTTCTGTGTGGAAGGGCGGGCGGCCGCCGAGCGGCGCCTGACAGTATGCCCTCCTCCTTCTCCCCTTGTTTGGAGGAATCTCTTGAGTAACTGAGGAGCGTGAAGGTCCGGTTTATCCACCCAAGATCTTTCTTCCGGGCCAAATCCCTTCCAGTGCACAAGGAACTGTTGTTGCCGTAGCGAATGCGGACATCCAGAATCCGGCTGATCTCAAACTCTGTTCCAGAGGAGGTTTGAACAGGAGGAGGTCGAGATGGAGGTACAAAGAACCTGTTAAGCACCAATGGCCGGAGTAGGGACACATGAAAAGTATTATGACATCGTAAAGAAGCCGGTAGCTTTAGTTTAACACACACTGGATTAATAACTTGTGAGATGATGTAAGGACCAATAAAACGTGGAGCCATTTTCATAGATGGTACTTTGAGTTTTAAATCTTTAGTGGAAAGCCATACTTGATCCCCTACCTTTAATAGGGGAGTAGCTCTTCGGTGGCGATCTGCAAAGATCTTATGGTGCTGTGATGCCTTTTGCAGAGCTGCTTTGGTTGTGGCCCAAATGATAGAGAATTCTCGATAAAGTGAGTCCACCGCTGGAACAGAGGAGGAAGAATTGGGAAATGGCTCTGGGATAATAAGATGCATCCCGGTCACAATAAAGAATGGAGAAAACCTGGTAGATTCATGGACATGGTGATTGTGTGAGAATTCTGCCCAGGGAAGGAATTGTGACCATCTGCTTTGATTATCAGCGGTAAAGCAACGGAGAAATGTCTCTAAATCCTGGTTGATCCGCTCGGTCTGACCATTGGTCTGGGGGTGATATGCCGATGAGAATTTTAACTCCGTACCCAGCTTTTTACAGAAAGCCCTCCAGAACCGGGAGATGAATTGCACTCCCCTGTCAGAGATAATTTCCTTAGGGCAACCATGAAGTCTGAAGATCTCCTTGATAAATGTGTCGGCTAAGTGACTGGCTGAAGGTAGACCTGAAAGAGGAATAAAATGCACCATTTTAGAAAATCGGTCAATGACAACCCAGATGGTATTGAATCCAGAACTGCAGGGAAGGTCAGTAATAAAATCCATGGCTATACTCTCCCAGGGAGCATCAGGCGTGGGTAGGGGCTGGAGCAACCCAGCAGGAACCTTCCTGGAAGTTTTGTGTTGGGCACAAATGGTACATGCTGCAATAAAGTCCCGTATATCAGCGCGTATGGTAGGCCACCAGAAACGACGGCAGAGAAGGAATGTGGTCTTCTTTATGCCGGCGTGACCCGCAATACAGGATGAATGGGCCCAACGCAATACCTTGAGTCGTAATTGTGGTTCCACAAATGATCGTCCTGTGGGCGGAGCATCCTTCACAGTATTGGTAATAGCAATGATGTTCGAAGGGTCAATAATGCAATGAGGAATCGATGGATTCAGGCGGTCTGTATCATCAAAAGAACGAGATAGAGCGTCTGCCCGCCCATTCTTAGCACCTGGACAGAAGGTAAGAATCATGTTGAAGCGAGCAAAGAATGATGCCCAGCGGGCCTGCCGAGGATTCAGACAGCGAGCTTCCCGAATGAATGTCAAATTTCGGTGGTCTGTTAAGATGGTAACCGGATATAGGGCTCCCTCTAATAGGTGCCGCCATTCCTCCAAAGCTGCTTTAATAGCGAGAAGCTCCTTGTCTCCGATTCCGTAATTAATCTCGTTGGGAAGAAATCGTCTGGAGAAGAACCCGCATGGAGAATGGGTACCTGAAGGTGTCTTTTG
The DNA here is from genome assembly GCF_038048845.1 of Mixophyes fleayi. NCBI lineage: Eukaryota > Metazoa > Chordata > Amphibia > Anura > Limnodynastidae > Mixophyes > Mixophyes fleayi. The sequence goes on along the minus strand of NC_134411.1, from coordinate 40,130,356 downwards.
GAATAACACGGCTCCAATGCCTATTGAAGAGGCGTCTACCTCCACAAAGAAAGGTCGCTGTTGATCCGGCTGAGAGAGCACAGAGGCCGAGGAAAAGGCTTTCTTCAGAGTAGTAAAGGCAGAAACAGCTTCTGGAGACCATATCTTTGGATTGGCAGATCTCCTAGTTAATGCTGTAATTGGAGCAATGATGGAAGAGAAATCTTGGATGAACTGTCGATAATAATTGGCGAATCCAATGAATCTTTGGATACTTTTAAGACCCTGCGGTTGAGGCCAATTCAAGATGGATGACACCTTGGTGGGATCCATCTGTAACCCGGAGCCGGACACAATGAACCCAAGGAAGGACACTTGGAGAACTTCAAAAACACATTTTTCCAATTTGCAATAAAGATGATATTTGCGCAGTCTTCGTAAGACCTCCCTCACTTGTTCTTGATGAGAACTCAAGTCTTTAGAAAACACTAGGATGTCGTCTAGATAAACGACTACGGAGGTGTACAACAGATCTTGAAAGATGTCATTAACGAAATTCTGGAAGATGGCAGGGGCATTGCAAAGACCGAAGGGCATTACCAGGTATTCAAAATGACCATCCCTCGTATTGAAGGCGGTCTTCCACTCGTCACCCTTCTTTATACGAATGAGGTTGTAGGCCCCTCGTAGGTCTAATTTAGTAAACACTTGAGCCCCGCTGATTCTGTCAAATAGGTCAGAGATAAGAGGTAACGGGTACCGATTCTTGATGGTAATACGATTCAGGGGTCTATAGTCAATGCATGGGCGCAGAGACCCATCTTTTTTCTTGACAAAGAAGAATCCAGCCCCAGCAGGAGAGGTAGACTTGCGAATAAAACCACGTTCCAGATTCTCCTTGATATATTGGGACATTGCCAGGGTCTCTGGGCGAGAAAGGGGATACGTTCGCCCCTTGGGTATAGGTTGATCGGGAAGCAAAGTGATGGAACAATCCCAGGGCCGATGGGGAGGTAATAACTCGGCCTCAGTTTTACTGAAAACATCTTGGAAGTCAGTGTATGCAGCTGGAAGGCTAACTTCCGTAACCGTGGACTGAGCAACAACTTGGGAACCAGGAGGCAGAACACTAGGTAGACATCTATGATGACATTCTGTACCCCAACGAGTAACCTGAGCTCGATCCCAATCCATCTGCGGAGAGTGTCTTCGTAGCCATGGAAGCCCCAAGATAATGGGATTGATGGATTTTGGCAACACCAACAACTGAATCATCTCGCTATGGAGGGCTCCAACCATTAACCGAATAGGTGAAGTGATGAAGGAGATGGAGCCACTGCTGACACGGTTCCCATCCACTGCTGTTAATGATAATGATTGAGGCAAGGGGAGAGTTGGAATTTGAAGCCCAGCAATGAGAGTGGCAGAAATGAAGTTCCCGGAGGAGCCGGAATCCACAAAGGCCGTGGTGGAGAAGGGACCTCTAGGGGTGCTCAGGGTGACTGCCATAAGAAGCTCAGGGGTGTTTTTTGAGTAGGGAGCAACTGTGGATACTCCTAAACCGGCCTCCCTGCTACCGTTTAGGAGGACGGGTTTCCCGGTCTCTTAGGACAGACCTTGAGAACATGTCCGGAATCGCCGCAGTAAAGGCAGAGACGCTGCCTGAAGCGCCTCTCTCTTTCTTCTGGGGATAAACGGGAACGTCCTACTTGCATGGGTTCATCCATAGGCAAAACTGGGTTTTGAAATTGAGGAGCCAGACGAGGAACCACCCGCTTAGAGACAGGACGTTCCTGGGTGCGTTCCTGATAACGTAGGTCTACTTTGATACATAGCGCAATTAGAGTATCAAGATCAGAGGGAAGATCCCGAGAAATTAGTTCGTCCTTAATACGGTCGATTAGACCTTGCCAAAAAGTTGCGACCAGCGCCTCGTTGTTCCATTTCAGCTCTGACGCTAAGGTCCGGAACTGGATGGCATATTGCCCAACCGATAAGTTGCCTTGACGCAGGTTCAGCAAGCTGGTGGCAGCAGAGGCTACTCTCCCAGGGTCATCGAAGACTCTCCTGAAAGCTTCAATAAAGGAGCCGGTGTTATTAAGAAGAGGGTCTCCATTTTCCCACAAAGGCGAAGCCCAGGCTAGTGCTTGACCACTCAGGAGGGAGATCATAAACGCCACCTTCGTTCGCTCTGAAGGAAATGCTCCTGCATTGCACTCAAACTGGATGGAGCACTGGTTCAAGAAACCCCTGCATTTCTTGGGATCTCCATCGTATTTTTCAGGCGTGGGGATACGCATGCCAGAAGTTGCAGTGGATACAGTAACCACACTAGAGGACGCCCCTGGGGCGGTGGTAATGGCAGGAGCAGCAGGCAGGGAGCCTTGTAAGGCATCGAAGCGTGTAGCGATACCTTGAACACATTGTAGGAGGTGTGCTTGGGCTGCTTCTTGCTGTTCTACTCGCTGAGCCAAATGAATGAGAAGGTCCCGGGCTGAGGGTTCCCCCGTTCCTTCGGTAGTCATCGCCAGAGTTTACTGTCACGACTAGTATAGCGTACCTGCTATCGTTGGCACTACTCGGAGGAAGGCGCGGAGTCTAACGTGCCCCTGGTGTTCACCAGGGACCCCCGCAAGGAGGTATGGGCTTAGCTGCAGGAAACACGCAGGTCGCGGTCCTTCCACGAGTCAGATAGCGAAGCACGAGAGGAATGTCAGACAGGCAGGTTCGGCAACGGTGCGGGCAATGCAGGTACACAAGGAGAATCCGAGCGGGGTGTGAATCAAGCCGGGTCGATAACGTTCTGACAGCGAGGTACAAAAGGGAGATCCAAAAGGGGTAGTCAAGGCAATCCGGGTCACAATGGTCACAGGCAAACGGCAATAAACTGGAGGAAAGCAAGGGTCAGGAAACAGATAAACACAGGAACACTGGAACGCTGGAGGACAGGAAAGGACCTGAAACTCTGGCACAGGAGGTGAGGTCAGAGGGACTTAAATAGTGCTGCTAGCCAATGCCCTCAGCACTAGTAGTGCTGTCATAGCTGTAGCGCCGTAGCGCTAGTCATCCTGTAGCGCCGTAGCGCTCTCTTCAAGCAGCGTCCGTTGCCTAGCAACGGGGACGCTTCTGGGTCTGAGCTGGCCGGCCGGGCGGAAGGGGAAGTGATGCGTCTGGTTGCTAGGCAACCAGACGTTCTGTGTGGACGGGCGGGCGGCCGCCGAGCGGCGCCTGACAACTAGGGTTTGATAGCAGCCAATTAACCTGCCAGTATGTTTTTTCTGGAGTGTGGGAGGAAACCCACGCAAACACGGGGAGAACATACAAACTCCACACAGATAAGGCCATGGTCTGGAAAGTTATCACACTAAATCACGTAGAGCGCCTTTAGTTTTGTAAAAATGCACCAATTTGTCCGGCTCACGTATGCATAGGTGCACAGATTGCGCTATTAAAATAAAATAGGGGCGAGGCTACCATTTTATGATCGCCCCGATCATAAATTTAAACGTGGACATTTGTCTCCTGCAAAACTGCTCGTGCAACCATCATTTTTGTTTTCAATATTCATTCAGAGATTGAGGGGAGATCAGATCAGGACTGTCTATATTATCTGTGTCCTACTTATGTGTTTTCAATGCTTTTATTATATGGGTATTTGTGCACCTAGGAATACCATTACCTGCATCATATATGCTGGGATGGTACAAAAGCTTGCCAATTGACAACTCAAAATTTACCGCAACCTCCAGAGCAAACAGTCCTTTTGCTGGAGACAGAGGGTCTGTGCCCCCCCTTTCAAACAGGGAACGGCTGGTAAATGTGCCCTCTCCGACCTTAAATGACCTTTAACTATCTTGTCCTGCAAAAAGTGATCTTGTTTTTGAATGTGGCTGCAGTGCATGGTATATGAGCGAGCTCAGCCAATACATCTACCTCCTACCATCCGCAGATACACCCTCCACGTACATCCCTTATATATGGTGTATGAGCGGGCTCAGCCAATACATCTACCTCCTACCATCAGCAGATACACCCTCTACGTACGTCCCTGATATATGGTGTATGAGCGGGCTTAGCCAATACATCTACCTCCTACCATCAGCAGATACACCCTCTATGTACGTCCCTGATATAAGGTGTTTGAGCGGGCTCAGCCAATACATTCATCTCCTACCATCAGCAGATAAACCCTTTGCGTACGTCCCTGATATATGGTGTATGAGCGGGTTCAGCTAATACATCCACCTCCTACCATCAGCAGATACACCCTCTACGTACGTCCCTGATATATGGTGTATGAGCGGGCTCAGCCAATACATCTACCTCCTACCATCAGCAGATACACCCTCTACGTACGTCCCTGATATATGGTGTATGAGCGGGCTTAGCCAATACATCTACCTCCTACCATCAGCAGATACACCCTCTGCATAGGTCCCTGATATATGGTGTATGAGCGGGCTCAGCCAATACATCCAGCTCCTACCATCAGCAGATACACCGTCTGCATACTTCCCTAATATATGTTGTATGAGCGGGTTCAGCCAATACATACACCTCCTACCATCAGCAGATAAACCCTTCACGTACGTCCCTGATATATGGTGTATGAGCGGGTTCATCTAATACATCCACCTCCTACCATCAGCAGATACACCCTCTACGTACGTCCCTGATATATGGTGTATGAGCGGGCTCAGCCAATACATCTACCTCCTACCATCAGCAGATACACCCTCTACGTACGTCCCTGATATATGGTGTATGAGCGGGCTTAGCCAATACATCTACCTCCTACCATCAGCAGATACACCCTCTATGTACGTCCCTGATATAAGGTGTTTGAGCGGGCTCAGCCAATACATTCATCTCCTACCATCAGCAGATAAACCCTTTGCGTACGTCCCTGATATATGGTGTATGAGCGGGTTCAGCTAATACATCCACCTCCTACCATCAGCAGATACACCCTCTACGTACGTCCCTGATATATGGTGTATGAGCGGGCTCAGCCAATACATCTACCTCCTACCATCAGCAGATACACCCTCTACGTACGTCCCTGATATATGGTGTATGAGCGGGCTTAGCCAATACATCTACCTCCTACCATCAGCAGATACACCCTCTATGTACGTCCCTGATATAAGGTGTTTGAGCGGGCTCAGCCAATACATTCATCTCCTACCATCAGCAGATAAACCCTTTGCGTACGTCCCTGATATATGGTGTAGGATGTTATAGGGTAGACGGCCATTTTGTAAGCGTCATTTACTGATTCCCAAGTGCAGGCACTATTAGATTTTTGCTGAGATAGATGGGTGTTATGGAAGACACATTGTAGTCAGTCAGCAGCCTTCAGTGGGTCCTAGTAAATCACCTCCATAAAATGTTTTCTCTTCAGCCATCCAGACCGTGGTCAAGCTGCAACAGATGGGCCTCAACTCTCCGCACAGAGACGCGCGGCAGAAACGAAAAGCGCTGCGGCAGAAACAACAAGCGGAGCAAGAGGAGCTGGAGCAGAAGATGAAAGACCTCCAGACATCGAATGAGATAAAGCAGCAGGAATTGGAGCTGATGAAGATGGTAAGAGGGGCCGGATGATGCTGTGGCTGGGGGGTTCCTCTGCATCCTCATTACAGTTTATAGTCAATTTGTTTTGCACAGCCTCAAGTTTAACAAAACAAAGTTACTGAACTCTGTATCTTCTGCCAGGACCAAGTTCTGGGACCACAAAGTCCATTGTTTTCTTTAAGCAAATCGAACGTAATGCAGAAAATCCTCTACTATGTTGGTCTTATTTTTACCTGGACATAAGTTCATGTGCGTCACCTAACAATGCGCTTTGATTCACTGCATATGAGAAAGAACTTAGACTTACACGTAGCTGCACTTGTGACTCTTTGGACCTCAGTCATTAATTAAAGTAAAGCAAAAAAGGGAATAAGTTGCAATACAAGGGGTATAAATTAGTTTATTATTTTGCATGTAAGTTAAATACTGGCTGATTTTCCATGTAGCATACAAATACTTGATAGCTTTATTATTACACTGAAATATAAAGTTGATCTACGACATACTATACTATAAATCTGTTCCACATTTTAAATTTACCTCCCCCTACAATGCAACATGGTTTTGCCAAGGTGCAAAGTTACTCCTTTCTTTTTGCTTTGCTTTCTTTAATGACTCAGGATCTTTGTGTCTAGAGAAGCAGATTGGGGCTGTTTATGTGCAAGTACAGTCCACTAAGGGGACGCAGGTTAAGCACCCTGCGTTAGAGACATATTATGCCACTAGACCAGCTCACACTATTTTTCTCAAAGTCATCAAAATCCCAAACCAGCCTGATGTAAAAGGACAGGCTCCTCCAGGCTGTCTATGATAGTGATGACACTGAGAAAGAAGACTATACCCCTTAGCCAACACAGGAGGTGGTTTGATGGTCCGGTGCCTGGTGTTGAAAGCTCTTGCTCAAATCCCTATGCAGACTCTCTTCTAGAATCTTGTGATTCTGCACCGCACTGGTTTATGACATTCAGAAAGTGTGAGCCGGCTCGGTGGATTAGTCAGTTGGTCCATTAGCAGTGGTGGTCCAGCATCCCGGAGCTCTATTACCTCTGATGATGGAGCCCCTTGTTTGAATCCCCCTGTAGGCGTCTCTTTATCTACCTTCTGATCTTGCACTTGGCTGGTTTATGATAGCGATGATTCTCCTTACCCAGCACCGAACGACATTGTCCTAAAATGAGCAGGATAATTAATAGCTGACGAGCCAATCACATTCTACACAGCTTCCAACACTTTCGCCGGGGGAACACACACTGGTTGCCCCTCCCCCCGATTAAGTGGGAACCAGCCCAGGTTGTGTAGTGCTGGTGTTGGTTATTGAATTTAGAGGGGGAGGGGGGGGGGGTGTTAAGTGCAGTAATTTATAGCACACATAAAAACTTAAGTGTGCAGGAGCATTTTTGGGTCATCTTCAAGTCCACCTCTGAATGGGGCTCTATGTGTCTGAGTTCCTATGCTGTTACATATGTTAAAATGTTTGAAATTGCATGTACACTTCTGTGCATACTTGCCAAGTTTGGCAAGTGAGGGAGGGGGCACGGTGACATCATTACAGCCCCGCCCCCTGTTGTGATATGTGGCATTGCATGGCAGGGCTTTAGGCCAGTCTCCATCTGGTATCCGGGAGAATTTAGGAGCAGGGAGAATGTAGGTAGGTAAGTATGCTTGTGATTAGAATCTATTATCTTCTCTGCCTCCCTGCAGTGACCGTTTATAGGCATATGTAGGAAGCCTGAGGTGCTTAGAAGAAAGACTTCCCCCAGAAATCACAGACTTGTGTAAAAATAGTTTGTTAGTAGTTCAATTTTACACTCTTTTTAAGGAGTTAAATATTTTCTATACTTTGAATATGTAAAAGATGTGTTTCCGTTGTATATACAGCAACTACAGGAAGCCACAACCAACGCGGCTTTGGAGGAGATAAAACGGGTTGAGACCAACATGGAGTTACAGGATCGATTTAAAGAGGCTCTGGAACGGGAACAGCAGGTAATTGTTGAGGATAATTAGTCTTAGAATAGCACTTTCTCCATTCTCGGGCAGCATTAGGCTGCCGGTGAGTAGGAAATATGCTTTGTGGAGGAGGGGGGCCTTTGCTGGGGCTCCCAGAACATGGTAACTTGCAGCAGTGCTGCATTAAGTATCACTGCGATACCTAAGAGGGCTGCTTGGCTCTGTACTGTATTTTCTTAATTCTGATTAAATCAGAACAATGGGTGATAGCTATGAAATGGCACAAACTGGAAGTCTGGGGTCTAGTGGTCTGACATGAGCCAAGACAACCCTCTTAAGTTATAGAGCCCTTGAAACCACGGAGGAGGAGGAATAACATGTAATAACACATGTGTCAGTCATATCGTCGCTCTTTCTTTCCTGTAGATTCGACTACAAATGGAAGAGCAGGTAGCACAGAAATCCTCGGAGTTAGAGCAGTATTTAAAGAGAGTCAGCGAACTTGAAGAAATGTATCATCGACTGCAGGAGGCGCTGGATGACGAGAAACAAGCTCGCTTCGAGGAGGAGAACGCCCGGCTCCTTCAGACAAGGTGAGACACTGTCAGCAAGGCAGAGGGACCTACATAAGCTCTAAGTCCCATTATACATCAGTGTTATTGCCCTAACATGACCGTGAGAGTTTACATCCGTGTGATGTCTACAGTCGACTGAAGTAGAGTAAGTTGTCTTGTCTATGCTAGCCAGGGGTGAAGCAGGAATTAGGAAGGGGTAACAGGTTTGAAAGAAATGTTGAAATGAGCAGATATATGGAGAGATGGTGGGTTAGATTAAGTAGTAAGTGGTAAGGGTAAAAGTGGATAAGTGGGGTAGGAAAAAGTAAGCAGTGGTTAGTGAGGGGGGGGCAGAAAGATTACAATAAAGGATAAAAAGGATACACAACATAAAAGGAGTAAGCAATGGGCAAAGAGATAGATATAAATATGCTGTAGACATGGAGAAGAGGCAGGTGGATGGGATATAGGAAAGGAAGGGAAAGGAAATATGCGATGGAGATACAGAGCTATGATGAATGAAGAAAATAGAAGATTGAGATTACCGATGGAGTACAGTTTGGTGCAATAAATGATTTTTATACATTAACCTAAATATTCAAAGCCATTCACAAAACTAATTAAAGATCAGTTGATCAGATAACACAGACCCAATCCCCATTGTAATAAAGTCTGTATGTAGGTCTTAGGGAAGAAGTCACAGGAGATGACTTGGGGGATGGAGGAGAAGGAATGAGGGTGTTGACATTTGTCTTTGTATGTGAAGGGGGAAATGGTTTTATAGATATGGAAGGGGAAAGTATAAATCCACCGTAACCTGTAAATGGGACGCAGAGTGGGGGGGGGGGGGGGGTGAATTGAACAATATGATTGTATGATTGTTGGATGGAGGAAACTCATCGGATTGGGGGCACGTGTCATTCCCAGGCTCCTGGAAGAGGAGTCATCGAAGAGAGCGATGATGGAGGAGCTGCACAGGGAGCAGGAGATCGCAATCAAGATGACAGAGGCCGAGAAGAAGGAGCTGGAGGTCATCCAGGAGATTAAGGAGAAAGCCCTGCAGGAGGCAATGCAGCAGCTGGAGCAGCTGGAGAAGGAGCGGCTGGAGGCCTTGGAGCAGTATGAGGTGACTGACACTCAGAGAGAGGGGACTGGGCCTCAGAGAGAGGTGACTGGGCCTCAGAGAGAGGGGACTGACACTCAGAGAGAGGGGACTGGGCCTCAGAGAGAGGGGACTGGGCCTCAGAGAGAGGTGACTGACACTCAGAGAGAGGGGACTGGGCCTCAGAGAGAGGTGACTGGGCCTCAGAGAGAGGAGACTGACACTCAGAGAGAGGGGACTGGGCCTCAGAGAAAGGGGACTGGGCCTCAGAGAGAGGTGACTGACACTCAGAGAGAGGTGACTGACACTCAGAGAGAGGGGACTGGGCCTCAGAGAGAGGGGACTGACACTCAGAGAGAGGGGACTGGGCCTCAGAGAGAGGGGACTGGGCCTCAGAGAGAGGGGACTGACACTCAGAGAGAGGGGACTGGGCCTCAGAGAGAGGGGACTGGGCCTCAGAGAGAGGTGACTGACACTCAGAGAGAGGGGACTGGGCCTCAGAGAGAGGGGACTGACACTCAGAGAGAGGTGACTGACACTCAGAGAGAGGGGACTGGGCCTCAGAGAGAGGGGACTGACACTCAGAGAGAGGTGACTGACACTCAGAGAGAGGGGACTGACACTCAGAGAGAGGGGACTGGGCCTCAGAGAGAGGGGACTGGGCCTCAGAGAGAGGGGACTGACACTCAGAGAGAGGGGACTGACACTCAGAGAGAGGGGACTGGGCCTCAGAGAGAGGGGACTGACACTCAGAGAGAGGGGACTTGGCCTCAGAGAACCCTCCAACCTGTGGTGCACTTAGTGGTCCACATGGTCTCCAAACTTTAACTCACACACACAGTTTTGTTCATTGCAGGTAAAATGTGCTCCAGTTTCTGGGCTGATGGCGCCCTTGAAACATTTCTAGTATTCAGACTTGTGTAGGGCGGCAGAGAGTTCCATATACATCAACCTCAGTAGATTTAACTTTTTATGAAGATCAAAAGATGTTTCATTATGTTAATTTTCTGTTCAATAAATCCCATCTTTGACCTCATATCACATCACACACCCTCTCGCCCTCTATGCTCTGCCAATAACCGGCACCTCGACTCCCCACCATATTCACATCCCACATCTGCCGCCACCTATTGAATGCACTTTTGTGTCCAATCGTACTTTTCCAAACCTCAAAAGTTTTAAACACTGCTTAAAAAACCACCCCTTTGTGTCAACATGACCTTTCCCGTGAGATTGTGAACTGCGAGCTGGTCCTTCACTCCTCCTGTCTTCTTGTCTGCATCCAGCTACGTTTCCCTGTCCCAATACGTCCTGCTCTTGAGTGATATTTTTCGGACGACCACTCAGAAAAGGGAAATCTGCGAGGCCGTGCATCGATTGTGGACAAAGTCTTTCACAATGTTTTGTAGCCTCACGAACATCAATAAGTATTTTTTTTGAGGTCCTCAAAAATCTACGTTGTCCTGATGGCCATTGTGTGTCCATAGGAAAGTGTACCCTCTAATTTAATTACTGTCCGCCCAGTAATGCAGCTGATTATCCTGGAGGTTACAGTAAAACATTCCATATTGGAATGTTCACTAAAGATGTAAACAGGCACAATGTTTATTTGTAATAACAATCTCTTTAGTCATTATTAGGGCAGGTGACAATCACATTTCAGGTTAATTTAATGGCAAAATCCAAATAATTTTAATGGTTTCAACGATTTATCTCACCACTATCTATAGACCTTTCATATATCGGATATATAACAGAGGTACAAGTTCTAAATGACTTAATTCATTGTTCCATAAACAATATTTCATGTTAATATAACTCTTTCATTTCAGCAAGTTAAAAATAACTTGGTATTGGCAACTAACAAGACGAGGAGTTGGAAGGACAAAGTGGCTCAACATGAAGGTTTAATCCGACTAATACAGCCAGGTAAGACTGGGTCAGGTCACAGCACAAAGGTTTCCCTTCCTAGTAGAGTAGAGTTTGGAAGAGTTTTGCAGATGACTTGACTGACATACTTATATACATTAAGTTAATGCTAGAAATTTGACAGCATTCAAACTCACATTTAGATATTACCATATACTGAAGATTTTGCAATGCTGAGCTATAAATAACAGGATAGATTAATTGGCGAATAGTGCAAGTGGGATGTTCCTCATCAATGTTGGGGGCCTAAAGTGAAACTCCAACAGTTTACTAGTTTGGGGCATGTAGGATTTTATTTAAAATAATGTTGTGTCGTGAAAATTTGGGTAAGATTGAGCTGTACATTTGACCTGTATAGCTCATATTTGGTGCAAGGTGGATAAATAAATTGGATACTATTCCTCACCTTAAATGTTGAGCTTTATGGCTTAGTTTTCAAATGGGGAAAGTGGAATTAACTTTTTTTCGGAAAGAATTTTAAATTAATTCCCATTATCAAATATAGGATTATATGAAAAAATAATAATAATAATTCTAATAATAATAATACATCACCAAAAAAATACTCATTTCAGGTTCTAAGCAGCCGGTGATGACCACAAACTGGGGACCAGCTTCTTTCACCCAAGGGGAACTTCAGGAGAGAGAGAAAAATTGGCAAGAAAAGAAAAACCCCACTGTGGACTAGAAGCTCGTTAAGCAAACACAGCGTGGACCAGAAGGCAGAACGCAATTAGGAATTAGCCTGAGGCGCTCTCAGAGATTGTGGCTCTAGTATTTTAACTTGTTTAAATGTCCAAGATGTGCTCACTTTAAAAAAGGGAGAAGACGCGTAACTGTTAGTTATATAACTGAGTAACTCTAACTGCGGATTTTATGAATCCTGTGAATGTCCCCTGCCTGGAATCTGCAGAAACATTATTTTTTGGACCAGCAACTACCGCATCATCCGAACATTGTCATCAAAACTGGGACTAAAAAGACTTTTCTGGGATTGGGTGCAGCACGTTTTGTTAGTGTCAGTACAAAACCTTTAAAAATAAAATATCGTTTTGCGTTTCCCTCCAGGACAATTTAATATTTTCAGTATGTGTTTTTTTTTTATTTGAAACTGGAATCCAAAATTCTAATATTCATTTGTGAATTGAATCTCATGTGGTAATAGGAATGTGGTATGTTAGTAGGATTCTTCCAGAGAATCAGAGATGTCATGTCCTTCTTCCATAAAATGTTATTTACAGAAATAATTCTGATCTTTTCCTTTTTTATTGTTTGCATTACTGGTACACCAATCAATATCAACCAATCAATAACTCTCAAATGTTTCTGCAGAACTTCCTATAGCAACTGCCTTAGAGAGAATTAAGAATTGCTCCTTCTCACAAGGAACATATAGGTATATAATAAATGAAGGGCTGCATGCTTTTACCAACAATAGGCGTTTTTTTTTTTACAATAGCCATAGCTGAAGCGTTTGGAGGAAAATGTTCGGGTTGCAGTGCAATGTATTTATAGGGCGCCACAAGGTGTCCGTAGCGCCGCACAGGGACAAACAAGATCACGGTGCGAGGTGAGACAGCACGGTACAATTAACAATAAGCACAGTAACTCAAGAAGCTCAAAGCACAGCTAGAGAGAGGGGGGGGGGGGGGAGGGGGAGAGGGAAGATCCGCATACGCCGGAGCCCAAGAGGGAGGGCTCAGTTGACAGGAAGAGCCCCAGAGGGGTGAAGCGAAAAGCGAGAGGGGTCGGTCTACGATATTGCCAAGCATGCCCAAACACTTAATGGCAGCCTGGGCATGGTGGGACCTGTAGTGCACCAGGGACAAAATGGATTTATAGACTTCAACAATTAATATTACCCCACACCCACAACCCCAGGGGCATGTCCTAGTGCTATCTGCACAGGGTTGTTTTAACTGGAGGGTTTCCTGTTATAGTGTCACCAGCCCCTAACTCTAACCCTAACTCTAACCTTATCCCTGGCATATTAGGGGTAAGGTTAGGGTTAGGGCCACAGAGCCACAAAGCCTAGTACTAGTACCAGCCTAGTGTCGAAGTCAAATAATTGGATGTAGTAGTTTCAAATTAATATCCATCAATCTGGTTGTCTTTGTCTGAAAATATGCGAATAACACTCTCAACGGTGTGGAAGGGCGTAGTAACCACAACACATGGGAACACTTCTACACTCATGTACACTTACACATTCACTTGTAAATAGTTCCAACACACAGTCGTTTATAACCAAATTTATTAGAGTTTATAGTTAAATATAATTATGTTAAATGCACTTTAGTGATTGCCCATATGCCAGTGTTATCTGGTACGCATCTTATGTGATTCCTTGGCACCATCTAGTGGTTGATACTGAGATTGCTAAGATCTGCCAAATGTTCACCAAATGTTTTACAAAACCGCATGTTTTTGACAGTTTTATGTAAAAACTCGCCATCAAACTGCATGTTTTCAAGGTCCCAGTTCTGAAACTGATATCTCTATTTTTTTTTTTGCATGTAAAGAATATAAATCTTGCAATGTATGAACGGAGTTTTACAAAACTGGACACAAAGCCACCAGAAAAAAGACAGAAAGTTTAGACTGGGTTATGACAGGTGAGATTGCTCAAACAGCATGTAATGTGAGCTCTCTGGCCCTTCACAACAGAAGGTAGACAACATTGACTTATTAATTATGAGTGCAATAAATATTTTTTATTAAGGAGGCAATTATTATAATAATAATAATAATAATAATAATAATAATAATACTACACTTTATATTAATTTATACTTTTATTAAGTATCAATTTAGACTTTTTGTAATGGGGCAATATTAATATATTATTTGCTAATGGGGGTAATAATATATTATATATAAGGGGGTAATAATAATTCATTTATGATGGGTCACCATCTATAGTGAACACTTGCGGCACTACAAGTGCCAGCATGTACATGGGCGCAAGTACACTGTAAAAATGAAAATGGTACATATGGGAAGAAACTATTTTTTTTTCCTTTAAACTGTTCTGACATTTCTCATGCTTTATACACAAACTGTTTCACCTTCGCTAAATCACTGAAATTTGCACAATTTGAAAAATTACCAAAGTCGTCTCAGTTCTGTGGCTTTTACATGGGGTCGGAGCACTTGTTGTAGACTGGAGATTTACACCTTGATTGTGTCTATTTAGTACATGGCTCCGTGCGGTAATATAGGATTGACTGCAGATGTGCAGCATATTCTGTTTCTCATGCCTGGGACTTCGTTAATCAGAGATCTTTCCTGGAGATATCATTTAAATGGCCCCACCAGGGATAAATGGGTAGTGAGAGTATATATATGACTGTTCACGATGTAGTATAGTTTTAGGAAATGAAATTAAATATTTGGTTATCTGGGTTACATCACCTTTTCTACACAGTGATTTGTAGTCCTCCTCTTCATGTTTTGTGACTTAGTATCGGCACTTTAAGGGGAACTCCTTCTGTAAATAGTTAACCCCTTATGTCCTTAGAGACACATAGGATGAATCCCACTTGATGAATATCAGTCTCAGCTGCCTTCACAAATGTAAATCCTGCATTTGCCCATAGTCCTTTTCTAGTCCATTCATACAATTGTGGATTTTTCATCCTGTATCTTTAGGTGTTTGTGGGATCCTGTTAATGTCTTATTAAACTGAGTTTATTTTTGTTTATTGTGCAGTGGAAAACTTTCTTCCCCCTTTGCTCATCATGCCCTAAATACTGTAAATCAGTAGTTAAAATAAATCAGTTATAATAATAAATTCAATAATTAGTATGTCCTAAGTTTAAGAACTCTTAAAATAAATTGAATATATGAACATGGGATTATTTCTGAATTACACTTTAGTTGCAAATGAATCAAATTAGCTGCAATTAACTTTCATACAGACTCATAATAAATCATGATTGTAGTTGTATTTGATAGAATATATAATAATTAATTTTGGTGCGTCCTGCAAACATGAATATTGTATCATTTGTGTCAGGAGGTTTGTCACAGCGGGGTACAGGGGAGGGCTGGCAAACTTCAGCCCAGGAGGAAAGACTCGACTCGGCAGCCTATTTTACAGGGAAAAAAATGCAGTTGTCCCAGTGACCCAGCCCAAAGTAGCCCACTATGTGACCGACCGGGCGGGCAGAAGCCCCCCTGTCCTCCAGCCAAGCCTGCCCCTGGTGGGGTAGCCCTTAAGAAAGGTGGTAGAGGAGCACCAAAACAACTGTTGTGTATGAATTTCTGGACAGATACTGCCATGGTCCAGTTCCATCTAAAGATGAGTAGCTTACAACTATGCTGCTAAATTGTTATAACTGTTGTATCCTAATGCCGTAATGAAGTGGATTTCATTAGGAATTTGGATGCAATAGTAAGTGACTGTTTATATGGAGTGCCAGTTTCCAGGTTTTACTTGGATAATATATATATATTTGCCACATGTGGTATAAGGATAACTGGTTTTATCCACTTCTCTAACTAAGAGACAGAAGTATACCAGAACTCCAGGAGAATCTCCAAGAGAGTGGAGCAGTGAGCACTACCCACAGGACCAGCCGGATGAGAACCGGGATGACTGAAATGCACAGATTTAAGAACGATTGCCTTGTCATTATTTGAAATCACTCCTTATTCTGTACTCTAATAAAACTATTTGTTCATAGTATTCAGGTGTGAAAAAGATAACATGTTATGTTATCCTGTTATATAATATGTTATGCGCATACGTCTATTTTTTTGTAAATAAAACCTTTAATATCTTTGTGATCTTCTTGGTTCTGTTGGTATGGACATTCAATTATTGCTTTAATAATTGGTGGTTTCGTTTGGGATTTCCCATCACAGTTTTTTTGGAGGATGAATACATTTTGGCTGCTGGCTTTGCAATATTTGATGGAAATTGAACGGCCGACTGTTTGAAAAAGGTCAGTAAGTTAAGGCTTTTCTTTTTCAAGCAAAAGTACTGCTCATATTTCTGGCTGGTCACCATTTTTTTCCACTGAAATCTTTGTTGCGGAAAATAAATGAACCTTATATAATAATTGTTTCATTTAAATTCATGCATTAAAACGTGTAGTATTCCTGTCTGCCACTTTTGTTAAATAATACATCATGTAGACTTCCGTAAGTAGAATACCGGCATCAAATTGCATAGAAGGAACTCGAGCTGGGAGGCGTTTATTTTCGTAAGCATGTTCGAATGGTGGAATAATAATAAGTCATGGAAGAGTTTTTGCCTATTTTACCAGACGTGGTACCTGGTGGACTTTCTGAAGTTTTATGTGTAGTGGAACTGCAGGGTTGCAATTCAGGATTTGCAGCTGTGGGGATGCAATTCTAACAAAATAAATAAAAATATATTGTGGCAATGGGAGGGGCTGGCCACAGGCCTCTCAGAGTACAGTTAGCTATGGAGCTAACAGTCTGCAGGTAAAAGGCTGCAGACCAAGTTATACACAGGTGTAGCACTGTGCTTATGTTCAGTTATGCACAGGTCTGAGACATGTGATAAAGTAAATGTAAAATGTGATTTACTTACATGCTATAAAGTGTTTATTTCCACAGCTAGCAGCAGGAGACTTCCTTTAAAGACAAGGTGGGGGTGTCGCCTGTCAGTCACCCAAGTCTGTGGGAGGAGTCTTGACTATAAAGACCTGTACTGTGCAATTGTGCAGGGCAAACGATGCCAATTAGTGGCCGGCTGGTAGCTAGGGAACTACCATATAGCCAGATGTAGGTTGCATGGTGTCATCCTGACGTTTTGATGTGCTATTGTGACGTGACAATAAACCGCCATTTTGATTTGCAACAAGAAGTTGTCCGTGTTGCTGATATCTGCTGGGTGTTTTTGCAAAAGAAGGTGTTAAAAGTACCTCAAGAAGGAGGCCTTTGTTACAATATATAATTTAATAAGAATCTAGGGAAACTAAAAATCTAGGAAAATAAAGGGAAACAGAATGTGCAGAGGTTTAAATAACAAGGTGTTCCAAGATGGAACTGCTAATATGTGAAACTGCGGGACCACAATATTTGTTCTGAGCGATTTCTGCATGACTGGGTGAATATGACTAATCATTGTGATAATCATTTTTCAACTGCTGGATCTTTTGGTAACGTGACTTTGGATAATGTGCATATGTAAACTGATAAATTTAAAATTCAGAAAAATCAAAGTTGTTTATGACGTATTTTTTCGCATGGGGAAGGGCTGAAAGGAAAAAAAATCCCTAAAAAATAAAAAACTCCAAGCCATTAGGTGGCACAAGTAATTAGATATGAAAAAGTTAATTCTGAAGAAGTTAAGTCTCCAATGTCACAGCAGAGCAGATCTCTGCCCCCTTCCCAACCATTTCAGCCTGTAAATTTGTATTTCTTGGCAGAGTTAGAACGGCTGAAGAATGATTCTAGTAGAGAAAGAGAGCCTGATAAATTAATTATAGATAATCATATGGCACTAGCCATTCAGAGGATTTTGCAGATGCAAATAGTTGATTTGGGAATGGCAGCAAAACCAGCATTGCCAGTAGATGGCACAGCGGCTGCAATTGTGTACAATATGCCCCTAGTACATAATAAACAATTAATAGGCAAGAGGATAGGCAGTTGTGTTGTTGTAATAGTGCTAACTTATAGTAAAACCAGATCAGATTTTTAAGAAGGAAAAAGACAGTGCTTACGATAGATAACTTGCAGTGCGTGATCCTGCTACTCAGACTAATATTGCTCATATCATTGCGTAGCCGAGGGTCTCCTCCCCCCCCCCGCAGGTTTATTGGTAAAAACTTTACACGATTAAGCAAAAGAATAGTGAATCTTCTAAGGATTATTGTGCAAAGGTTGTGATGGAAATATCACATTATACAGGTATAGAAAATAACTGTGGCAGATTTGGTTGAAGGGCTAATAGATGCAGTGAGAAACAGGCTTCAAATTTTTACTCCAGTAGACCATTACTAACTAACATTTCTTCACAGGACACAATTGTTGTTTCAGTTAATTGCTGATCAGAAATTAATCAGAATGTAAAAGTTTTGTCATCCTCAGGAAGTGGCCCTCTGGACGTCCAAGGGATGTGTACAAGATACCAATGGTGTGTGGAGAGAGGGTGAAGGTAGACCAGTGGAGCCAAAGGTTCTGTTACTCTCAGTAAATACCATTTATATTTAATGATTTAATTGCAATTAATACAACTAATACTAGCGGTCACCTCTCTCTCACTTTCACTTGTTGTCATTATATTAGTCAGCGAGTACAGTGCACACTACCTGGGGGAGGGTGAAAATAACATACTGCTACTATTTATTGAGTTTGACGGAAACATTACATTAAGGAATTACTTTGAATGTTAAACTAAACTAATACCCCCATCACTACTTAATTTAGTACTACTACTAAATCTATTGCCACCATCACTGCTATTAATAATACTAATACCACCACCAGCGAGTACTATTACTACTAATACCACATTCACCACCTTTGTTAATAATTCCACAATCCCTATTATTACTACTACTATAAAAGTCATATATAGATTCTGATATGTTTATTATTTGACTTTATAAAATAGGTTGGGTCATTACATTTCTTTTAATTATATTAACTCATAATAATTATAAGGTTAGGTTACTACCAGGAAACATATGCAGTTTTATTGCAGAACATGACGATTTCCTGTTGTCAAGTAAATGCAATTTTGTATTCAGTTCAGGTCTACATAATATAACATAACATTTGGGAAAAAATATACAGCCTAAAAGTCCAGCGTTTGAG
This sequence comes from Mixophyes fleayi, assembly GCF_038048845.1. NCBI lineage: Eukaryota > Metazoa > Chordata > Amphibia > Anura > Limnodynastidae > Mixophyes > Mixophyes fleayi. Next base: position 40,111,471 of record NC_134411.1, on the reverse strand, counting down.
GTCAATATGGAAAAGATCTCCACAGCCACCATGTATTTCCCTTTGGTGCTCAGATAAGCCAGGATCATTGCAATCCAGACACTGCAGAACACCAGCATGCTGAAGGTGATGTATTTGGCCTCATTAAAACTGTCTGGTAATGTCCGGGCTATAAAGGCTGTAATAAAACTCACAGCTGCCAGAACCCCCATATAACCCAGGACAGAGTAGAACCCAATAACTGAACCTTCATTACACTGAACGATGATCTGTCCCTGATAAGATTGTGTGTCCAGCTCCTGGAAGGGGGGAGAGATAGACAACCAACTAACAGAGATTAGAACTTGGACAGATGAGCAGATAAAGACTACATAATTGGGCAGTTTCACTCCCATCCATTTTCTCCACACACTGCCAGGTTTGGTGGCTTTGAAAGCGATGCAAACCATGATAGTCTTGGCCAACACAGAGGAGACAGCTATGGAGAAGAGGATTCCAAAAGAGATCTGACGCAGCATGCAGGTTATATCCACAGGACGACCGAGGAAGAGGAACACACAGAGGAAGCTCAGCATGATGGAGACCAGGAGAAGGAAGCTGAGGTTCTTGTTATTAGCTTTTACAATAGGTGTAAATTGAATTAATAATATTCCCACCCAAAATCAGAAGCTTCCTGCCTGACATTTCTATTTCTGTTGATAACATGACCATAAATCCCACCACGCAAGCTCGTTGCCTAGGTGTTATCCTTGACTCACAACTATCATTTATTCCCCACATCAACTCCATATCTAAATCATGTTACATACATCTAAAGAACATTTCCAGAATACGCACATATCTCACACAAGACACCGCAAAAACCTTATTTCATGCACTCATCATCTCTCGCATCGACTATTGCAATTCCCTCCTTACTGGTCTTCCCAAAGTCAGACTTGAAACCCTACAATCTATTATGCACGCAGCAGCTAGATTGATTTTCCTTGCAAACCGTTCTTCCCCTGCTGAGCCACTCTGTCAGTCTCTACATTGGTTGCCTGTATTTCAACAAATTTTACCTTTGCATTCTAGCTGGACAAATATTCAATATGATGTAGCACTTACCCTTGTGTATCAAACCATTGTCCCATAGATTGTAAGGTTGCGAGCAGGGTTCTCTTACCTCTCTGTCTGTATGTATTAACCAGTATTGTTTTATTAATGTTTGTTCCCAATTGTAAAGCGCTACGGAATTTGCTGGCGCTATATAAATAAATAAATGATGTTGATATAAAAATCTCCAATATTAGCTGAGTTATGAAACAGAAGAAAACTTAGACAGAAATAAAAACTGCAGAGATCTCATCATTTGTGTAGGACAGAAAGTCTTCACTTTTCGGAACGCACAAATCCCTCTTTTCGTTCGGCCACTCATCATCCTGACATTTAATGCAATTTTCACTATCTGCAAAATGACAAATAATAAAGTCAAACTATTGCTATCAGGTCCAGTCTTGTGCACTTTCCAATAATACAAGCATAGCAAAACTTTAAAAGAGTTCAGAAAGTTCAGACAGCAATCTTATAAATAAAGGAAATAGATGGAAATTTGGCCTTAAATATTCCCAGTTCTACCCCAATTGCGCCACACAACGGAATGTGATAAGGAAACGGGGGGAGGGGGGGGCAGGTTGGTTATTTTAATTTTAGACATAAACAAATAAAATGTGGAAGTATTTAGACAACTTAATGAAAAGATCACATATGAGTTGATTAAGTTTAATCCAACCATTAAAATTCAGAATAAAATTATATTATTAATTACAAAAAAATCGTATTTTCTTTATCTAATAAAGAAAGAACATTTTTGTAGTAATACCAATATCATTCATTTTGCAGATAGTACATAAAAATATAGACTATCCTCTGGGACGACCTACTGGGGCAGTCACATATTCGGACACTTCTAATTTATCTCACTTTACAGATCACCATCTGCAGGTATATAGTCTGGAAATTAAGGCCTATGTGAAAGACACCATTGACATTATAAATAAGCTTAATAATACAGTTTGGAAGTAGAGTTATTTCTTAGAGTTATTGCTGATGTTAGTTCCCTTTATGGTATTATTAGACACCAGTTGGATTTACCAGCTGTCAGAATATTTCTAGATGAGGGCACATTAAGTTTGGATTTGAACATTTTTAAATCAGGCTACAGAGATTAAGGAATTTGTTAATTGATGAAGGATATGATCCGGAGAAATTAAATAAGTCTTTAATTGTAGTTACTAACATCAGAACAGAAGATCTACTCAGCTCAAATAAAGACAAAAAAGAAATCAAACAAATGATTTCACTTCCATTTATTATGGGCTACATACAATAATATAAAGATATTTAAAGATATGAGAAAACATCGGGGATTGAAAATCTACAACATGAATCCGCCCCCCCACCAACCACCAACAGGAAATAGCTGTGGGGGACATGTAACTATAATTTTAATTTCTTTGAATCCCAAAGGCAGTGGGGATTGGAGGATTGTGAAGAAATGAGAGACAATGACACATAGACTACTCTTTTTGGGATATCCTTTGCTCCTGTTAGGACCAGGGGCACAGAGTGGGCAGGTACAAAGAACTGATGCTCTGGCCTGCCTGTGTAGGTGGATGAGCCACCAACCTTCAGCAGGTCTAGAACGGGCCTCAAGAAAATACCTGTACCTGAAATTACTCTTGGTGGCCCAGGTGAGGACTGCAGCAACAAGTGAGTCAAAAGACACAGCCTACAGGGAGCTGCACTGAAGCAACTTTTTGTTTCTTACTATGGATTGAATTCTTGGACTAGGAAACTGTTACCGTTGTGACCGGAGCACGGGATAAGGACTTCAAGGGATCTATTACATCCAAAATAGGTAAGTGAAACATGTACATATAACATCAGACCACATAATTTACAGAGATATTATTTACAGAAGCAACAATTGATATTGTCCATTGGTGTGTAATATATAAATATTAAGTAACCAGTGGTTACACCTAACCTGATTGTCATCGTTCTTCCACATTATTGCACTTTCATTTACCAATAGCTGCTGATCTAATCTAGCCGATGTTCTGAATTCACCAACTTGCCATGATCTCACTTTCATTTGATTTGTTATTATCCAATTTAAAATATTAAAATTAGTTATAAAATCTCCATTTTCATCAAAAACTACAGGTGAGTCATCCTTATATGTATATTTAAGACTCTTCAAGTAGTGATGTAACTTTAAAACAAAAGAATAAATGTAGCAAGAGCAAAGTATTGTAACAATATGTGGATAACTTAAAATGTCCAATAAACAATTTAAGACTATGGTTATATAAATTCAGGTACATTAGAGATGAAGGGCCTGAGTCATTAAGGAAAATAAAGTAAAAAATAGGAGTAAATGTCTTCCGGGACAAACCATGTTACAATGCAAATTAGTTTAATATTTTGTACATAAGGAAAATACTGGCTGTTTTTTCATCTAGCGCACAAAAACTTGATAACTTTATTTTGAAGACATTAAGAAGAGTCCTACTTACCAGAAAGATAGTCTGTCTGTATTCACATGAAGGGCATAAGTTAGTGGGAAAGCAGTAAAGTGCTTGACGGACAATAGAATTGAGAAGGAAAGTTTTCAAGGGGGAAAACAGGAGATAGAAAAAAATGTATTCCATGCTTTGGCTGTTTCACCTTTAGAGACACCAACCAATTTTTAAATAATGCTAAACTTTAGAGGCGAGAACCCACTTGGTGACTGTCCCAGATCATGCTTTGAGCAAATGTTGTGATTTTTCCAAAACAAAAACCTGTCTAGTCCTGTACTGGTCATCAAAATCTATTCAGTAAATGAAGAGACCTTTCTGAACATCATTATCCAGCCAGGTGCAACATTCAAAGTAGGAAAGTGAAGCTTACCAGGGGATTTCAACCATGACTGCCAACAAGTTGGTAATTACAGGTATATTGCTAGTTCCTGGCTCTGGGCAGTTGATATCCACAGGCAGAGAACCAGTCCCCCACAGTAATCACAAATACAGTGTCCAGGCATTTATTATCCACTGATAGAGGACCAATTACAGGTACAGAGCTACAAGCAGTGATAGTGGAGGCCATGGTATCAATGCTTTGGATATTCCAGCAGGCTGAATAAAGACATTGAGAAAAGTCTACCAAATTTTATACCAACAGAAATGGCTCAGTGCACTAGTAGCCTGGTTCTCTACTGGCAATGACAGTGCAGCCCCTGGTTTGAATCCCATGTATGACTTTCCTTTTACAACTTTTAATGTTGCAACAGAATTAATGAAGTCATTGAGAAAATTCTCCCCATTCATGCAACAAGTGTTCTAGCTCTGGTGCTCTGCTGACTGGTGCTTAGTTCATAGTCAACATTGATTTCCTGGTTCAAATCCCCACTCAGGTAATGTTTACTGCACCTTTGATTTTGCTCCAGTCCCCCTTGATGACATTGATAAAAGTCCCACTGCTGCTTATAACATTTACTGGCTTGGTTGACTCAGTTGATTAGTAGCCAGTATGCTGACCATGATGCTGAAGATCCTGCAATAGCTGAAACTTTTGGATTTTACAACTGGCTTGTTGAAGACAAAAGAAAGATAAAAGGGTCTTCACTGTTGAAACCATCTGTTAGCTCAAATGGTTAGTAGCCAGGTACTCTCCTGCTGATAGTTGGCTGAGGTCCTGGTTTGAATCCTCTGTATGACTTTAGAACTTTTAATGTTGCAACAGACTTAATAAAGTCATTGAGAAAATTCTCCTCACACCAACACCAGATGTTCTAGCTCTGCTCCTCTGCTGACTGCTGCTTAGTGATTCTCTGGTTGATTCTCTGGTTCAAATCCCCACTCAGGTAACATTTACGGCACCCTTGATTTTGCTCCAGCCCCATTTTCTGGCATTGATAAAAGTCCCACTGCTGCTTATAACATGTACTGGCTCAGTTGGCTCAGCTGATTAGTAGCCAGATTACTGACCTTGATGTGGAAGGTCCTGGTTTGAATCCCCAAACAGGCTGATGACCCTCCCTCTGTCATTAACCTGTTCAGTGGGTTCTCTCCTAGTAGTCCCTTGTGCAATCTAAAGTCTAGCATTATTTAATAATTGGTTGTTGGCACCAAAAGTAACAACCAAAGAAAGGATTAAATTTTTTTTTCTATCTCCTGCTTTCCCCCATTCAACCTACAATTGCCAACCCTCATCCCACTAACTTCAATCATCACTAGTCTACTCTTTTCAATTCTATTGTCCGTTAAGCACTTTACTGCTTTCCAACTAACTTATACCCTTGATGTGATTACAGACAGACTATCTTTCTGGCAAGTAGGACTCATCTTAATGTCCTCAAACAGCCAGGTCCCCCAAACAACACACTAAAGGGGATTTGAACCAGGACCTCAGCCAACTATCAGCAGGAGAGTACCTGGCTACTCACCATCTGAGCCAACAGATGGTTCAAACAATGAAGGCACTTTTCTCTTTCTTTTGTCTTCAACAAGCCAGTTGTAATAACCAGGATATAAAAATTTCAGCTATTTCATGATTTGAACTAGGAGCACAATCATTTCTACAACCAGAACAACAGGCTACTATTCCCCTGAACCAGCCTCTGCTTTATATCAGGTCACTGATTTTTCTCAGTGTCATAATTCATCCTGCTGCATCATGCAAGGTAATTAAAAGAAGCCTTTGTTGGGGTTCAAACCAGGGACTCAACTATTATCTGTCAACAGAGAATCTGGGTACTAGTCTAATCTGAGCCAGCTTGTTTGTTAGATACAGCAGGGGGGAGATTATGCTCAATATCATCAACCAACCTGGAGCAACATCCAAGGTACTAACAGAATGCTGACTGGGGGAATTTAAACCAGGACTTCAACATCTCTGCTAGTAGATCACATGGGTACTGGTCCGGTGACACAGCACAGTATGTTTAGGAGGTAAGACTTTTCTAAATGTTACCAAGCAAATGCATTATCCTAAGTACTAAAATCATGCGTTGCTGTAGATTTCTCCATCACTGGTGGCAGCATTCTGGGCCAGCTCATGTATCAGTGAGACATGCAGGTTTTTCTCAATGTCATTAACCAGGACCTCCAACATCAAGGTCAGCAATCTGGCTACTATTCAACTGAGCCAACCGAGCCAGTACATGTTCTAAACAGCAGTGAAACTTTTATCAATGCCATCAAGGGGGACTGGAGCAAAATCAAAGTGGCTGTAAATGTTACCTGAGTGGGGATTTGAACCAGGAAATCAATGTTGACTGTGAACTAAGCACCAGTCAGCAGAGGAACAGAGCTAGAACTTCTATTGTTGATGGACAGAGACTTTTCTCAATTACTTCAATAAGTCTGTTGCAACATTAAAAGTGCTAAAGAGGAAGCCACTGAGGAGACAAACAGTAAGGCCTCTACTAAGACTGTCCACGGGCACCTCACTACAAGTCAGCTGAGCTAACTTACAATTTTCCTGATGTCTTCAATCAGCCTGATGCAACATTCAATGTACTAAAAGGAAACCAGACAGGAGATTCAAACCAGAGACTTCTCTACCATTGCCAACAAAGACACTGCCTATTAGCCTGCAGAGCCATTTTCTGCTTTAAGCAAAGTGGAGAGATGATGAGGCCCTGGTTTAGGTTCACCAGAAAGCCTTTTGTTATTTGATTTGAATATTTCATCTGAAATTTGTATTTTATAATATCATCCATAATTTGCTTTAGGGTAGATAACATATTTTATGCTGTATTGGGCATCTTTAAAATTTATTCCAGTAGGTCCATAGTCAGAAGAATAATTAGTATTATTGTGCTAGGGTCAGTGCCCTGATCCACACTAAATCCTGTATTCATATATTATTCTATCTGGTTATTTGGTGAAACTTACAAGTGCTGATATAGGCTGCAGAAATGATAGGTGCACAGAATACCTCTTACATCATTTTATCAGCAAGATGTTGCTCTAGGTTGGTTAAAGACATTGAGCATAGTTGCTCTGGAGGCTTAGCTAGCACAGTAGACTATTGTCCAGATTCTGTATTGACTATTATTACAGGTTTAAAGAGACTTCTCTCAATGACTTCAACAAATCTGTTGCAATATTAAAAGTGCTTAAAGGGAAGCCAGACAATGGATTCACACAAAGCAATCTACTATCATCAGTAGAAAACCTGGCTACTAGTCAACCAAGCCATTCCCTTTTTCAACAGAGATGGAGAGACTTTTCTCAATGTCTTAATTCAGCCTGCTGGAACATCCAAGATACTGTCATGTAAACCATACATAGGTTTTAAACAAGGGCCTCTACTACTACTGCCTGTAGAACAATCCTACTGGCCCACTTTGCCAATTGGGAAATCCCCATGTTATAAATAAAACAGCGCCACTAAGAGCTCACTTTGCGCCGGGAGCTCTTTAGAGCTAGTTAATTGTGGTGTATTTGGGTTTTTGTTTTTCCAAGCAAGGATTGTTTGTATCTATGAAACATGAAGACCCCTGGATGTAGGTGAGCAATAAATAGGGTGAATAAGGGATTTTTATTTCAATTAAAGTCGTATTTACAATGGTGTGTGTATTTTATTTACATTTCTCTTTGCTGCACTACAGGTCCCAGCGTGCCCTGGGTGCCATGGTATGCTGGCACTTGTGGCTCCCCAAATGCCAGCATGCGAAGGCAGCCATGGGGTGTGGGGGGAGCCCTAGTACTTTCTGCATGGGGCTGGATATACCAAAATGGAGGGGGTCTGCATTTCCTTTTGCGGACCAGATCTTCCTGGTAGATGTGCGGAGGTGTGTGTATGTGGTGTAGATGTAAGGAGGTGTGTGTGTGTGGTGTAGATGTGCTGAGGTGTGTGTATGTGGTGTAGATGTGCGGAGGTGTGTGTGTGGTGTAGATGTAAGGAGGTGTGTGTGTAGAGTAGATGTGCGGAGGTGTGTGTGTGGTGTAGATGTGCTGAGGTGTGTGTATGTGGTGTAGATGTGCGGAGGTGTGTATGTGGTGTAGATGTGCGGAGGTGTGTGTGTGGTGTAGATGTGCGGAGGTGTGTGTGTGTGGTGTAGATGTGCGGAGGTGTGTGTGTGGTGTAGATGTAAGGAGGTGTGTGTGGTGTAGATGTAAGGTGGTGTGTGTGTGGTGTAGATGTGCGGAGGTGTGTTTGTGGTGAAGATGTGCGTAGGTGTGTGTGTGTGGTGTAGATGTGCGGAGGTGTGTGTGTGTGGTGTAGATGTAAGGAGGTGTGTGTGTGGTGTAGATGTGCGGAGGTGTGTGTGTAGAGTAGATGTGCGGAGGTGTGTGTGTGTGGTGTAGATGTAAGGAGGTGTGTGTGTGGTGTAGATGTGCGGAGGTGTGTGTGTGTGGTGTAGATGTAAGGAGGTGTGTGTGTGGTGTAGATATAAGGAGGTGTGTGTGTGGTGTAGATGTGCGGAGGTGTGTGTATGTGGTGTAGATGTAAGGAGGTGTGTGTGTGGTGTAGATGTAAGGAGGTGTGTGTGTGGTGTAGATGTAAGGAGGTGTGTGTGTGTGGTGTAGATGTAAGGAGGTGTGTGTGTAGTGTAGATGTGCGGAGTTGTGTGTGTGTGGTGTAGATGAGTGGAGGTGTGTGTGTGGTGTAGATGTGCGGAGGTGTGTGTATGTGGTGTAGATGTAAGGAGGTGTGTGTGTGTGGTGTAGATGTAAGGAGGTGTGTGTGTAGTGTAGATGTGCGGAGGTGTGTGTGTGGTGTAGATGTGCGGAGGTGTGTGTGGGGTGTAGATGTGCTGAGGTGTGTGTGTGGTGTAGATGTGCGGAGGTGTGTGTGTGTGGTGTAGATGTGCGGAGGTGTGTTTGTGGTGAAGATGTGCGTAGGTGTGTGTGTGTGGTGTACATGTGCGGAGGTGTCTGTGTGTGGTGTAGATGTGCGGAGATGTGTTTGTGGTGTAGATTTGCATAGGTGTATGTGTGGTATAGATGTGCTGTGGTGTGTGTGTGGAGCAGATGTGCGGAGGTGTGTGTGTGTGTGTGTGGTGTAGATGTGCGGAGGTGTGTGTGTGTTATATATGTTCGGAGGTGTGTGTGTGATGTACAGATGTGCGGAGGGTGTGTGTGTGTGGTGTAGATGTGCAGAGGTGTGTGTGTGTTATATATGTTCGGAGGTGTGTGTGTGGTGTAGATGTGCGGAGGTGTGTGTGGTGTAGATGTGCGGAGGTGTGTGTGTGGAGTAGATGTGCGGAGGTGTGTGTGTGTGTGGTGTAGATGTGCGGAGGTGTGTGTGTGGAGTAGATGTGCGGAGGTGTGTGTGTGTGGTGTAGATATGCGGAGCTGTGAGTGTGGAGTAGATGTGTGGAGGTGTGTGTGTGGTGTAGATGTGCGGAGGTGTTTGTGTGTGATGTACAGATGTGCGGAGGTGTGTGTGTGGAGTATATGTGTAGAGGTGTGTGTGTGTTATATATGTTCGGAGGTGTGTGTGTGATGTACAGATGTGCGGAGGTGTGAGTATGTGGTGTAGATGTGCGGAGGTGTGTATGTGGTGTAGATGTAAGGAGGTGTGTATGTGGTGTAGATGTAAGGAGGTGTGTGTGGTGTAGATGTGCGGAGGTGTGTGTGTGGTGTAGATGTGTGGAGGTGTGTGTGTAGTGTAGATGTGCGGAGGTGTGTGTGTGGTGTAGATGTGCGGAGGTGTGTGTGTAGTGTAGATGTGCGGAGGTGTGTGTGTGGTGTAGATGTGCGGAGATGTGTGTGTGGTGTAGATGTGCAGAGGTGTGTGTGTGGTGTAGATGTGCGGAGGTGTGTGTGTGGTGTAGATGTAAGGAGGTGTATGTGTAGAGTAGATGTGTGGAGGTGTGTGTGTGGTGTAGATGTGCGGAGGTGTGTGTGTGGTGTAGATGTGCGGAGGTGTGTGTGTGGTGTAGATGTGCGGAGGTGTGTGTGTGGTGTAGATGTAAGGAGGTGTGTGTGTAGTATAGATGTAAGGAGGTGTGTGTGTGTGTGGTGTAGATGTGCGGAGGTGTGTGTGTGGAGTGTAGATGTGCGGAGGTGTGTGTGTGGTGTAGATGTGCAGAGGTGTGTGTGTGTGGTGTAGATGTGCGGAGGTGTGTGTGTGGTGTAGATGTGCGGAGGTGTGTGTGTGTGGTGTAGATGTGCGGAGGTGTGTTTGTGGTGAAGATGTGCGTAGGTGTGTGTGTGTGGTGTAGATGTTAGGAGGTGTGTGTGTGTGGTGTAGATTTACGGAGGTGTGTGTGTGTGGTGTAGATGTGCGGAGGTGTGTGTGTGGTGTAGATGTGCGGAGGTGTGTGTGTGTGGTGTAGATGTGCGAAGGTGTGTGTGTGGTGTAGATGTAAGGAGGTGTGTGTGTGGGGTGTAGATGTGCGGAGGTGTGTGTGTGGTGTAGATGTAAGGAGGTGTGTGTGTAGAGTAGATGTGCGGAGGTGTGTGTGTGGTGTAGATGTGCTGAGGTGTGTGTATGTGGTGTAGATGTGCGGAGGTGTGTATGTGGTGTAGATGTGCGGAGGTGTGTGTGTGGTGTAGATGTGCGGAGGTGTGTGTGTGTGGTGTAGATGTGCGGAGGTGTGTGTGTGGTGTAGATGTAAGGAGGTGTGTGTGGTGTAGATGTAAGGTGGTGTGTGTGTGGTGTAGATGTGCGGAGGTGTGTTTGTGGTGAAGATGTGCGTAGGTGTGTGTGTGTGGTGTAGATGTGCGGAGGTGTGTGTGTGTGGTGTAGATGTAAGGAGGTGTGTGTGTGGTGTAGATGTAAGGAGGTGTGTGTGTAGAGTAGATGTGCGGAGGTGTGTGTGTGTGGTGTAGATGTAAGGAGGTGTGTGTGTGGTGTAGATGTGCGGAGGTGTGTGTGTGTGGTGTAGATGTAAGGAGGTGTGTGTGTGGTGTAGATATAAGGAGGTGTGTGTGTGGTGTAGATGTGCGGAGGTGTGTGTATGTGGTGTAGATGTAAGGAGGTGTGTGTGTGCGGTGTAGATGTAAGGAGGTGTGTGTGTGGTGTAGATGTAAGGAGGTGTGTGTGTGTGGTGTAGATGTAAGGAGGTGTGTGTGTAGTGTAGATTTGCGGAGTTGTGTGTGTGTGGTGTAGATGAGTGGAGGTGTGTGTGTGGTGTAGATGTGCGGAGGTGTGTGTATGTGGTGTAGATGTAAGGAGGTGTGTGTGTGTGTGGTGTAGATGTAAGGAGGTGTGTGTGTAGTGTAGATGTGCGGAGGTGTGTGTGTGGTGTAGATGTGCGGAGGTGTGTGTGGGGTGTAGATGTGCTGAGGTGTGTGTGTGGTGTAGATGTGCGGAGGTGTGTGTGTGTGGTGTAGATGTGCGGAGGTGTGTTTGTGGTGAAGATGTGCGTAGGTGTGTGTGTGTGGTGTACATGTGCGGAGGTGTCTGTGTGTGGTGTAGATGTGCGGAGATGTGTTTGTGGTGTAGATTTGCATAGGTGTATGTGTGGTATAGATGTGCTGTGGTGTGTGTGTGGAGCAGATGTGCGGAGGTGTGTGTGTGTGTGTGTGTGGTGTAGGTGTGCGGAGGTGTGTGTGTGTTATATATGTTCGGAGGTGTGTGTGTGATGTACAGATGTGCGGAGGGTGTGTGTGTGTGGTGTAGATGTGCAGAGGTGTGTGTGCGTTATATATGTTCGGAGGTGTGTGTGTGGTGTAGATGTGCGGAGGTGTGTGTGTGTGGTGTAGATGTGCGGAGGTGTGTGTGTGGAGTAGATGTGCGGAGGTGTGTGTGTGTGTGGTGTAGATGTGCGGAGGTGTGTGTGTGGAGTAGATGTGCGGAGGTGTGTGTGTGTGGTGTAGATATGCGGAGCTGTGAGTGTGGAGTAGATGTGTGGAGGTGTGTGTGTGGTGTAGATGTGCGGAGGTGTGTGTGTGTGATGTACAGATGTGCGGAGGTGTGTGTGTGGAGTATATGTGTAGAGGTGTGTGTGTGTTATATATGTTCGGAGGTGTGTGTGTGATGTACAGATGTGCGGAGGTGTGTGTATGTGGTGTAGATGTGCGGAGGTGTGTATGTGGTGTAGATGTAAGGAGGTGTGTATGTGGTGTAGATGTAAGGAGGTGTGTGTGGTGTAGATGTGCGGAGGTGTGTGTGTGGTGTAGATGTGTGGAGGTGTGTGTGTAGTGTAGATGTGCGGAGGTGTGTGTGTGGTGTAGATGTGCGGAGGTGTGTGTGTAGTGTAGATGTGCGGAGGTGTGTGTGTGGTGTAGATGTGCGGAGATATGTGTGTGGTGTAGATGTGCAGAGGTGTGTGTGTGGTGTAGATGTGCGGAGGTGTGTGTGTGGTGTAGATGTAAGGAGGTGTGTGTGTAGAGTAGATGTGTGGAGGTGTGTGTGTGGTGTAGATGTGCGGAGGTGTGTGTGTGGTGTAGATGTGCGGAGGTGTGTGTGTGGTGTAGATGTGCGGAGGTGTGTGTGTGGTGTAGATGTAAGGAGGTGTGTGTGTAGTATAGATGTGCGGAGGTGTGTGTGTGTGTGGTGTAGATGTGCGGAGGTGTGTGTGTGGAGTGTAGATGTGCGGAGGTGTGTGTGTGGTGTAGATGTGCGGAGGTGTGTGTGTGTGGTGTAGATGTGCGGAGGTGTGTGTGTGTGATGTAGATTTGCGGAGGTGTGTGTGTGTGGTGTAGATGTGCGGAGGTGTGTGTGTGTGGTGTAGATTTGCGGAGGTGTGTGTGTGTGGTGTAGATGTGCAGAGGTGTGTGTGTGTGGTGTAGATGTGCAGAGGTGTGTGTGTGGTGTAGATGTGCGGAGGTGTGTGTGTGTGGTGTAGATGTGCGGAGGTGTGTTTGTGGTGAAGATGTGCGTAGGTGTGTGTGTGTGGTGTAGATGTTAGGAGGTGTGTGTGTGTGGTGTAGATTTACGGAGGTGTGTGTGTGTGGTGTAGATGTGCGGAGGTGTGTGTGTGGTGTAGATGTGCGGAGGTGTGTGTGTGTGGTGTAGATGTGCGAAGGTGTGTGTGTGGTGTAGATGTAAGGAGGTGTGTGTGTGGGGTGTAGATGTGCGGAGGTGTGTGTGTGGTGTAGATGTGCGGAGGTGTGTGTGTGTGGTGTAGATGTGCGGAGGTGTGTGTGTGTGGTGTAGATGTGCGGAGGTGTGTTTGTGGTGAAGATGTGCGGATGTGTGTGTGTGGTGTAGATGTGCGGAGGTGTGTGTGTAGTGTAGATGTGCGGAGGTGTGTGTGTGTGGTTTAGATGTGCGGAGGTGTGTGTGTGTGGTGTAGATGTGCGGAGGTGTGTTTGTGGTGAAGATGTGCGGAGGTGTGTGTGTGGTGTAGATGTAAGGAGGTGTGTGTGTAGTGTAGATGTGCGGAGGTGTGTGTGTGGTATAGATGTGCGGAGGTGTGTGTGTGGGGTGTAGATGTGCGGAGGTGTGTGTGTGGTGTAGATGTGCGGAGGTGTGTGTGTGGTGTAGATGTGCGGAGGTGTGTGTGTGTGGTGTAGATGTGCGGAGGTGTGTTTGTGGTGAAGGTGTGCGTAGGTGTGTGTGTGTGGTGTAGATGTAAGGAGGTGTGTGTGTAGTGTAGATGTGCGGAGGTGTGTGTGTGGTATAGATGTGCGGAGGTGTGTGTGTGGAGTGTAGATGTGCGGAGGTGTGTGTGTGTGGTGTAGATGTGCGGAGTTGTGTTTGTGGTGAAGATGTGCGTAGGTGTGTGTGTGTGGTGTACATGTGCGGAGGTGTCTGTGTGTGGTGTAGATGTGCGGAGATGTGTTTGTGGTGTAGATTTGCATAGGTGTATGTGTGGTATAGATGTGCTGTGGTGTGTGTGTGGAGCAGATGTGCGGAGGTGTGTGTGTGTTATATATGTTCGGAGGTGTGTGTGTGATGTACAGATGTGCGGAGGTGTGTGTGTGTGTGGGTGGTGTAGATGTGCGGAGGTGTGTGTGTGTTGTATATGTTCGGAGGTGTGTGTGTGATGTACAGATGTGCGGAGGGTGTGTGTGTGTGGTGTAGATGTGCGGAGGTGTGTGTGTGTTATATATGTTCGGAGGTGTGTGTGTGGTGTAGATGTGCGGAGGTGTGTGTGTGTGGTGTAGATGTGCGGAGGTGTGTGTGTGATGTACAGATGTGCGGAGGTGTGTGTGTGGAGTAGATGTGTGGAGGTGTGTGTGTGTTATATATGTTCGGAGGTGTGTGTGTGATGTACAGATGTGCGGAGGTGTGTGTATGTGGTGTAGATGTGCGGAGGTGTGTATGTGGTGTAGATGTAAGGAGGTGTGTGTGTGGTGTAGATGTAAGGAGGTGTGTATGTGGTGTAGATGTGCGGAGGTGTGTGTGTGGTGTAGATGTGTCTAGGTGTGTGTAGTGTAGATGTGCGGAGGTGTGTGTGTGGTGTAGATGTGCGGAGGTGTGTGTGTAGTGTAGATGTGTGGAGGTGTGTGTGTGGTGTAGATGTGCGGAGGTGTGTGTGTGGTGTAGATGTAAGGAGGTGTGTGTGTGGTGTAGATGTGCTGAGGTGTGTGTATGTGGTGTAGATGTGCGGAGGTGTGTGTATGGTGTAGATGTGCGGAGGTGTGTGTGGTGTAGATGTGCGAAGGTGTGTGTGTAGTGTAGATGTGCGGAGGTTTGTGTGTGGTGTAGATGTAAGGAGGTGTGTGTGTAGTATAGATGTGTGGAGGTGTGTGTGTGGTGTAGATGTGTGGAGGTGTCTGTGTAGTGTAGATGTGTGGAGGTGTGTGTGTAGTGTAGATGTGCGGAGGTGTGTGTGTGGTGTAGATGTGCGGAGGTGTGTGTGTAGTGTAGATGTGCGGAGGTGTGTGTGTGGTGTAGATGTGCGGGGGTGTGTGTATGGTGTAGATGTAAGGAGGTGTGTGTGTAGAGTAGATGTGCGGCGGTGTGTGTGTGTGTAGATGTGCGGAGGTGTGTGTGGTGTAGATGTAAGGAGGTGTGTGTGTAGTGTAGATGTGCGGAGGTGTGTGTGTGGTGTAGATGTGCGGAGGTGTGTGTATGTGGTGTAGATGTAAGGAGGTGTGTGTGTGTGGTGTAGATGTAAGGAGGTGTGTGTGTAGTGTAGATGTGCGGAGGTGTGTGCGTGGTGTAGATGTGCAGAGATGTGTGTGTGGTGTAGATGTGCAGAGGTGTGTGTGTGGTGTAGATGTGCAGAGGTGTGTGTGTGGTGTAGATGTAAGGAGGTGTGTGTGTAGAGTAGATGTGCAGAGGTGTGTGTGTAGTGTAGATGTGCGGAGGTGTGTGTGTGTGTGTGGTGTAGATGTGCGGAGGTGTGTGTGTGGTGTAGATGTGCGGAGGTGTGTGTGTGTGGTGTAGATGTGCGGAGGTGTGTGTGTGTGGTGTAGATGTGCGGAGGTGTGTGTGTGGTGTAGATGTGCGGAGGTGTGTGTGTGTGGTGTAGATGTGCGGAGGTGTGTGTGTGTGGTGTAGATGTGCGGAGGTGTGTGTGTGTGGTGTAGATGTGCGGAGGTGTGTGTGTGGTGTAGATGTGCGGAGGTGTGTGTGTGTGGTGTAGATGTGCGGAGGTTTGTTTGTGGTGAAGATGTGCATAGGTGTGTGTGTGTGGTGTAGATGTAAGGAGGTGTGTGTGTGTGGTGTAGATTTGCGGAGGTGTGTGTGTGTGGTGTAGATGTGCGAAGGTGTGTGTGTGTGGTGTAGATTTGCGGAGGTGTGTGTGTGTGGTGTAGATGTGCGGAGGTGTGTGTGTGTGGTGTAGATGTGCGGAGGTGTGTGTGTGGTGTAGATGTGCGGAGGTGTGTGTGTGTGGTGTAGATGTAAGGAGGTGTGTGTGTAGTGTAGATGTGCGGAGGTGTGTGTGTGTGGTGTAGATGTAAGGAGGTATGTGTGTGTGGTGTAGATGTAATTAGGTGTTTGTGTAGTGTATATGTGCGGAGGTGTGTGTGTGGTGTAGATGTAAGGAGGTGTGTGTGTAGTGTAGATGTGCGGAGGTGTGTGTGTGGTATAGATGTAAGGAGGTGTGTGTGTGGGGTGTAGATGTGCGGAGGTGTGTGTGTGGTGTAGATGTGTGAAGGTGTGTGTGTGGTGTAGATGTGCGGAGGTGTGTTTGTGGTGAAGATGTGCGTAGGTGTGTGTGTGTGGTGTAGATGTAAGGAGGTATGTGTGTGTGGTGTAGATGTAAGGAGGTGTGTGTGTAGTGTAGATGTGCGGAGGTGTGTGTGTGGTGTAGATGTGTGGAGGTGTGTGTGTGTGTGGTGTAGATGTGCGGAGTTGTGTGTGTGTGGTGTAGATGTGCGGAGGTGTGTGTGTGGTGAAGATGTGCGGAGGTGTGTATGTGGTGTAGATGTAAGGAGGTATGTGTGTGTGGTGTAGATGTAAGGAGGTGTGTGTGTAGTGTAGATGTGCGGAGGTGTGTGTGTGGTGAAGATGTGCGGAGGTGTGTATGTGGTGTAGATGTAAGGAGGTGTGTATGTGTGGTGTAGATGTAAGGAGGTGTGTGTGGTGTAGATGTAAGGAGGTGTGTGTGTGGTGTAGATGTGCGGAGGTGTGTGTGTAGAGTAGATGTGCGGAGGTGTGTGTGTGGTGTAGATGTGCAGAGGTGTGTATGTGGTGTAGATGTAAGGAGGTGTGTGTGTGTGGTGTAGATGTAAGGAGGTGTGTGTGTAGTGTAGATGTGCGGAGGTGTGTGTGTGGTGTAGATGTGCGGAGGTGTAGATGTGCGGAGGTGTGTGTGTGTGGTGTAGATGTAAGGAGGTGTGTGTGTAGTGTAGATGTGCGGAGGTGTGTGTGTGGTGTAGATGTGCGGAGGTGTGTGTGTGGGGTGTAGATGTGAGGAGGTGTGTGTGTGGTGTAGATGTGCGGAGGTGTGTGTGTGTGGTGTAGATGTGCGGAGGTGTGTGTGTAGAGTAGATGTGCGGAGGTGTGTGTGTGGTGTAGATGTGCGGAGGTGTGTGTGTGTGGTGTAGATGTGCGGAGGTGTGTGTGTGGTGTAGATGTAAGGAGGTGTGTGTGGTGTAGATGTAAGGTGGTGTGTGTGTGGTGTAGATGTGCGGAGGTGTGTTTGTGGTGAAGATGTGCGTAGGTGTGTGTGTGTGGTGTAGATGTGCGGAGGTGTGTGTGTGTGGTGTAGATGTAAGGAGGTGTGTGTGTGGTGTAGATGTAAGGAGGTGTGTGTGTAGAGTAGATGTGCGGAGGTGTGTGTGTGTGGTGTAGATGTAAGGAGGTGTGTGTGTGGTGTAGATGTGCGGAGGTGTGTGTGTGTGGTGTAGATGTAAGGAGGTGTGAGTGTGGTGTAGATATAAGGAGGTGTGTGTGTGGTGTAGATGTGCGGAGGTGTGTGTATGTGGTGTAGATGTAAGGAGGTGTGTGTGTGTGGTGTAGATGTAAGGAGGTGTGTGTGTGGTGTAGATGTAAGGAGGTGTGTGTGTGTGGTGTAGATGTAAGGAGGTGTGTGTGTAGTGTAGATGTGCGGAGTTGTGTGTGTGTGGTGTAGATGAGTGGAGGTGTGTGTGTGGTGTAGATGTGCGGAGGTGTGTGTATGTGGTGTAGATGTAAGGA
This sequence comes from Mixophyes fleayi, assembly GCF_038048845.1. Classification (NCBI taxonomy): domain Eukaryota; kingdom Metazoa; phylum Chordata; class Amphibia; order Anura; family Limnodynastidae; genus Mixophyes; species Mixophyes fleayi. The sequence continues at coordinate 40,094,023 of NC_134411.1, read as the reverse complement.
GGTGTGTGTGTGTGGTGTAGATGTAAGGAGGTGTGTGTGTAGTGTAGATGTGCGGAGGTGTGTGTGTGGTGTAGATGTGCGGAGGTGTGTGTGGGGTGTAGATGTGCTGAGGTGTGTGTGTGGTGTAGATGTGCGGAGGTGTGTGTGTGTGGTGTAGATGTGCGGAGGTGTGTTTGTGGTGAAGATGTGCGTAGGTGTGTGTGTGTGGTGTACATGTGCGGAGGTGTCTGTGTGTGGTGTAGATGTGCGGAGATGTGTTTGTGGTGTAGATTTGCATAGGTGTATGTGTGGTATAGATGTGCTGTGGTGTGTGTGTGGAGCAGATGTGCGGAGGTGTGTGTGTGTGTGTGTGGTGTAGATGTGCGGAGGTGTGTGTGTGTTATATATGTTCGGAGGTGTGTGTGTGATGTACAGATGTGCGGAGGGTGTGTGTGTGTGGTGTAGATGTGCAGAGGTGTGTGTGTGTTATATATGTTCGGAGGTGTGTGTGTGGTGTAGATGTGCGGAGGTGTGTGTGGTGTAGATGTGCGGAGGTGTGTGTGTGGAGTAGATGTGCGGAGGTGTGTGTGTGGTGTAGATGTGCGGAGGTGTGTGTGTGGAGTAGATGTGCGGAGGTGTGTGTGTGTGGTGTAGATATGCGGAGCTGTGAGTGTGGAGTAGATGTGTGGAGGTGTGTGTGTGGTGTAGATGTGCGGAGGTGTTTGTGTGTGATGTACAGATGTGCGGAGGTGTGTGTGTGGAGTATATGTGTAGAGGTGTGTGTGTGTTATATATGTTCGGAGGTGTGTGTGTGATGTACAGATGTGCGGAGGTGTGTGTATGTGGTGTAGATGTGCGGAGGTGTGTATGTGGTGTAGATGTAAGGAGGTGTGTATGTGGTGTAGATGTAAGGAGGTGTGTGTGGTGTAGATGTGCGGAGGTGTGTGTGTGGTGTAGATGTGTGGAGGTGTGTGTGTAGTGTAGATGTGCGGAGGTGTGTGTGTGGTGTAGATGTGCGGAGGTGTGTGTGTAGTGTAGATGTGCGGAGGTGTGTGTGTGGTGTAGATGTGCGGAGATGTGTGTGTGGTGTAGATGTGCAGAGGTGTGTGTGTGGTGTAGATGTGCGGAGGTGTGTGTGTGGTGTAGATGTAAGGAGGTGTGTGTGTAGAGTAGATGTGTGGAGGTGTGTGTGTGGTGTAGATGTGCGGAGGTGTGTGTGTGGTGTAGATGTGCGGAGGTGTGTGTGTGGTGTAGATGTGCGGAGGTGTGTGTGTGGTGTAGATGTAAGGAGGTGTGTGTGTAGTATATATGTGCGGAGGTGTGTGTGTGTGTGGTGTAGATGTGCGGAGGTGTGTGTGTGGAGTGTAGATGTGCGGAGGTGTGTGTGTGGTGTAGATGTGCGGAGGTGTGTGTGTGTGGTGTAGATGTGCGGAGGTGTGTGTGTGTGGTGTAGATTTGCGGAGGTGTGTGTGTGTGGTGTAGATGTGCGAAGGTGTGTGTGTGTGGTGTAGATTTGCGGAAGTGTGTGTGTGTGGTGTAGATGTGCAGAGGTGTGTGTGTGTGGTGTAGATGTGCGGAGGTGTGTGTGTGGTGTAGATGTGCGGAGGTGTGTGTGTGTGGTGTAGATGTGCGGAGGTGTGTTTGTGGTGAAGATGTGCGTAGGTGTGTGTGTGTGGTGTAGATGTTAGGAGGTGTGTGTGTGTGGTGTAGATTTACGGAGGTGTGTGTGTGTGGTGTAGATGTGCGGAGGTGTGTGTGTGGTGTAGATGTGCGGAGGTGTGTGTGTGTGGTGTAGATGTGCGAAGGTGTGTGTGTGGTGTAGATGTAAGGAGGTGTGTGTGTGGGGTGTAGATGTGCGGAGGTGTGTGTGTGGTGTAGATGTAAGGAGGTGTGTGTGTAGAGTAGATGTGCGGAGGTGTGTGTGTGGTGTAGATGTGCTGAGGTGTGTGTATGTGGTGTAGATGTGCGGAGGTGTGTATGTGGTGTAGATGTGCGGAGGTGTGTGTGTGGTGTAGATGTGCGGAGGTGTGTGTGTGTGGTGTAGATGTGCGGAGGTGTGTGTGTGGTGTAGATGTAAGGAGGTGTGTGTGGTGTAGATGTAAGGTGGTGTGTGTGTGGTGTAGATGTGCGGAGGTGTGTTTGTGGTGAAGATGTGCGTAGGTGTGTGTGTGTGTGGTGTAGATGTGCGGAGGTGTGTGTGTGTGGTGTAGATGTAAGGAGGTGTGTGTGTGGTGTAGATGTAAGGAGGTGTGTGTGTAGAGTAGATGTGCGGAGGTGTGTGTGTGTGGTGTAGATGTAAGGAGGTGTGTGTGTGGTGTAGATGTGCGGAGGTGTGTGTGTGTGGTGTAGATGTAAGGAGGTGTGTGTGTGGTGTAGATATAAGGAGGTGTGTGTGTGGTGTAGATGTGCGGAGGTGTGTGTATGTGGTGTAGATGTAAGGAGGTGTGTGTGTGCGGTGTAGATGTAAGGAGGTGTGTGTGTGGTGTAGATGTAAGGAGGTGTGTGTGTAGTGTAGATGTGCGGAGTTGTGTGTGTGTGGTGTAGATGAGTGGAGGTGTGTGTGTGGTGTAGATGTGCGGAGGTGTGTGTATGTGGTGTAGATGTAAGGAGGTGTGTGTGTGTGTGGTGTAGATGTAAGGAGGTGTGTGTGTAGTGTAGATGTGCGGAGGTGTGTGTGTGGTGTAGATGTGCGGAGGTGTGTGTGGGGTGTAGATGTGCTGAGGTGTGTGTGTGGTGTAGATGTGCGGAGGTGTGTGTGTGTGGTGTAGATGTGCGGAGGTGTGTTTGTGGTGAAGATGTGCGGAGGTGTGTGTGTGTGGTGTAGATGTGCGGAGGTGTGTTTGTGGTGAAGATGTGCGTAGGTGTGTGTGTGTGGTGTACATGTGCGGAGGTGTCTGTGTGTGGTGTAGATGTGCGGAGATGTGTTTGTGGTGTAGATTTGCATAGGTGTATGTGTGGTATAGATGTGCTGTGGTGTGTGTGTGGAGCAGATGTGCGGAGGTGTGTGTGTGTGTGTGTGGTGTAGATGTGCGGAGGTGTGTGTGTGTTATATATGTTCGGAGGTGTGTGTGTGATGTACAGATGTGCGGAGGGTGTGTGTGTGTGGTGTAGATGTGCAGAGGTGTGTGTGTGTTATATATGTTCGGAGGTGTGTGTGTGGTGTAGATGTGCGGAGGTGTGTGTGTGTGGTGTAGATGTGCGGAGGTGTGTGTGTGGAGTAGATGTGCGGAGGTGTGTGTGTGTGTGGTGTAGATGTGCGGAGGTGTGTGTGTGGAGTAGATGTGCGGAGGTGTGTGTGTGTGGTGTAGATATGCGGAGCTGTGAGTGTGGAGTAGATGTGTGGAGGTGTGTGTGTGGTGTAGATGTGCGGAGGTGTGTGTGTGTGATGTACAGATGTGCGGAGGTGTGTGTGTGGAGTATATGTGTAGAGGTGTGTGTGTGTTATATATGTTCGGAGGTGTGTGTGTGATGTACAGATGTGCGGAGGTGTGTGTATGTGGTGTAGATGTGCGGAGGTGTGTATGTGGTGTAGATGTAAGGAGGTGTGTATGTGGTGTAGATGTAAGGAGGTGTGTGTGGTGTAGATGTGCGGAGGTGTGTGTGTGGTGTAGATGTGTGGAGGTGTGTGTGTAGTGTAGATGTGCGGAGGTGTGTGTGTGGTGTAGATGTGCGGAGGTGTGTGTGTAGTGTAGATGTGCGGAGGTGTGTGTGTGGTGTAGATGTGCGGAGATATGTGTGTGGTGTAGATGTGCAGAGGTGTGTGTGTGGTGTAGATGTGCGGAGGTGTGTGTGTGGTGTAGATGTAAGGAGGTGTGTGTGTAGAGTAGATGTGTGGAGGTGTGTGTGTGGTGTAGATGTGCGGAGGTGTGTGTGTGGTGTAGATGTGCGGAGGTGTGTGTGTGGTGTAGATGTGCGGAGGTGTGTGTGTGGTGTAGATGTAAGGAGGTGTGTGTGTAGTATAGATGTGCGGAGGTGTGTGTGTGTGTGGTGTAGATGTGCGGAGGTGTGTGTGTGGAGTGTAGATGTGCGGAGGTGTGTGTGTGGTGTAGATGTGCGGAGGTGTGTGTGTGTGGTGTAGATGTGCGGAGGTGTGTGTGTGTGGTGTAGATTTGCGGAGGTGTGTGTGTGTGGTGTAGATGTGCGAAGGTGTGTGTGTGTGGTGTAGATTTGCGGAAGTGTGTGTGTGTGGTGTAGATGTGCAGAGGTGTGTGTGTGTGGTGTAGATGTGCGGAGGTGTGTGTGTGGTGTAGATGTGCGGAGGTGTGTGTGTGTGGTGTAGATGTGCGGAGGTGTGTTTGTGGTGAAGATGTGCGTAGGTGTGTGTGTGTGGTGTAGATGTTAGGAGGTGTGTGTGTGTGGTGTAGATTTACGGAGGTGTGTGTGTGTGGTGTAGATGTGCGGAGGTGTGTGTGTGGTGTAGATGTGCGGAGGTGTGTGTGTGTGGTGTAGATGTGCGAAGGTGTGTGTGTGGTGTAGATGTAAGGAGGTGTGTGTGTGTGGTGTAGATGTGCGGAGGTGTGTGTGTGGTGTAGATGTGCGGAGGTGTGTGTGTGTGGTGTAGATGTGCGGAGGTGTGTGTGTGTGGTGTAGATGTGCGGAGGTGTGTTTGTGGTGAAGATGTGCGGATGTGTGTGTGTGGTGTAGATGTGCGGAGGTGTGTGTGTAGTGTAGATGTGCGGAGGTGTGTGTGTGTGGTTTAGATGTGCGGAGGTGTGTGTGTGTGATGTAGATGTGCGGAGGTGTGTTTGTGGTGAAGATGTGCGGAGGTGTGTGTGTGGTGTAGATGTAAGGAGGTGTGTGTGTAGTGTAGATGTGCGGAGGTGTGTGTGTGGTATAGATGTGCGGAGGTGTGTGTGTGGGGTGTAGATGTGCGGAGGTGTGTGTGTGGTGTAGATGTGCGGAGGTGTGTGTGTGGTGTAGATGTGCGGAGGTGTGTGTGTGTGGTGTAGATGTGCGGAGTTGTGTTTGTGGTGAAGATGTGCGTAGGTGTGTGTGTGTGGTGTACATGTGCGGAGGTGTCTGTGTGTGGTGTAGATGTGCGGAGATGTGTTTGTGGTGTAGATTTGCATAGGTGTATGTGTGGTATAGATGTGCTGTGGTGTGTGTGTGGAGCAGATGTGCGGAGGTGTGTGTGTGTTATATATGTTCGGAGGTGTGTGTGTGATGTACAGATGTGCGGAGGTGTGTGTGTGTGTGGGTGGTGTAGATGTGCGGAGGTGTGTGTGTGTTGTATATGTTCGGAGGTGTGTGTGTGATGTACAGATGTGCGGAGGGTGTGTGTGTGTGGTGTAGATGTGCGGAGGTGTGTGTGTGTTATATATGTTCGGAGGTGTGTGTGTGGTGTAGATGTGCGGAGGTGTGTGTGTGTGGTGTAGATGTGCGGAGGTGTGTGTGTGTGATGTACAGATGTGCGGAGGTGTGTGTGTGGAGTAGATGTGTGGAGGTGTGTGTGTGTTATATATGTTCGGAGGTGTGTGTGTGATGTACAGATGTGCGGAGGTGTGTGTATGTGGTGTAGATGTGCGGAGGTGTGTATGTGGTGTAGATGTAAGGAGGTGTGTGTGTGGTGTAGATGTAAGGAGGTGTGTATGTGGTGTAGATGTGCGGAGGTGTGTGTGTGGTGTAGATGTGTCTAGGTGTGTGTAGTGTAGATGTGCGGAGGTGTGTGTGTGGTGTAGATGTGCGGAGGTGTGTGTGTAGTGTAGATGTGTGGAGGTGTGTGTGTGGTGTAGATGTGCGGAGGTGTGTGTGTGGTGTAGATGTAAGGAGGTGTGTGTGTGGTGTAGATGTGCTGAGGTGTGTGTATGTGGTGTAGATGTGCGGAGGTGTGTGTATGGTGTAGATGTGCGGAGGTGTGTGTGGTGTAGATGTGCGGAGGTGTGTGTGTAGTGTAGATGTGCGGAGGTTTGTGTGTGGTGTAGATGTAAGGAGGTGTGTGTGTAGTATAGATGTGTGGAGGTGTGTGTGTGGTGTAGATGTGTGGAGGTGTCTGTGTAGTGTAGATGTGTGGAGGTGTGTGTGTAGTGTAGATGTGCGGAGGTGTGTGTGTGGTGTAGATGTGCGGAGGTGTGTGTGTAGTGTAGATGTGCGGAGGTGTGTGTGTGGTGTAGATGTGCGGGGGTGTGTGTATGGTGTAGATGTAAGGAGGTGTGTGTGTAGAGTAGATGTGCGGCGGTGTGTGTGTGTGTAGATGTGCGGAGGTGTGTGTGGTGTAGATGTAAGGAGGTGTGTGTGTAGTGTAGATGTGCGGAGGTGTGTGTGTGGTGTAGATGTGCGGAGGTGTGTGTATGTGGTGTAGATGTAAGGAGGTGTGTGTGTGTGGTGTAGATGTAAGGAGGTGTGTGTGTAGTGTAGATGTGCGGAGGTGTGTGCGTGGTGTAGATGTGCAGAGATGTGTGTGTGGTGTAGATGTGCAGAGGTGTGTGTGTGGTGTAGATGTGCAGAGGTGTGTGTGTGGTGTAGATGTAAGGAGGTGTGTGTGTAGAGTAGATGTGCAGAGGTGTGTGTGTAGTGTAGATGTGCGGAGGTGTGTGTGTGTGTGTGGTGTAGATGTGCGGAGGTGTGTGTGTGGTGTAGATGTGCGGAGGTGTGTGTGTGTGGTGTAGATGTGCGGAGGTGTGTGTGTGTGGTGTAGATGTGCGGAGGTGTGTGTGTGGTGTAGATGTGCGGAGGTGTGTGTGTGTGGTGTAGATGTGCGGAGGTGTGTGTGTGTGGTGTAGATGTGCGGAGGTGTGTGTGTGTGGTGTAGATGTGCGGAGGTGTGTGTGTGGTGTAGATGTGCGGAGGTGTGTGTGTGTGGTGTAGATGTGCGGAGGTTTGTTTGTGGTGAAGATGTGCGTAGGTGTGTGTGTGTGGTGTAGATGTAAGGAGGTGTGTGTGTGTGGTGTAGATTTGCGGAGGTGTGTGTGTGTGGTGTAGATGTGCGAAGGTGTGTGTGTGTGGTGTAGATTTGCGGAGGTGTGTGTGTGTGGTGTAGATGTGCGGAGGTGTGTGTGTGTGGTGTAGATGTGCGGAGGTGTGTGTGTGGTGTAGATGTGCGGAGGTGTGTGTGTGTGGTGTAGATGTGCGGAGGTGTGTTTGTGGTGAAGATTTGCGAAGGTGTGTGTGTGTGGTGTAGATGTAAGGAGGTGTGTGTGTGTGGTGTAGATTTGCGGAGGTGTGTGTGTGTGGTGTAGATGTGCGGAGGTGTGTGTGTGGTGTAGATGTGCGGAGGTGTGTGTGTGTGGTGTAGATGTGCGAAGATGTGTGTGTGGTGTAGATGTGCGGAGGTGTGTGTGTGGGGTGTAGATGTGCGGAGGTGTGTGTGTGGTGTAGATGTGCGGAGGTGTGTGTGTTTGGTGTAGATGTGCGGAGGTGTGTGTGTGTGGTGTAGATGTGCGGAGGTGTGTTTGTGGTGAAGATGTGCGGATGTGTGTGTGTGGTGTAGATGTGCGGAGGTGTGTGTGTAGTGTAGATGTGCAGAGGTGTGTGTCTGTGGTTTAGATGTGCGGAGGTGTGTGTGTGTGGTGTAGATGTGCGGAGGTGTGTTTGTGGTGAAGATGTGCGGAGGTGTGTGTGTGTGGTGTAGATGTAAGGAGGTGTGTGTGTGTGGTGTAGATGTAAGGAGGTGTGTGTGTAGTGTAGATGTGCGGAGGTGTGTGTGTGTGGTGTAGATGTAAGGAGGTATGTGTGTGTGGTGTAGATGTAAGGAGGTGTTTGTGTAGTGTAGATGTGCGGAGGTGTGTGTGTGGTGTAGATGTAAGGAGGTGTGTGTGTAGTGTAGATGTGCGGAGGTGTGTGTGTGGTATAGATGTAAGGAGGTGTGTGTGTGGGGTGTAGATGTGCGGAGGTGTGTGTGTGGTGTAGATGTGTGAAGGTGTGTGTGGTGTAGATGTGCGGAGGTGTGTTTGTGGTGAAGATGTGCGTAGGTGTGTGTGTGTGGTGTAGATGTAAGGAGGTATGTGTGTGTGGTGTAGATGTAAGGAGGTGTGTGTGTAGTGTAGATGTGCGGAGGTGTGTGTGTGGTGTAGATGTGTGGAGGTGTGTGTGTGTGTGGTGTAGATGTGCGGAGTTGTGTGTGTGTGGTGTAGATGTGCGGAGGTGTGTGTGTGGTGAAGATGTGCGGAGGTGTGTATGTGGTGTAGATGTAAGGAGGTATGTGTGTGTGGTGTAGATGTAAGGAGGTGTGTGTGTAGTGTAGATGTGCGGAGGTGTGTGTGTGGTGAAGATGTGCGGAGGTGTGTATGTGGTGTAGATATAAGGAGGTGTGTATGTGTGGTGTAGATGTAAGAAGGTGTGTGTGGTGTAGATGTAAGGAGGTGTGTGTGTGGTGTAGATGTGCGGAGGTGTGTGTGTAGAGTAGATGTGCGGAGGTGTGTGTGTGGTGTAGATGTGCAGAGGTGTGTATGTGGTGTAGATGTAAGGAGGTGTGTGTGTGTGGTGTAGATGTAAGGAGGTGTGTGTGTAGTGTAGATGTGCGGAGGTGTGTGTGTGGTGTAGATGTGCGGAGGTGTAGATGTGCGGAGGTGTGTGTGTGTGGTGTAGATGTAAGGAGGTGTGTGTGTAGTGTAGATGTGCGGAGGTGTGTGTGTGGTGTAGATGTGCGGAGGTGTGTGTGTGGGGTGTAGATGTGAGGAGGTGTGTGTGTGGTGTAGATGTGCGGAGGTGTGTGTGTGTGGTGTAGATGTGCGGAGGTGTGTGTGTAGAGTAGATATGCGGAGGTGTGTGTGTGTGGTGTAAATGTGCGGAGGTGTGTGTGTAGAGTAGATGTGCGGAGGTGTGTGTGTGGTGTAGATGTGCGGAGGTGTGTATGTGGTGTAGATGTGCGGAGGTGTGTATGTGGTGTAGATATGCGGAGGTGTGTGTGTGGTGTAGATGTGCGGAGGTGTGTGTGTAGAGTAGATGTGCGGAGGTTTGTGTGTGGTGTAGATGTGCGGAGGTGTGTGTGTGGTGTAGATGTGCGGAGGTGTGTGTGTGTGGTGTAGATGTGCGGAGGTGTGTTTGTGGTGAAGATGTGCGGAGGTGTGTGTGTGTGGTGTAGATGTAAGGAGGTGTGTGTGTGGGGTGTAGATGTGCGGAGGTGTGTGCGTGGTGTAGATGTGCGGAGGTGTGTGTGTGTGGTGTAGATGTGCGGAGGTGTGTGTGTGTGGTGTAGATGTGCGGAGGTGTGTTTGTGGTGAAGATGTGCGGAGGTGTGTGTGTGTGGTGTAGATGTAAGGAGGTATGTGTGTGTGGTGTAGATGTAAGGAGGTGTGTGTGTAGTGTAGATGTGCGGAGGTGTGTGTGTGGTGTAGATGTGTGGAGGTGTGTGTGTGTGTGGTGTAGATGTGCGGAGTTGTGTGTGTGTGGTGTAGATGTGTGGAGGTGTGTGTGTGGTGAAGATGTGCGGAGGTGTGTGTGTGGTGAAGATGTGCGGAGGTGTGTATGTGGTGTAGATGTGCGGAGGTGTGTGTGTGTGGTGTAGATGTGCGGAGGTGTGTTAGTGGTGAAGATGTGCAAAGGTGTGTGTGTGTGGTGTAGATTTGCGGAGGTGTGTGTGTGTGGTGTAGATGTGCGGAGGTGTGTGTGTGTGGTGTAGATGTGCGGAGGTGTGTGTGTGGTGTAGATGTGCGGAGGTGTGTGTGTGTGGTGTAGATGTGCGGAGGTGTGTTTGTGGTGAAGATTTGCGTAGGTGTGTGTGTGTGGTGTAGATGTAAGGAGGTGTGTGTGTGTGGTGTAGATTTGCGGAGGTGTGTGTGTGTGGTGTAGATGTGCGGAGGTGTGTGTGTGTGGTGTAGATGTGCGGAGGTGTGTGTGTGTGGTGTAGATGTGCGAAGATGTGTGTGTGGTGTAGATGTAAGGAGGTGTGTGTGTGGGGTGTAGATGTGCGGAGGTGTGTGTGTGGTGTAGATGTGCAGAGGTGTGTGTGTTTGGTGTAGATGTGCGGAGGTGTGTGTGTGTGGTGTAGATGTGCGGAGGTGTGTTTGTGGTGAAGATGTGCGGATGTGTGTGTGTGGTGTAGATGTGCGGAGGTGTGTGTGTAGTGTAGATGTGCAGAGGTGTGTGTGTGTGGTTTAGATGTGCGGAGGTGTGTGTGTGTGGTGTAGATGTGCGGAGGTGTGTTTGTGGTGAAGATGTGCGGAGCTGTGTGTGTGTGGTGTAGATGTAAGGAGGTGTGTGTGTGTGGTGTAGATGTAAGGAGGTATGTGTGTGTGGTGTAGATGTAAGGAGGTGTTTGTGTAGTGTAGATGTGCGGAGGTGTGTGTGTGGTGTAGATGTAAGGAGGTGTGTGTGTAGTGTAGATGTGCGGAGGTGTGTGTGTGGTATAGATGTGCGGAGGTGTGTGTGTGGGGTGTAGATGTGCGGAGGTGTGTGTGTGGTGTAGATGTGCGAAGGTGTGTGTGTGGTGTAGATGTGCGGAGGTGTGTTTGTGGTGAAGATGTGCGTAGGTGTGTGTGTGTGGTGTAGATGTAAGGAGGTATGTGTGTGTGGTGTAGATGTAAGGAGGTGTGTGTGTAGTGTAGATGTAAGGAGGTGTGTGTGTGGTGTAGATGTGCGGAGGTGTGTGTGTGTGTGTTGTAGATGTGCGGAGTTGTGTGTGTGTGGTGTAGATGTGCGGAGGTGTGTGTGTGGTTAAGATGTGCGGAGGTGTGTATGTGGTGTAGATGTAAGGAGGTATGTGTGTGTGGTGTAGATGTAAGGAGGTGTGTGTGTAGTGTAGATGTGCGGAGGTGTGTGTGTGGTGAAGATGTGCGGAGGTGTGTATGTGGTGTAGATGTAAGGAGGTGTGTGTATGTGTGGTGTAGATGTAAGGAGGTGTGTGTGGTGTAGATGTAAGGAGGTGTGTGTGTGGTGTAGATGTGCGGAGGTGTGTGTGTAGAGTAGATGTGCGGAGGTGTGTGTGTGGTGTAGATGTGCAGAGGTGTGTATGTGGTGTAGATGTAAGGAGGTGTGTGTGTGTGGTGTAGATGTAAGGAAGTGTGTGTGTAGTGTAGATGTGCGGAGGTGTGTGTGTGGTGTAGATGTGCGGAGGTGTAGATGTGCGGAGGTGTGTGTGTGTGTGGTGTAGATGTAAGGAGGTGTGTGTGTAGTGTAGATGTGCGGAGGTGTGTGTGTGGTGTAGATGTGCGGAGGTGTGTGTGTGGGGGTGTAGATGTGAGGAGGTGTGTGTGTGGTGTAGATGTGCGGAGGTGTGTGTGTGTGGTGTAGATGTGCGGAGGTGTGTGTGTAGAGTAGATGTGCGGAGGTGTGTGTGTGTGGTGTAAATGTGCGGAGGTGTGTGTGTAGAGTAGATGTGCGGAGGTGTGTGTGTGGTGTAGATGTGCGGAGGTGTGTATGTGGTGTAGATGTGCGGAGGTGTGTATGTGGTGTAGATATGCGGAGGTGTGTGTGTGGTGTAGATGTGCGGAGGTGTGTGTGTAGAGTAGATGTGCGGAGGTTTGTGTGTGGTGTAGATGTGCGGAGGTGTGTGTGTGGTGTAGATGTGCGGAGGTGTGTGTGTGGTGTAGATTTGCGGAGGTGTGTGTGTGTGGTGTAGATGTAAGAAGGTGTGTGTGTAGTGTAGATGTGCGGAGGTGTGTATGTGGTGTAGATGTAAAGAGGTGTGTGTGTGTGGTGTAGATGTGCGGAGGTGTGTGTTTGGTGTAGATGTGCGGAGGTGTGTGTGTGGTGAAGATGTGCGGAGGTGTGTATGTGGTGTAGATGTAAGGAGGTGTGTGTGTGTGGTGTAGATGTAAGGAGGTGTGTGTGTAGTGTAGATGTGCGGAGGTGTGTGTGTTGTGTAGATGTGCAAAGGTGTGTGTGGGGTGTAGATGTGCGGAGGTGTGTGTGTGGTGTAGATGTGCAGAGGTGTGTGTGTAGTGTAGATGTGCAGAGGTGTGTGTATGTGGTGTAGATGTGCGGAGGTGTGTATGTGGTGTAGATGTAAGGAGGTGTGTGTGTAGTGTAGATGTGCGGAGGTGTGTGTGTGGTGTAGATGTGCGGAGGTGTGTGTGTGTGGTGCAGATTTGCGGAGGTGTGTGTGTGGTGTAGATGTAAGGAAGTGTGTGTGTAGTGTAGATGTGCGGAGGTGTGTGTGTGTGGTGTAGATGTGCTGAGGTGTGTATGTGTGGTGTAGATGTGCGGAGGTGTGTGTGTGGTGTAGATGTAAGGAGGTGTGTGTGTGGTGTAGATGTGCTGAGGTTTGTATGTGTGGTGTAGATGTGCGGAGGTGTGTGTGTGGTGTAGATGTAAGGAGGTGTGTGTGTGGTGTAGATGTGCGGAGGTGTGTGTGTGGTGTAGATGTGCGGAGGTGTGTGTGTGTGGTGTAGATTTTGCGGAGGTGTGTGTGTGTGTGGTGTAGATTTGCGGAGGTGTGTGTGTGTGGTGTAGATGTGCGGAGGTGTGTGTGTGTGGTGTAGATGTGCGGAGGTGTGTGTGTGGGGTGTAGATGTGCGGAGGTGTGTGCGTGGTGTAGATGTGCGGAGGTGTGTGTGTGTGGTGTAGATGTGCGGAGGTGTGTGTGTGTGGTGTAGATGTGCGGAGGTGTGTTTGTGGTGAAAATGTGCGGAGGTGTGTGTGTGGTGTAGATGTGCGGAGGTGTGTGTGTGGTGTAGATGTGCGGAGGTGTGTGTGTGGTGTAGATGTGCGGAGGTGTGTGTGTGGGGTGTAGATGTGCGGAGGTGTGTGTGTGGTGTAGATGTGCGTAGGTGTGTGTGTGTGGTGTAGATGTGCGGAGGTGTGTGTGTGGTGTAGATGTGCGGAGGTGTGTTTGTGGTGAAGATGTGTGGAGGTGTGTGTGTGGTGTAGATGTGCGGAGGTGTGTGTGTGTGGTGTAGATGTGCGGAGGTGTGTTAGTGGTGAAGATGTGCGTAGGTGTGTGTGTGTGGTGTAGATGTAAGGAGGTGTGTGTGTAGTGTAGATGTGCGGAGGTGTGTGTGTGATGTAGATGTGCGGAGGTGTGTGTGTGTTGTGTAGATTTGCGGAGGTGTGTGTGTGTGGTGTAGATGTGCGGAGGTGTGTGTGTGTGGCGTAGATGTGCGGAGGTGTGTGTGTGTGGTGTAGATGTGCGGAGGTGTGTGTGTGTTGTAGATGTAAGCAGGTGTGTGTGTGGGGTGTAGATGTGCGGAGGTGTGTGTGTGGTGTAGATGTGCGGAGGTGTGTGTGTGTGGTGTAGATGTGCGGAGGTGTGTGTGTGTGGTGTAGATGTGCGGAGGTGTGTTTGTGGTAAAGATGTGCGGAGGTGTGTGTGTGGTGTAGATGTAAGGAGGTGTGTGTGTAGAGTAGATGTGCGGAGGTGTGTGTGTGGTGTAGATGTGCTGAGGTGTGTGTATGTGGTGTAGATGTGCGGAGGTGTGTATGTGGTGTAGATGTGCGGAGGTGTGTGTGTGGTGTAGATGTGCGGAGGTGTGTGTGTGTGGTGTAGATGTGCGGAGGTGTGTGTGTGGTGTAGATGTAAGGAGGTGTGTGTGGTGTAGATGTAAGGTGGTGTGTGTGTGGTGTAGATGTGCGGAGGTGTGTTTGTGGTGAAGATGTGCGTAGGTGTGTGTGTGTGGTGTAGATGTGCGGAGGTGTGTGTGTGTGGTGTAGATGTAAGGAGGTGTGTGTGTGGTGTAGATGTGCGGAGGTGTGTGTGTAGAGTAGATGTGCGGAGGTGTGTGTGTGTGGTGTAGATGTAAGGAGGTGTGTGTGTGGTGTAGATGTGCGGAGGTGTGTGTGTGTGGTGTAGATGTAAGGAGGTGTGTGTGTGGTGTAGATATAAGGAGGTGTGTGTGTGGTGTAGATGTGCGGAGGTGTGTGTATGTGGTGTAGATGTAAGGAGGTGTGTGTGTGTGGTGTAGATGTAAGGAGGTGTGTGTGTGGTGTAGATGTAAGGAGGTGTGTGTGTGTGGTGTAGATGTAAGGAGGTGTGTGTGTAGTGTAGATGTGCGGAGTTGTGTGTGTGTGGTGTAGATGAGTGGAGGTGTGTGTGTGGTGTAGATGTGCGGAGGTGTGTGTATGTGGTGTAGATGTAAGGAGGTGTGTGTGTGTGGTGTAGATGTAAGGAGGTGTGTGTGTAGTGTAGATGTGCGGAGGTGTGTGTGTGGTGTAGATGTGCGGAGGTGTGTGTGGGGTGTAGATGTGCTGAGGTGTGTGTGTGGTGTAGATGTGCGGAGGTGTGTGTGTGTGGTGTAGATGTGCGGAGGTGTGTTTGTGGTGAAGATGTGCGTAGGTGTGTGTGTGTGGTGTACATGTGCGGAGGTGTCTGTGTGTGGTGTAGATGTGCGGAGATGTGTTTGTGGTGTAGATTTGCATAGGTGTATGTGTGGTATAGATGTGCTGTGGTGTGTGTGTGGAGCAGATGTGCGGAGGTGTGTGTGTGTGTGTGTGGTGTAGATGTGCGGAGGTGTGTGTGTGTTATATATGTTCGGAGGTGTGTGTGTGATGTACAGATGTGCGGAGGGTGTGTGTGTGTGGTGTAGATGTGCAGAGGTGTGTGTGTGTTATATATGTTCGGAGGTGTGTGTGTGGTGTAGATGTGCGGAGGTGTGTGTGGTGTAGATGTGCGGAGGTGTGTGTGTGGAGTAGATGTGCGGAGGTGTGTGTGTGTGTGGTGTAGATGTGCGGAGGTGTGTGTGTGGAGTAGATGTGCGGAGGTGTGTGTGTGTGGTGTAGATATGCGGAGCTGTGAGTGTGGAGTAGATGTGTGGAGGTGTGTGTGTGGTGTAGATGTGCGGAGGTGTTTGTGTGTGATGTACAGATGTGCGGAGGTGTGTGTGTGGAGTATATGTGTAGAGGTGTGTGTGTGTTATATATGTTCGGAGGTGTGTGTGTGATGTACAGATGTGCGGAGGTGTGTGTATGTGGTGTAGATGTGCGGAGGTGTGTATGTGGTGTAGATGTAAGGAGGTGTGTATGTGGTGTAGATGTAAGGAGGTGTGTGTGGTGTAGATGTGCGGAGGTGTGTGTGTGGTGTAGATGTGTGGAGGTGTGTGTGTAGTGTAGATGTGCGGAGGTGTGTGTGTGGTGTAGATGTGCGGAGGTGTGTGTGTAGTGTAGATGTGCGGAGGTGTGTGTGTGGTGTAGATGTGCGGAGATGTGTGTGTGGTGTAGATGTGCAGAGGTGTGTGTGTGGTGTAGATGTGCGGAGGTGTGTGTGTGGTGTAGATGTAAGGAGGTGTGTGTGTAGAGTAGATGTGTGGAGGTGTGTGTGTGGTGTAGATGTGCGGAGGTGTGTGTGTGGTGTAGATGTGCGGAGGTGTGTGTGTGGTGTAGATGTGCGGAGGTGTGTGTGTGGTGTAGATGTAAGGAGGTGTGTGTGTAGTATAGATGTAAGGAGGTGTGTGTGTGTGTGGTGTAGATGTGCGGAGGTGTGTGTGTGGAGTGTAGATGTGCGGAGGTGTGTGTGTGGTGTAGATGTGCAGAGGTGTGTGTGTGTGGTGTAGATGTGCGGAGGTGTGTGTGTGGTGTAGATGTGCGGAGGTGTGTGTGTGTGGTGTAGATGTGCGGAGGTGTGTTTGTGGTGAAGATGTGCGTAGGTGTGTGTGTGTGGTGTAGATGTTAGGAGGTGTGTGTGTGTGGTGTAGATTTACGGAGGTGTGTGTGTGTGGTGTAGATGTGCGGAGGTGTGTGTGTGGTGTAGATGTGCGGAGGTGTGTGTGTGTGGTGTAGATGTGCGAAGGTGTGTGTGTGGTGTAGATGTAAGGAGGTGTGTGTGTGTGGTGTAGATGTGCGGAGGTGTGTGTGTGGTGAAGATGTGCAGAGGTGTGTATGTGGTGAAGATGTAAGGAGGTGTGTGTGTAGTGTAGATGTGTGGAGGTGTGTGTGTGGTGTAGATGTGCGGAGGTGTGTGTGTGGTGTAGATGTGCGGAGGTGTGTGTGTGGTGTAGATGTGCGGAGGTGTGTGTGTGGTGAAGATGTGCGGAGGTGTGTATGTGGTGTAGATGTAAGGAGGTGTGTGTGTGTGGTGTAGATGTAAGGAGGTGTGTGTGTGTGGTGTAGATGTAAGGAGGTGTGTGTGTAGTGTAGATGTGCGGAGGTGTGTGTGTGGTGAAGATGTGCGGAGGTGTGTATGTGTTGTAGATGTAAGCAGGTGTGTGTGTGGGGTGTAGATGTGCGGAGGTGTGTGTTGTGTAGATGTGCGGAGGTGTGTGTGTGTGGTGTAGATGTGCGGAGGTGTGTTTGTGGTAAAGATGTGCGGAGGTGTGTGTGTGTGGTGTAGATGTGCGGAGGTGTGTTTGTGGTAAAGATGTGCGGAGGTGTGTGTGTGTGGTGTAGATGTGCGGAGGTGTGTTTGTGGTAAAGATGTGCGGAGGTGTGTGTGTGTGGTGTAGATGTGCGGAGGTGTGTGTGTGGTGAAGATGTGCAGAGGTGTGTATGTGGTGAAGATGTAAGGAGGTGTGTGTGTAGTGTAGATGTGTGGAGGTGTGTGTGTGGTGTAGATGTGCGGAGGTGTGTGTGTGGTGTAGATGTGCGGAGGTGTGTGTGTGGTGTAGATGTGCGGAGGTGTGTGTGTGGTGAAGATGTGCGGAGGTGTGTATGTGGTGTAGATGTAAGGAGGTGTGTGTGTGTGGTGTAGATGTGCGGAGGTGTGTATGTGGTGTAGATGTAAGGAGGTGTGTGTGTGTGGTGTAGATGTAAGGAGGTGTGTGTGTAGTGTAGATGTGCGGAGGTGTGTGTGTGGTGAAGATGTGCGGAGGTGTGTATGTGTTGTAGATGTAAGCAGGTGTGTGTGTGGGGTGTAGATGTGCGGAGGTGTGTGTTGTGTAGATGTGCGGAGGTGTGTGTGTGTGGTGTAGATGTGCGGAGGTGTGTTTGTGGTAAAGATGTGCGGAGGTGTGTGTGTGTGGTGTAGATGTGCGGAGGTGTGTTTGTGGTGAAGATGTGCGGAGGTGTGTGTGTGTGGTGTAGATGTGCGGAGGTGTGTGTGTGTGGTGTAGATGTGCGGAGGTGTGTGTGTGTGGTGTAGATGTGCGGAGGTGTGTGTGTGTGGTGTAGATGTGCGGAGGTGTGTGTGTGGTGAAGAGGTGCGGAGGTGTGTATGTGATGAAGATGTAAGGAGGTGTGTGTGTAGTGTAGATGTGCGGAGGTGTGTGTGTGTGGTGTAGATGTGCGGAGGTGTGTTTGTGGTGAAGATGTAAGGAGGTGTGTGTGTAGTGTAGATGTGCGGAGGTGTGTGTGTGGTGTAGATGTGCGGAGGTGTGTGTGTGATGTAGATGTGCGGAGGTGTGTGTGTGTGGTGTAGATGTAAGGAGGTGTGTGTGTGGTGAAGATGTGCGGAGGTGTGTATGTGGTGTAGATGTAAGGAGGTGTGTGTGTGTTGTGTAGATGTGTGGAGGTGTGTGTGTGGTGAAGATGTGCGGAGGTGTGTATGTGGTGTAGATATAAGGAGGTGTGTGTGTGTGGTGTAGATGTAAGGAGGTGTTTGTGTAGTGTAGATGTGCGGAGGTGTGTGTGTGGTGAAGATGTGCGGAGGTGTGTGTGTGGGGTGTAGATGTGCGGAGGTGTGTGTGTGGTGTAGATGTGCGGAGGTGTGTGTGTGTGGTGTAGATGTGCGGAAGTGTGTTTGTGGTGAAGATGTGCGTAGGTGTGTGTGTGTGGTGTAGATATAAGGAGGTGTGTGTGTGTGGTGTAGATGTAAGGAGGTGTGTGTGTAGTGTAGATGTGCGGAGGTGTGTGTGTGGTGTAGATGTGCGGAGGTGTGTGTGTGTGGTGTAGATTTGCGTAGGTGTGTGTGTGTGGTGTAGATGTGCGGAGGTGTGTGTGTGGTGTAGATGTGCGGAGGTGTGTGTGTGTGGTGTAGATTTGCGGAGGTGTGTGTGTGTGGTGTAGATGTGCGGAGGTGTGTGTGTGTGGTGTAGATGTGCGGAGGTAGTGTGTGGTGTAGATGTGCGGAGGTGTGTGTGTGGGGTGTAGATGTGCGGAGGTGTGTGTGGTGTAGATGTGCGGAGGTGTGTGTGTGGTGTAGATGTGCGGAGGTGTGTGTGTGGTGTAGATGTGCGGAGGTGTGTTTGTGGTGAAGATGTGCGGAGGTGTGTGTGTGTGGTGTAGATGTGCGGAGATGTGTTTGTGGTGTAGATTTGCATAGGTGTGTGTGTGGTGTAGATGTGCGGAGGTGTGTGTGCTGTAGATTTGTGGAGGTGTGTGTGTGGTGTAGATGTAAGGAGGTGTGTGTGTGGTGTAGATGTGCGAAGGTGTGTGTGTGGTGTAGATGTGCGGAGGTGTGTGTGTGTGGTGTAGATGTGCGGAGGTGTGTGTGTGTGGTGTAGATGTTCGGATATGTGTGTGTGTGGTGTAGATGTGCGGAGGTGTGTGTGTGTGGTGTACATGTGCGGAGGTGTGTGTGTGGTGTAGATGTAAGAAAGTGTGTGTGTGGGGTGTAGATGTGCGGAGGTGTGTGTGTGGTGTAGATGTGCGGAGGTGTGTGTGTGTGGTGTAGATGTGCGGAGGTGTGTTTGTGGTGAAGATGTGCGGAGGTGTGTGTGTGGTGTAGATGTGCGGAGATGTGTTTGTGGTGTAGATTTGCATAGGTGTGTGTGTGTGGTGTAGATGTGCGGAGGTGTGTATGTGGTGTAGATGTAAGGAGGTGTGTGTGTGTGGTGTAGATGTGTGGAGGTGTGTGTGTGGTGAAGATGTGCGGAGGTGTGTATTTGGTGTAGATGTAAGGAGGTGTGTGTGTGTGGTGTAGATGTAAGGAGGTGTGTGTGTAGTGTAGATGTGCGGAGGTGTGTGTGTGGTGAAGATGTGCGCAGGTGTGTATGTGGTGTAGATGTAAGGAGGTGTGTGTGTGTGGTGTAGATGTAAGGAGGTGTGTGTGTGGTGTAGATGTGCGGAGTTGTGTGTGTGGTGAAGATGTGCGGAGGTGTGTATGTGGTGTAGATGTAAGGAGGTGTGTGTGTGTGGTGTAGATGTGCGGAGGTGTGTGTGTGGTGTAGATGTGCGGAGGTGTGTGTGGGGTGTAGATGTGTAGAGGTGTGTGTGGTGTAGATGTGCGGAGGTGTGTGTGTGTGATGTAGATGTGCGGAGGTGTGTTTGTGGTGAAGATGTGCGTAGGTGTGTGTGTGTGGTGTAGATGTAAGGAGGTGTGTGTGTGGTGTAGATGTAAGGAGGTGTGTGTGTAGTGTAGATGTGCGGAGGTGTGTGTGTGGTGTAGATGTGCGGATGTGTGTGTGTGTTGTGTAGATTTGCGGAGGTGTGTGTGTGTGGTGTAGATGTGCGGAGGTGTGTGTGTGTGGTGTAGATTTGCGGAGGTGTGTGTGTGTGGTGTAGATGTGCGGAGGTGTGTGTGTGTGGTGTAGATGTGCGGAGGTGTGTGTGTGGGGTGTAGATGTGCGGAGGTGTGTGTGTGTGGTGTAGATGTGCGGAGGTTTGTGTGTGGGGTGTAGATGTGCGGAGGTGTGTGTGTGGTGTAGATGTGCGGAGGTGTGTGTGTGTGGTGTAGATGTGCGGAGGTGTGTGTGTGTGGTGTAGATGTGCGGAGGTGTGTTTGTGGTGAAGATGTGCGGAGGTGTGTGTGTGTGGTGTAGATGTGCGGAGATGTGTTTGTGGTGTAGATTTGCATAGGTGTGTGTGTGTGGTGTAGATGTGCGGAGGTGTGTGTGTGGTGTAGATTTATGGAGGTGTGTGTGTGGTGTAGATGTTAGGAGGTGTGTGTGTGGTGTAGATGTGCGGAGGTGTGTGTGTGTGGTGTAGATGTGTGGAGGTGTGTGTGTGTGGTGTAGATGTGCCGAGGTGTGTGTGTGTGTGGTGTAGATGTGCGGAGGTGTGTGTGTGGTGTAGATGTGCGGAGGTGTGTGTGTGGTGTAGATGTAAGAAAGTGTGTGTGTGGGGTGTAGATGTGCGGAGGTGTGTGTGTGGTGTAGATGTGCGGAGGTGTGTGTGTGTGGTGTAGATGTGCGGAGGTGTGTTTCTGGTGAAGATGTGAGGAGGTGTGTGTGTGTGGTGTAGATTTGCGGAGATGTGTGTGTGGTGAAGATGTGCGCAGGTGTGTATGTGGTTTAGATGTAAGGAGGTGTGTGTGTGTGGTGTAGATGTAAGGAGGTGTGTGTGTGGTGTAGATGTGCGGAGTTGTGTGTGTGTTGAAGATGTGCGGAGGTGTGTATGTGGTGTAAATGTAAGGAGGTGTGTGTGTGTGGTGTAGATGTGCGGAGGTGTGTGTGTGGTGTAGATGTGCGGAGGTGTGTGTGGGGTGTAGATGTGTAGAGGTGTGTGTGGTGTAGATGTGCGGAGGTGTGTGTGTGTGGTGTAGATGTGCGGAGGTGTGTTTGTGGTGAAGATGTGCGTAGGTGTGTGTGTGTGGTGTAGATGTAAGGAGGTCTGTGTGTGTGGTGTAGATGTAAGGAGGTGTGTGTGTAGTGTAGATGTGCGGAGGTGTGTGTGTGGTGTAGATGTGCGGATGTGTGTGTGTGTTGTGTAGATTTGCGGAGGTGTGTGTGTGTGGTGTAGATGTGCGGAGGTGTGTGTGTGTGGTGTAGATTTGCGGAGGTGTGTGTGTGTGGTGTAGATGTGCGGAGGTGTGTGTGTGTGGTGTAGATGTGCGGAGGTGTGTGTGTGGGGTGTAGATGTGCGGAGGTGAGTGTGTGGTGTAGATGTGCGGAGGTGTGTGTGTGTGGTGTAGATGTGCGGAGGTGTGTGTGTGTGGTGTAGATGTGCGGAGGTGTGTTTGTGGTGAAGATGTGCGGAGGTGTGTGTGTGTGGTGTAGATGTGCGGAGATGTGTTTGTGGTATAGATTTGCATAGGTGTGTGTGTGTGGTGTAGATGTGCGGAGGTGTGTGTGGTGTAGATTTGTGGAGGTGTGTGTGTGGTGTAGTTGTAAGGAGGTGTGTGTGTGGTGTAGATGTAAGGACGTGTGTGTGTGTGGTGTAGATGTGCGGAGGTGTGTGTGTGTGGTGTAGATGTGCGGAGGTGTGTGTGTGTGTGGTGTAGATGTGCGGAGGTGTGTGTGTGGTGTAGATGTAAGAAAGTGTGTGTGTGGGATGTAGATGTGCGGAGGTGTGTGTGTGGTGTAGATGTGCGGAGGTGTGTGTGTGTGGTGTAGATGTGCGGAGGTGTGTTTGTGGTGAAGATGTGAGGAGGTGTGTGTGTGGTGTAGATGTGCGGAGATGTGTTTGTGGTATAGATTTGCATAGGTGTGTGTGTGTGGTGTAGATGTGCGGAGGTGTGTGTGTGGTGTAGATTTGTGGAGGTGTGTGTGTGGTGTAGATGTAAGGAGGGGTGTGTGGTGTAGATGTGCGGAGGTGTGTGTGTGGTGTAGATGTGCGGAGGTGTGTGTGTGGTGTAGATGTGCGGAGGTGTGTGTGTGTGGTGTAGATGTGCGGAGGTGTGTTTGTGGTGAAGATGTGCGTAGGTGTGTGTGTGTGGTGTAGATGTAAGGAGGTGTGTGTGTGTGGTGTAGATGTAAGGAGGTGTGTGTGTAGTGTAGATGTGCGGAGGTGTGTGTGTGGTGTAGATGTGCGGATGTGTGTGTGTGTTGTGTAGATTTGCGGAGGTGTGGTGTAGATGTGCGGATGTGTGTGTGTGTGGTGTAGATTTGCGGAGGTGTGTGTGTGTGGTGTAGATGTGCGGAGGTGTGTGTGTGTGGTGTAGATGTGCAGAGGTGTGTGTGTGGTGTAGATGTAAGAAAGTGTGTGTGTGGGGTGTAGATGTGCGGAGGTGTGTGTGTGGTGTAGATGTGCGGAGGTGTGTGTGTGTGGTGTAGATGTGCGGAGGTGTGTTTGTGGTGAAGATGTGCGGAGGTGTGTGTGTGTGGTGTAGATGTGCGGAGATGTGTTTGTGGTATAGATTTGCATAGGTGTGTGTGTGTGGTGTAGATGTGCGGAGGTGTGTGTGTGGTGTAGATTTGTGGAGGTGTGTGTGTGGTGTAGATGTAAGGAGGTGTGTGTGTGGTGTAGATGTAAGGAGGTGTGTGTGTGTGGTGTAGATGTAAGGAGGTGTGTGTGTAGTGTAGATGTGCGGAGTTGTGTGTGTGTGGTGTAGATGTGCGGATGTGTTTGTGTGTTATATATGTTCGGAGGTGTGTGTGTGATGTACAGATGTGCGGAGGTGTGTGTGTGTGGTGTAGATGTGCGGAGGTGTGTGTGTGTTATATATGTTCGGAGGTGTGTGTGTGGTGTAGATGTGCGGAGGTGTGTGTGTGTAGTGTAGATGTGCGGAGGTGTGTGTGTGGAGTAGATGTGCGGAGGTGTGTGTGTGTGTTGTAGATATGCGGAGGTGTGTGTGTGGAGTAGATGTGTGGAGGTGTGTGTGTGGTGTAGATGTGCGGAGGTGTGTGTGTGATGTACAGATGTGCGGAGGTGTGTGTGTGGAGTAGATGTGTGGATGTATGTGTGTGTTATATATGTTCGGAGGTGTGTGTGTGATGTACAGATTTGCGGAGGTGTGTGTATGTGGTGTAGATGTGCGGAGGTGTGTGTGTGTGGTGTAGATGTGCGGAGGTGTGTGTGTGTGGTGTAGATGTGCGGAGGTGTGTGTGTGGAGTAGATGTGTGGAGGTGTGTGTGTGTTATATATGTTCGGATGTGTGTGTGATGTACAGATGTGCAGAGGTGTGTGTGTGTGTTGTAGATGTGCGGAGGTGTCACGGGCACTAGGAGTCTTTACCCAGGGATCACCAGGTGATAAGCTTACCAGAGCAGTATAGGTGGTAATATGGTACTCTGGTAGCGGGGTGATCACGGAACAGGAGACAGCTGATGATAGAGATGCTCGGGAAAGTCTATGACTAGCAGCACTGGTAATATATATGTAGTAATACACGAGGAACTGAATGGACAAAGGACACGTGAGGGTAGTCAGAGGTCTGCGGTAGCAAGTTGTACCACTGCTATAGTGAGGAGGAATGTCCAACAGAAACGAGGAGGTGATGAGAGTCAGCGGTCTGCGTTTAGCAAGTTGTACCGCTGTCTGGGTGAAGGAATGGGATCCAGGTGAAGGTATTCGGGAAGTCAGTGGTCTGCATTAGCAAGTTGTACCACTGCTATGTGAGAGGACACTGGAACAGGTGGCACTGGAAACAGGAATCAGTGGTCTGCCTCTAGCAAGTTGTACCACTGAATATATATGTGAGGAGGAGCACGGGGAGAGACTGCAATACAGAGGATACACGGGCACCTTGAACTTGATCCACAATGACATGCACAATATAGTAATGACTGAACAGCACTGCAATAATACAAAGTCATAGACACTATCTGGGCAAAAGATAACACAGTCAATGATGGCAAAAGTCTCAGCGGATAGTAAGCTCCAGAGGAGAACAACTCAGTCCAGCAAGATATGCAATACACCAGCACAGTCAATGAGAAGTATGCATACCGTGGTTCAGGAGCAGGCTGTCAGACAGGAGTGCAGAGATACCTGAACGGCTGGAGGCCGGCAGGATGCGAAGTCCCTGGAGGGTGAAGCGGTAATCAAGTAGGTGCAGCGCACAGGTAGGTAGACCAGCAGGGGAACAAATACTCAGGAAGCAGTAGTATGTAGAACTGGACTCCTGGAGGACCCTGAAGAGTAGCGATGGTCTAGACGAGATGAAAGCAGTGAGGCGCAGATCCGATGCAGACTGGCGAGTAGAGACCAGCAGGAACAAATACTCAGGAAGCAGTAGTATGTAGAACTGGACTCCTGGAGGACCCTGAAGAGTAGCGATGGTCTAGACGAGATGAAAGCAGTGAGGCGCAGATCCGATGCAGACTGGCGAGTAGAGACCAGCAGGAACACTGAGAAGCACGGAGAGCGGATCAGCTGCTGCAGACACGAGTAGAACTGAGGAGTAGCAGCCAGCAGGAGTCTGCAGGTACACGGAGGTAGCGGATAGCAACCAGCAGGTGCAGCCACGATGAAACACGGGAGAGTAGAGCTGAGCTGGAACAGTTGAGCATGGAGAGCAGCGGATAGGAATCAGTTGTAGCAGTCTCGAGGAAACACGGGAGAGTTGAGATGAGCTGAAGACTGTAGCGCACGGAGGCAGCAGATAGGAATCAGCCAAACAGTCACGATGAAACACAGGAGAGTTGAAGTGGTCTGAAGACTGTAGTGCACGGAGGCAGCGGATAGGAATCAGCTAACAGTCACGATGAAACATAGCAGGGTTGAAGTGGTTTGAAGACTGTAGTGCACGGAGGCAGCGGATAGGAATCAGCTAACAGTCACGATGAAACACAGCAGGGTTGAAGTGGTTTGAAGACTGTAGTGCACGGAGGCAGCGGATAGGAATCAGCTAACAGTCACGATGAAACACAGGAGAGTTGAAGTGGTCTGAAGACCGTAGTGGACGGAGGCAGCGGATAGGAATCAGCTAACAGTCACGATGAAACACAGGAGAGTTGAAGTGGTCTGAAGACTGTAGTGCACGGAGGCAGCGGATAGGAATCAGCTAACAGTCACGATGAAACACAGGAGGGTTGAAGTGGTCTGGAAACCACAGGAGTAGAAGTGGTCTGGAAACCACAGGAATCAGCAGCGCTGAATACACGAGGAAACACAGGAACACCTTCAGAGGCTCATGGGGAATGAGACTCCAAGATCAGGCAACGAGGAGAGGACAGCAGGTGCTTTAAATAGGGAGTGTTGCCTGATCAGCCAATTAAGTTAAAGGAACAGGTACTGAAGGTTTTGAAAGGGCTGCGCATGCGCAGACCCTCAGGATGGTGGACGGCCACGGTTCCTAAACACACGGGAAGAAGCACTCACAGTCTGGTGAGTGACAGTACCCCCCCTTTTAAAGGTGGGCACAGAACGCCTGGAACCGGGCTTGTCCGGATTTTTGGAATAAAACTTCTTAAGAAGAGCTGGGGCGTTGAGATCTTCAGCTTTGATCCATGAACGCTCCTCAGGACCAAAGCCCTTCCAATGAACGAGGAAATCATCATCATCATCATCATCATCATTTATTTATATAGCGCCACTAATTCTGCAGCGCTGTACAGAGAACTCATTCACATCAGTCCCTGCCCCATTGGAGCTTACAGTCTAAATTTCCTACTATAGACACACACTCACACACATACAGACAGAGAGGGAGAGACTAGGGTCAATTTTTTGATTGCAGCCAATTAACCTACCAGTATATTTTTTGGAGTGTGGGAGGAAACTGGAGCACCCGGAGGAAACCCACGCAAACACAGGGAGAACATACAAACTCCACACAGATAAGGCCATGGTCGGGAATCGAACTCATGACCCCAGTGCTGTGAGGCAGACGTGCTAACCACTACGCCACTGTGCTGCCCAAACTCCTTGCGAAATTTTTGCTTCCAATACCTGAGTAATCTCGAAATCTTCCTCCTGATGAACTTGAACTGGCTGAGGTGCTGAAGGAGGAGCCGAGAAACGGTTGATGATGAGAGGTTTGAGCAAGGACACATGGAAGGCATTGGAAATACGAAGGTTCTTAGGAAGTAGAAGTTTGAAACAAACTGGATTTATCACTTGAATGATCCTATATGGACCAATAAAACGGGGAGCGAATTTCATAGATGGGACCTTCAAACGAATATTTTTGGTAGATAACCAGACACGATCTCCAATTTTCAGTGGTGGAATAGCCCGCCTCTTCTTATCAGCGAAAGACTTATATTTGGCAGATGTCTTCTTTAAACAGGTTTTGACCTGAGACCAAATATTTTTGAAGGTCTGACAAACAGTCTCTACAGCAGGAACTTGGGTGGGAGGGAGGGCAGGAAATTCCGGAAAAGACGGATGGTGACCGTAAACCACCAGCACTTGACTTTTTGAAGATGACTCCTGAGATCCATCTTCAACGTCCGAGGACGTCACGAACGCCTGATGAGGAGGAAGGCGTTCAGACTGAACCTTATCGCACAGATCCGTAGATGAAGGATCCTGTGGAGGAGGACCTGGTGGAATAGACGACTGCTGTCTTTTAAATGGACCCACTTGAGAGAGCCAATGATGATGATATTCAGCTCCCCAAGACGTAACTTGAGAAGAGCGCCAATCAATCTGGGGAGAATGACGTTGAAGCCATGGAAGGCCTAAGACAATCGGACTTGTCGTAACAGGAAGAATTAAAAACGAAATCTCTTCATGGTGTAGCACACCAATCTGAAGCGTTACTGGAGACGTACTCTGGGTGATGAGACCATTGATAAGACGTGATCCATCTATAGCCGTCACAGTAATCGGTGTTTTCAAAGTAATCACTGGTAGGGACCATTGATTCACGAGGGATTCATAAATGAAATTTCCTGCTGCTCCAGAATCAATCAGTGCTTGGGACTCAAAGGATTTGGTAGCAAAGGAAATCGTAACGTCAAAAGCGCAGACTTTTAATTTCGTAGCACATGGAGAGGACTCCAGGAACCCTAACCTTATCTCCCCAGTATTGGTTAGAGCCCGGCATTTCTTGGGACATGAATTGAGCATATGCGTGGAATCAGCACAATAGATACAAAGTCTATTCTTTACTCTTCGGTCCCTCTCCTCTGAAGTTAATTTGAAGCGACCTATCTCCATGGGTATCACCGGAGATGAATCTGGGTGAAATTGAGGTAGCAGAGGCGCTTTGAAAGAAGTTACTTTTTCAGAATCATTCTCACGAAACCTCATGTCCACACGAAGGCAAAGGAAAATCAAATCATCCAAAGAGGAGGGTACTTCTTGTGAGGTCAGTGCGTTTTTAATTTTATCGGAGAGCCCCTGCCAGAAGGCGGCAATTAACGCTTCAGTGTTCCACTGAAGTTCAGAGGCTAGAATCCTAAATTGAATGACGTACTGGCTTACTGTACGAGAACCCTGACGTAGACGGAGGATGCTGGATGCAGCGGAGATGACACGACCTGGTTCATCGAATACACTTCGGAACGTGGAAATAAATTTGACACTATCCTGTAATAATGGGTCATTTCTTTCCCACAGAGGGGAAGCCCATGCGAGAGCTTGTCCAGAAAACAATGAGATAAGATAGGCCACTCTGGAACGATGGGTAGAAAAATTTTGAGGTTGGAGCTCAAAATGAACAGAGCATTGAGTAAGAAAACCCCTACATGTTTTGGGGTCTCCATCATACTTTGACGGAGTAGGCAGGTGAAGCGTGGAAGCCGTAGACACCTGGGATGGCACTGGGGAAACGGAGGAAGGCACAGGAGCATCAACAGTAGCTGTGGCATCTTGCACAGACGTTCTTTGGGAGGCTAACGCCTGGTAACACCGCAGTAAATGCCGTTGGCGAACTTCCTGTTGCTCAATACGGGTAACCAGATGCCGCAGCATCTCTTTGGCTGTAGGTTCCGTATCTGGGTCTGTCATGGCCTGATCTTACTGTCACGGGCACTAGGAGTCTTTACCCAGGGATCACCAGGTGATAAGCTTACCAGAGCAGTATAGGTGGTAATATGGTACTCTGGTAGCGGGGTGATCACGGAACAGGAGACAGCTGATGATAGAGATGCTCGGGAAAGTCTATGACTAGCAGCACTGGTAATATATATGTAGTAATACACGAGGAACTGAATGGACAAAGGACACGTGAGGGTAGTCAGAGGTCTGCGGTAGCAAGTTGTACCACTGCTATAGTGAGGAGGAATGTCCAACAGAAACGAGGAGGTGATGAGAGTCAGCGGTCTGCGTTTAGCAAGTTGTACCGCTGTCTGGGTGAAGGAATGGGATCCAGGTGAAGGTATCCGGGAAGTCAGTGGTCTGCGTTAGCAAGTTGTACCACTGCTATGTGAGAGGACACTGGAACAGGTGGCACTGGAAACAGGAATCAGTGGTCTGCCTCTAGCAAGTTGTACCACTGAATATATATGTGAGGAGGAGCACGGGGAGAGACTGCAATACAGAGGATACACGGGCACCTTGAACTTGATCCACAATGACATGCACAATATAGTAATGACTGAACAGCACTGCAATAATACAAAGTCATAGAAACTATCCGGGCAAAAGATAACACAGTCAATGATGGCAAAAGTCTCAGCGGATAGTAAGCTCCAGAGGAGAACAACTCAGTCCAGCAAGATATGCAATACACCAGCACAGTCAATGAGAAGTATGCATACCGTGGTTCAGGAGCAGGCTGTCCGACAGGAGTGCAGAGATACCTGAACGGCTGGAGGCCGGCAGGATGCGAAGTCCCTGGAGGGTGAAGCGGTAATCAAGTAGGTGCAGCGCACAGGTAGGTAGACCAGCAGGGGAACAAATACTCAGGAAGCAGTAGTATGTAGAACTGGACTCCTGGAGGACCCTGAAGAGTAGCGATGGTCTAGACATGATGAAAGCAGTGAGGCGCAGATCCGATGCAGACTGGCGAGTAGAGACCAGCAGGAACAAATACTCAGGAAGCAGTAGTATGTAGAACTTGACTCCTGGAGGACCCTGAAGAGTAGCGATGGTCTAGACGAGATGAAAGCAGTGAGGCGCAGATCCGATGCAGACTGGCGAGTAGAGACCAGCAGGAACACTGAGAAGCACGGAGAGCGGATCAGCTGCTGCAGACACGAGTAGAACTGAGGAGTAGCAGCCAGCAGGACTCTGCAGGTACACGGAGGTAGCGGATAGCAACCAGCAGGTGCAGCCACGATGAAACACGGGAGAGTAGAGCTGAGCTGGAACAGTTGAGCATGGAGAGCAGCGGATAGGAATCAGTTGTAGCAGTCTCGAGGAAACACGGGAGAGTTGAGATGAGCTGAAGACTGTAGCGCACGGAGGCAGCAGATAGGAATCAGCCAAACAGTCACGATGAAACACAGGAGAGTTGAAGTGGTCTGAAGACTGTAGTGCACGGAGGCAGCGGATAGGAATCAGCTAACAGTCACGATGAAACACAGCAGGGTTGAAGTGGTTTGAAGACTGTAGTGCACGGAGGCAGCGGATAGGAATCAGCTAACAGTCACGATGAAACACAGCAGGGTTGAAGTGGTTTGAAGACTGTAGTACACGGAGGCAGCGGATATTAATCAGCCAACAGTCACGATGAAACACAGGAGAGTTGAAGTGGTCTGAAGACCGTAGTGCACGGAGGCAGCGGATAGGAATCAGCTAACAGTCACGATGAAACACAGGAGAGTTGAAGTGGTCTGGAAACCACAAGAGTAGAAGTGGTCTGGAAACCACAGGAATCAGCAGCGCTGAATACACGAGGAAACACAGGAACACCTTCAGAGGCTCATGGGGAATGAGACTCCAAGATCAGGCAACGAGGAGAGGACAGCAAGTGCTTTAAATAGGGAGTGTTGCCTGATCAGCCAATTAAGTTAAAGGAACAGGTACTGAAGGTTTTGAAAGGGCTGCGCATGCGCAGACCCTCAGGATGGTGGACGGCCACGGTTCCTAAACACACGGGAAGAAGCACTCACAGTCTGGTGAGTGACAGGAGGTGTGTGTGTGGTGTAGATGTGCGGAGGTGTGTGTGTGTGGTGTAGATGTGCAGAGGTGTGTGTGTGGAGTAGATGTGTGGAGGTGTGTGTGTGTTATATATGTTCGGATGTGTGTGTGATGTACAGATGTGCGGAGGTGTGTGTGTGGTGTAGATGTGCGGAGGTGTGTGTGTGGTGTAGATGTGCGGAGGTGTGTTTGTGGTGAAGATGTGCGTAGGTGTGTGTGTGGAATAGATGTGTGAAGGTGTGTGTCTGTGTGTGTGGAGTAGATGTGCGGAGGTGTGTGTCTGTTTGTGGTGTAGACTTGCTTGTGTGTGTGATGTAGATGCGCAGAGGTGTGTGTGGGGTGTAGATGTGTGTGTGTGGTGTAGATGTGCGGATGTGTGTGTGTGGTGTAGATGTGCTGAGATGTGTGTGTGTGTATGTATGTGGAGGTGTGTGTGTGGTCTAGATATGCGGAGGTGTGTGTGTGTGGTGTAGATGTCCGGGGATGTGTGTGTGTGGCGTAGATGTAAGGAGGTGTGTGTGATGCAGATGTGCAGAGGTGTATGTGTGTGTAGTGTAGATGTATGGAGGTGTGTGGTGTAGATGTGCGTAGGTGTGTGTAGTGTAGATATGAGGAGGTGAGTGTGTGGTGTAGATGTGTGTAGATGTGTGTGTGTGTGTGGTGTAGATGTGTCGAGGTGTGTGTGTGTGTGGTGTAGATCTGTGTGTGTTTGTGTGCGGTGTAGATTTGGGGGCGTGTGTGTTGTGTAGATGTGCGGAGGTGTGTGTGTGTTGAACATGTGTGTCTGTGTGTGTCTGTGTGTGGTGTAGATGCTTTTGTGTGTATGGTGTAGATGTCTAGAGGTGTGTGTGTGATGTACAGATGTGTGTAGGTGTGTGTGTGATGTACAGATGTGCGGAGGTGTGTGTGTGTGGTGTAGATGTGTGTAGATGTGTGTGTGGTGTAGATGTGCGGAGGTGTGTGTGTGTGGTGTATATGTGTGGAGCTGTGTGTGTTTGTGTAGATGTGTAGAGGTGTGTGTGATGTAGATTTGCAGAGAAGTGTGTAGTGTAGATGTGCTGAGGTGTGTTTTGTGTAGATGTCCTGGAGGTGTGTGTGTGATTTAGATGTGCGGAGGTGTGTGTGTGTGGTATGGATGTATGGAGGTGTGTGTGTGTTTGTGTAGGTGTGTGTGTGTTTGTGTAGATGTGTGGAGGTGTGTGTGAGTGGAGTAGATGTGTAGAGGTGTGTGTGTGGTGTAGATTTGCGGAAAATTGTGTAGTGTAGATGTGCTGAGGTGTGTGTTGTGTAGATGGCCGGAGGTGTGTGTGTGTGGTGTAGATGTACGGAGGTGTGTGTGTGTGGTGTAGATGTGCGTAGGTGTGTGTGTGTGTGTTTGTGTAGATGTACAGAGGTGTATGTGTGTGCTGTAGATGTGCAGACGTGTGTGTGTTTGTGTGTGTGGTGTACATGTGCAGAGGTGTGTGTGTGTGTGTGTCTGTGTGTGTACTAAAACGCTGAACTTATTTTTTCTCTTGTAACTGAAATGCGGTGTCTGTAGAATAATTGCATTTCAGTCTTAGTAATTGACCGTTAGTAATATTGTTCTTCCAGGGTTTGAAGTGCACACTGTTATAGTGTAAATAATTAGTAACATTTACATTTATCCTTATAGGTCATAGAAGTAATTGAGGTATCAACAGCCCTTAAGGAGAGGTCCAGAAAGTCAATATTTAAAGTATGCACACATTTTAAATTATAACTATTCGTGTTTAATTACTCCACAAATGAAAGTGCATGTGCTTCATCCCCACTTCAAATTATAAAATGGTTTTCAATGGCCATAAAGGACCAGGTCCGTCCCAAGCATGCCACTCCAGACATGGGCACCTTCAAAGTCACCCATGTATAGGTTAGCATTGCATGAGGTGAAGCGGACCCCCATGGCCATCCCCATCACCTGCAAATAAAATGCGTGATCAAAAATAAAATAATTATGTGTAACAAAGAACGAATAAGTGATGTGCAGTTGTGAGCATGGGTCTCTACTCAGAATTTTATCTCTGACCATGAAAAATAAATCGTGAGGGGTTTTACTGTATAATGTTTCTATATCTAGAGCTAAGAAAGAGTAGCTGTCTCATGGAATTCAATAAATGTAATAAATGGGTAAAGTCTCTAATGTAAGATTTCAAAAGTTTCACTTTAGGTTGTAGAAAAGTATCGACGTAAAAAGGAAGTGAAGAAGTAAGTGAACCTAAACCCAAAATTATAGGACGACCCGGAGGTGTGTTGAAAATCTTGTGAACTTTAGATAAAAGATAATAAATGGCAATGATTAAACCAGAGCCGTAACTTAGAATTCTAGTGCCCTGGTCGAGAAAGACAAATGCCGCCCCCCTAGCCCTTAATTTTAACCAAATTGACCTAAAATATTCCTAAATTGCGCCCCCCTGGGCGGTCGCCCCTGTCGCATAGCCCTAGTTACGGCCCTGGATAAAACTCCTCCTTACTGACAACTTCCATTTCAAGGGCCTCCCCCCAAAAGGGTCCTTAACTCCTTCTGAAATGTCAAAGAAGGTTCTTTACTCAAAGCCATGTAAACAAATTTGTTCTTAAGCTGTCTATAAGCATCTGAAATAATCACATTGATCCTAAATGACAATTTCACCTCCTTTATCGGTCCCTTATATCACTGTAGACATTTTTTAGGTGTTGTAAGGCCATCTGCTCAGACATGGACAGATTGGAATGTCTTTTCTGTTGTTTCTGTGGTTTGGAACAAAGTCCTTTAAAGTTCTCTAAAGTAACTTGGTAGAAACATTCAATGTGGGAACCTTTAACCGAAAGTGGACAAAATTCAGATTTTTCTTAAATTTGTCCCTCACAGAGTTTGCCATATCTGTTTTGACATTATCCAGATCAAAAATAGGTATCTCATTATCAACAGAATTATATTTACACAAATCCTCCAAGATTTCCAAAGCTGGATCATCCTCCCTATCCAAAACAATCCGGCATTCCTCAGTGTCCATTCTCTTAAGACGTTATTAAAACAATATGGATCTAACATAATTATTCAAATCGATAAATAACTCAATAAGATTTGCTTCAACGGAAGGGGCAAAAACTGAGATCTTTATCTAACTGTTGTACCTGAACTTCAGTAAGGATTTTAGAGGATAAGTTACAAATACCTTTTGCATTTTTTTCTTCTGGGTCTTCTTATTAATCCTTCCTCCTCTCTTTCAACTATGTTCTCTTTTTGTCTCATTTATGCCAGAGGGGCTAAACTCTGTAATGGATTTGGGTGAATAGGAAGCCGTTCTTCCCATCTAACACCCTAATAAACCTATC
Source organism: Mixophyes fleayi (assembly GCF_038048845.1). Classification (NCBI taxonomy): domain Eukaryota; kingdom Metazoa; phylum Chordata; class Amphibia; order Anura; family Limnodynastidae; genus Mixophyes; species Mixophyes fleayi. The sequence continues at coordinate 40,061,455 of NC_134411.1, read as the reverse complement.
AAAAGAATCCTTTCTAGTGGGGAACTTGGGTCTGGTTCCTCCTCTCTGCTCTTGTGAGCTCCCCTTTATTCCCTGATTAGCAGAAGAATGTTTGTAATCTCTATTGTCCTGGCTCTTATTATAAGTGAATCTGAGGTTAGCTCTGTTCCCTAGTGATTCATCATGTCCCTGTTATAAGTTACATTTATTAGAGAAAAAAGCCATGGTTCCTTCTCTATTAAGTCAACCAACCTCAGCTATGAAGCTCCAACCTGGTGTCCATGGTTGCTCAGATACGTTATCTGAGGGGTAAGGTGATTACTAACCCTCCCCCCACTCTAAAAGCCCTGTACAGCATCGTTGCCACATAGCCATTATGGGTTGATATTGACTTCAGAGCTACAGAATATTAAACACAGAACTTAGATGTGACTGTTTCATCTTCTCACAATATGAAATAATTTCTGTAATAACCAATGAGCTGTACGTGACTAGAGAAATTAGATCAGTATTACATGTGTGTAACATTGGAAGGGACTTAACTTGTTCTATGGTAATAAAACGTTTTGCACATACTCAGCATAGTTTTTAAAATTATGTGTAGAATACAGTATCACATTTATGTTTCTCTGTTTTCAAGCAGATACAAATTTTCAACAGTTCAGGTCTATAGAATATAGCAATTAAAAAAACATCCTAAAAGTCCAGTGATGGAGGTGGTACCACAATAGAACTTTATTTTTCACCTAACTCTATAAATCTTGTACCTACCACCCCTGATGAGCCCTAGTGCTATTCAGCATGGGACTCATTGATATCAATGGGAAATCCAGCTCTACAAGGTCTGGTGGTACTAGATGTATAAAACGGTAGTTGAGCCTTGTGAACCTCTGCAACTCGGTGCAATGTGTTCCTTTAAAGTGCTCTGGTGCGCTACATGAAGGGCAGCATGGATTGCCTGTTGTCACATCTGTAGAAACACCCTATACACACAGCTCATGACTTTCAAATAAATGAATCTATGTACGTAGTTTCACAATAGAGAGAGAAATGTAATTTGTGCTCTGCCTCTGTATTTCTCATCTAAATAACATTTGTCTCTGTGATTTTAAATGTTTTTTATTATGTGTTTTCATTTAACTACTTAAAAATCTTGTTATATTTCTATTTTGTGAACTCTTATATGCACTTGTCTCTAGGTTTAGTGTTGTGTAATTACATCACCTGTAGATGTTTATGAGATAGGTATAAAGTACAGAAACTTCTGCATTAATTGTCTGCACTGAAAATAACAAACGGAACAGAAAGCAATAAGTTTATCTGTAACGAAAATATGTTTTATACATTACTATCTCTGCAGATACATAGACCCTCTACGCCCACCTAATATTCCCTTTCTTTTAACGCACAGTATATGTGTTTGGTTACTTGCGGGTTAATCTGAAACCAGCTCAGACTACTTGATCTATTATTTCTTAGCTTTCTTTTCTTTCTCTTCCCTCATAAGATTAGAAAGTTCAGATCAAGAAAATTAAGCTATAAAATCTCCTAGGGATTATTGTCATGGCACATAATAATAGTGGGTGAACTGTATAATTATTTTAATTACATTTGGCAGAAAGTTACCTCAGTTACGTAGTTAGTTATATCAGATGTTAGAATCTGCTGACTTCCCTTAGGATTTGTTGGCTGAAAATTTTTTCTATATTGCAAATTTACAAATCTGATCTTGTCAGAATGCATTTTGTGCATAATAATTTGTTTTCTTCATGGTAATATGCAGTGCCGTAACTAGACATTTCAGTGCCCTGGGCGAGACAGGGCATCGGCGCCCCCCATCTTAATAGGAGTGACGTTTGTCGAGTGGGTGTGGCCACCCTAATGTAGGGGTGTGTCTAGCATTTTTTCTTCTATGTCTGTAACTGATATTCTTGAAAGTTGTAAAGAAGCCCAACAATGGTGAAAAAACTTGTATTTATAAGAAAACCCGTACACACTACAATATATTTATATATATATATATATATATATATACATATATATATATATACACATACATACACAGAAACTAAGAATCCCTCTCCCAGTGTAATTATGTGATATATATGAGGATATAACTTATGGTCCCTCTCTCAGTGCTGTGTTGCAAGTGAAAAGACTGGTCCACCCACTGTGCCCTGAGAGTGGTCAGGTGGCGTGTTTCTCCGTCTCTAGTCGTTGCACCCGGTCCTGGTCTGGGGCACAGGGGTAAGCCGTTCTAGAGAGGCGTTCAAAAAAAAATGGCTTAAAACAAAAATAAAAATAATATAGCAATCCCAGACATTGTAGCCTTTTCATATATATATTACTCTCCCAATCCCAAGCAAAATGTACAAACAACACTCTTGGCAGAGTGAAAGGTGTTGGTATATTTGGAGAGACAACTGATTTGATGGCGATATCAGCTATAGATTTTTCTGCATATTAAAATAATAGGTAACAGACTCCTCCTAAGCTGGTGACCATTTTCTCATTCCGGTGTCTTGGCCATGTGAAGATGTGTGCTCTCTGATTTTAAAGATGTCCCGACAGAAATAAATAAAATAACTCCTTGTATTCTTTTTAAATGTTGAAATCTATAAATTGCAGAGGCGGATAGATGCTTGGTAGTACAGGGAGAGGAAACAGTAGCAGAAAGAAGTAATAATGCCACTGTATAGGTCATTGGTACGGCCTCATCTAGAATACTGTGTTGAGTTCTGAGGCCATATCTCCAGAAGGATATAAATACATTAGAGACTGTGTATAGATGGGCAACTAAAATGGTGCATGGCCTACAGCACAAAACTTACCCGGAAGACTCAAAGATCTTAATATGTATAGTTTGGAGCAGAGAAGAGAAAGGGGGGACATGATAGAAACGTTCAAATATATCAAGGGTTTGAACAAGGTACAAGAGGGAACCATTCTTCAAAGGAAGACAAGTATTAGAACACAAGGACATGTACTGAGACTAGAGGGAAGTAGGTTCAGAGGAGATGTGAGGAAAATTTACATCACAGAAAAGGTAGTGGATAAATGGAATAGCCTCCCATCAGAGGTGGTAGAGGCTAATACAGTATAGCAATTTCTACATGCTTGGGATAGACATAAGGATATTCTTAAAAAGAAACAAGAATTAAATAGGTTTGAGGTTACCATAGGATAAAAAAGGTGGTTCTTATCTGCCGTCAAATTCTATGTTTCTATGGAGAGATGCTAGCACGGTGTAGGATATTAAATGATTTGGTTTGCCGGGAATATAAAATGTGGGGGAAAAGCACAGACTGTATTATTAAAGTGACTTTCATTTGTTTTCCAGATTTTGCATATGTGACTGTAGACAATTTATTGCTTCATATTTACCTTTTCATCTTCTCTTCTATACTGCTGTATTCTTCGTCATTATCCTTCTTCTGTATACTGCTGTCTGAAGACAGTTCTTTTCTACCTTCTCGGTCCAGCCGCCCCTGTGCTGTAGCTCCTGGCTCTTCCCGACTCCTCTAAATCCACTAGCAACGTTGTGAGATCAGGAGCTGGGTGCTGGGCACCATTTTGGAAGCGCTGGGCGCCTAGCATCGATAATCTATAGTCTGTGGTCACAGACCCAGGGCACAGAGGCAAGTAACAGGCAGCCGCTGCACCCACTTAGCACCGCCATGGCTCTGCTCCACAGTACTGAAATCAACAAAACCTTGCCAACTCTCCACATTACAGCAACTGGCTATACCAACGTCACCTTGTACCAGTACAACCCATGTCCCCACACTGCCCCAATGCCAGTCTTGTCCCCACAATACACCAATGCTACCCCTCTACACCAATGCCAGCCCTATCCTCATACTACACCAATGCCAGCACTGGCCCCACACTGCACCAAATCCACCCCCCCCCCCCTACCCACACTACACCAATGTCACCCCCCTACCCACACTAAACTATTGTCACCCCCTCTACTAACACTACACCAATAGCAGCACTGTCCCCACACTGAACCAATGTCAGCCATACTGATGCAGGGGTGAGAGGAGATTTCACTTGCATAGGAGTGAAGAGGGGAGGGCAGACAGAAACTTTCACACACAAAGGGGAGGGGAGGGGAGGGACAGAGGCTGACTGACACACAGAGGGAAAGGGGAAAGACGATCTCACAAGCATAGCAGGAAATGGGAGGATACAGAAGCTGTCACACTCGGGGATTTGTTTAAAAGACAGAAAATATACGTTTGGACATAGCTCCGCCCACTTTCGGAAAGCTCCGCCCCTCCAAACGCCGTGAATGCCGAAGCTGTCACAGACAGATATATATTGTGAGTCTGAGGGGAGAGAGACTGTCCCAGGTAGAGGATAGCAGAGAGAGACTCACATACTTAGTGTGCGGAGTCTCCGAAGTCCAGCCTTATAGAGAGCATGTGTTCCCCGGCAGCCTGCAGTCACAGAGCCAGGCACAGAGGCAAGTAGCGGGCGGCTACTGCGCCCCCTTGGGCTTGCGCCCTGGGCCACGGCACCGCCCGCACCTCCCTAGTTACGGCTCTGGTAATATGTAATATACAGCATGCAGATACATAGAAAATTAATCATAGCAGATATACTGTATATTCAGATTTTTCAAAAAGCTTAAGTAGAAAATCTAAGATTTAAATATGTGTAAACAATAAAGCCTAAATGTCTACTATGTTGTACAGTAACAATAAAATACACATTTTGGGGGACTTTAAAGGTTTTTCCAACAGCAGTCTCATAGAGTAACACTCTTGTTGAAGGTGCCAGTACTTTTATATACATACATTCATACTTGAAATATTGTAAGGGTTATATACAAAATAGCAATAATGCAGTTCTTTGGTGTCTATATTCACTCTTTTAATTTAAGAAATAGCTCCATCTAAAGGCTCCCAAAATATTTTTAATTTGTGGACCCCAGATGGGAATGAGCTTTAGTTAATGTGTTATATTTTAATTTTTAATTACATTAGTGTTTGCATACATATAAACTATAAATGTGATTTCCTGTATGTATGAATTGTGCTGTGTAACACTTGATACACAGCTGTGCTGAATCAAAGCCATTTATCCATTTTTAATTCACATGGGATACAAAAGTCATTCCTATACCTAGCTCCCCTCTGCTGCCATCACTGTGTGGTCATCCAGCTAGTCCAGTGTTGAACGCCCCAAACACTTACTACAAGCAGCCTTCTCCCCTGAAATCTGTGCTGACTACTCTCCTGACTGAAGCTTCATTTCAATCTGTAAGATCCACCCACCTCTCTTTTGACTGACACCCTCTTTATCAAAGCCTCATTTTTACCCCTACCCTATGCTGCCTGTGACCTGTCTATCTTTCGTAAGCTTGTAGTCTGTAATATTACACTTCTCCACCCTAGTGGAACAAAGAGGATTGATGTATCCGTCTGCAGTCCATTTTATGGCTTGACTTATGATAGTAGAGAGCTGTTCCCAGCAAAGGAGTTTATTGTTAAAATTTGTTTTTCCCATTCTGTATCATCATCATCATCATCACCAGTTATTTATATAGCGTCACTAATTCCGCAGCACTGTACAGAGAACTCACTCACATCAGCCCCTGCCTCTTTGGAGCTTACAGTCTAAATTCTCAAACATACACACAGACAGAGAGAGACTAAGGTCAATTTGATAGCAGCCAATTCCCCTACTAGTATGTTTTTGGAGTGTGGGAGGAAACCGGAGCACCTGGAGGAAACCCACGCAAACACGGGGAGAACATACACTGCATATTTACTATCATTTCTATATATTATTGTCAATCACAAGCTTCACAGAATTTGAGGCAAGCCTTACTATCTTTAATTTTCAAAAACAGCCTCTAATTTGGGCAGATGGGACTTCCTAGTCACGGATTATATCACAACATCATCCTGGTAAGCGGCTGCATAAGCAACATGGGGCAGCAGAAATCAATTTATGAAAGTTTGAGACAAATGAAAATTAAAATGAAAAATTGAAATGATTTGGTGCATTTGTAAGGGAGCGAATGGTTGCACATTGATAAATAGCACATACACAAATTATTCAGCCATTCACTTAGCAAGAGGAGGAAATGTCAGAGAAAAAAAAAATGTCAGTGAATTCACAGCAAACTCATGTCAGTGGAAATAAACTTTAGCAAACTGTCACCAAGACAGAGAAAATCTATTAGCACCATTTGCAGATGAACCATTAAATTACAGTTAAAAGCTTTACTGGTGGCCAGAAAGATCAAAACAGGGTCGGATTGGCCATAGGCCTTACCAGGAAGTTTCCCGGTAGGCCAATGGCTAACGAGGCCGCCTCGTTTCTCACGTTAAAAAAAAATTTGTTAGGTTCGACCACGCGGGGGGAGGTGGGGTGGGGGTCGGTCTCCACTGCAAGGGTGGTGGGTGACCGAGCAGGGGGGTGTGCCACCACGGGGGCATACAGGGAAGCCATCTAAAACATTGGTCATCAGTGGGCAGCAACAGGCAGCCAATTGCTAGGCTGGCTGTTGCTGTATGGGCTCTCACAGGCCTGTGCGGCAGACAGGAAGTCAGACTTCACTTCCTGTCTGCCTGATTTGAGGAGCGACACCGGCCAGAGCAATTGAAGGAAAGTGAGTGGGGGGGCTGCCTATACTAACCTATACTATACTAATGGGGGGCTGCCTATACTATACTAAGCGGGGGGCTGCCTATACTATACTATACTAAGCGGGGGGCTGCCTATACTATACTATACTAAGGGGGCTGCCTATACTATACTAAGGGAGGGGTCTGCCTATACTATAGTAAGGGGCGGCTGCCTTAACTATACTAAGGGGGTGGACTGCCTGTATACTGTAGGAAGGGGGGCTGCCTATATACAATACTATAGGAATATGGGGGGACTGCCTATACTAAACTATAGGGAATGTGAAGTAAAGGGGGGGCTACTATAATTTGTGAAGGAAAGGGGTGGTATGTTGCTATAATGTGTCATATAAGGGAAGAGATCGAGGCTGTCAATAACACATTGGTGGGAGGTAGGCTATTAATTTAATGGTGGAGTTTAGGTGGGGGCTAATTGTTTAATGTGTGCTATTTTATTTGTGGAGTGATCGTGGGGTAATTTAATTTTTTTGGGCTATTTCATTAAAAAGGGGGGCCTATTAAATTAAGATTGGGTGGCAGAACCTATAATTTAAAGCTGGTATGATAATGGGCTATTAATTGAATTTTGGGCTGAGTTTGGGGAGGAGAGTTATTTACTAAATGTGAATATTAATTATTTAATGTCAGGGATGGGTGTGGAAAATGGTAATATTAAACATAAATGCTATTCATTTTTTGCTGGGGTTGATTGGAGGGAATTAGGTATGTATATTATGTGTATACTATTAATTTATTGTCAGGGCTGGTTGGAGGGAAATAGATCTATTTATCAAATATGAGTACTGTTATTTTAATGTTGGGGCTGGGGGAGGCCTAATTATTAAATGTGGGTGCTATTGATTTAATGCTCAGGCTGGTTGGCGTTTTCTAAATTTCATGTACCCATTTTTTTTCCAAATAGGGCCTCCTGCATTCCAGGATCAGACAAGCAGCAACTGATCTAAAGAAACCAGCAGCCGCAGATGGTGAAAGTGACAAGAACTGGTAGGAGTGACCAGGACAGTCTGCCAACTGTCCTAAATCTGATGAGGCAATCCCGAATATGATTGACTGTCTCACTTAGTCAGGTTTTGGTCAGACAGCAAGGACAGTTGGGAGGTATGTCCCACTTCACAGTGTACTGCTCGTGAAGGCAGAGCTGTGCACAGTAGTGCACACAGTTTTGCATATGTATTTGTCTAAAATGTATCTAAAATGATACCCCCCTGTCTTAAGTGCCCCGGCCCCCCCCAGAGCCATATTCCAGCTCTGGTGATACTTTAGTGGTTCTTACATTGGTTCCATTGCCTCCTCCTACCTTGCACTGGTCCCATTCTCAGATCACTTTGTTGAACTTATGGCCAACCCCCATCGCACTGACAATATCATTAATCCTGCCTCCTTTGCACTAATCACCAGCAAACACTTGGAATAGCTTTCCCCATTACGTATGCCATTGTCTGTCAACCCTCCCTGCCCTGTTAATTCAACCCCCCCCCCAATCACTGGGCACATTTAGGGCTCATACACAATTGTTGCAAAACAAGTATTTACTTGCAGATGCTATTTCACCTTTGTGATGATTGCACCTGGAAAGCCATTATAAAGATTATTATTAATACATTTTTGAAACACACGGTACACATATTTATATATTATATATAGAGAGATTTAACTGGTAGTTTGCATCTCATAGGGAAACATCAGTACGTGAGGTGCTCATATGCTACTCTGGCAGACTGATCAAATACGATTGTGCCAACATGTTTTGTAATAGTTAAATTTATTAACCAAAGTCAGGTATGTTTCTATGAAGGGAATGTTTGAAGGATGTGTTAGTAGGAAACTAAACAAGTTGGAGCACAGAGACATAGACCAGTCACAGATAATGTAAAAGGATTCATGTAATTTTATAGCACAGGACTGGCAGCTTTTGCCCTACATTGCTTTAGAGATGACCCACCGTGTATAAAGTCATCACATCTAGATTTTCCTAAATGTTACTACAACCAACTTCCAGTAGTTCTAAATCCCGCCTACTTCTGTATCAGCCACACCTACAGTTATTTTAGTCCCGCCCACATGAAGCCACTTCAATAATTTTTTCCAGGGCCACTTTAAGTTCCCAATCCACCCCTGGATCAAAATATATCACTGAAACACTTTCCTGCCCACGTTTTACTGCATTGTCTCAATGTCTCAATGTGTGTTGTTCAATGTTCAGTGCTGTCGGTTTATCATTCCATATACTGGACCTAGTAATAACAAACAATGTAGACGTAATATCAAATATTCAAGTAAAGGAGCACTTGGGAAACAGTGATCATAATATGGTCTCATTTGAAATTAGTTTCCAGAAACAACAGTATAAGGGATCAACTAGGACTTTAAACTTTAAAAAGGCAAATTTTAATATGCTAAAGGAGTCTATAAAGAGCATAGACTGGGACAAAGCCTTTGAAGGAAAAAATATGGAAGAAATGTGGGCTGTCTTTAAAATGTTGTTGGAAACATACACGTATAAGTTCATTCCTATGGGAAATAAATGTAAAAGAATTAAGTCTAAACCAATGTGGCTAAATAAAAAGGTAAGGGAAGAAATGCAAAGGAAGAAGCGGGCATTTAAATTGTTTAAGTCTGAAGGGTCAGAGGAGTCCTTCCATAGGTACAAGGAATGTAATAAAACATGCAAAAAGGAAATTAGATTGGCTAAATTAGAAAATGAAAGGCACGTTGCAAAAGAAAGTAAGACAAACCCCAAAAAGTTTTTTAAGTATATAAATGGCAAAAGGATTAAAAAAGATAATATAGGACCCCTAAGAAGTGAGATGGATGAATTGATAAATGATACTTAGGAAAAAGCAGAGGTATTAAACACGTTCTTTTCTTCAGTATTTACCAGAGAGGAACAAATGGCAGGAGTAATACATAAAAATGGAAATGAAACCATGCCATTAATTAATACTTGGTTGTCAGAGGAAGAAGTCCAAAGGCGACTGAAGAATATTAAGATAAATAAAGCTCCAGGTCCAGATGGCATACACCCAAGGGTCCTTATGGAGTTAAACTCGGAAATAGCTAGACCGCTATTCTTAATTTTCAGAGATTCAATCTCATCAGGCTCAGTACCAAGGGATTGGCGAATAGCAGATGTGGTGCCGTTGTTTAAAAAGGGGACGAGATCACAACCAGAGAATTATAGACCTGTAAACCTGACATCAATAGTGGGGAAACTACTGGAAGGTATTTTAAGGGACAGTATTCAGGATTACTTGGTACGCAATAAAATTATTAGTGGGAATCAACATGGATTTGTGAGGGATAGGTCATGTCAAACTAATCTAATTAGTTTCTACGAGGAAGTTAGTGGGAACTTAGACCAGGGCAGGACAGTAGATGTGGTCTACTTAGATTTTGCAAAGGCCTTTGATACAGTGCCACACAAGAGGTTGGTTTACAAAATAAGGGAACTGGGTCTAGGAATCAAAATTTGTACTTGGATCGAAAACTGGTTAGAGAATAGGGAACAGAGAGTTGTGATAAATGGAACATTTTCTAATTGGTCAAAAGTCTTAAGTGGAGTACCTCAAGGTTCCGTGCTGGGACCACTCCTTTTTAATATATTTATTAATGACCTTGGTGTCACGGGCACTAGGAGTCTTTACCCAGGGATCACCAGGTGATAAGCTTACCAGAGCAGTATAGGTGGTAATATGGTACTCTGGTAGCGGGGTGATCACGGAACAGGAGACAGCAGACAATAGAGATGCTCGGGAAAGTCTATGACCAGCAGCACTGGTAATATATATGTAGAAATACACGAGGAACTGAATGGACAAAGGACACGTGAGGGTAGTCAGTGGTCTGCGGTAGCAAGTTGTACCACTGCTATAGTGAGGAATGTCCAACAGAAACGAGGAGGTGATGAGAGTCAGCAGTCTGCGTTTAGCAAGTTGTACCACTGTCTGGGTGAAGGAATAGAGTCCAGGTGAAGGTATCCGGGGAGTCAGTGGTCTGCGTTAGCAAGTTGTACCACTGCTATGTGAGAGGACACTGGCACAGGTGACACAGGAAACAGGAATCAGTGGTCTGCCTCTAGCAAGTTGTACCACTGAATATATGAGTGAGGAGGAGCACGGGGAGAGACTGCAATACAGAGGATACACGGGCACCTTGAACTTGATCCACAATGACATGCACAATATAGTAATGACTGAACAGCACTGCAATAATACAAAGTCATAGAAACTATCCGGGCAAAAGATACCACAGTCAATGATGGCAAAAAGTCTCAGCGGATAGTAAGCTCCAGAGGATAACAACTCAGTCCAGCAAGATATGCAATACACCAGCACAGTCAATGAGAAGTATGCATACCGTGGTTCAGGAGCAGGCTGTCAGACAGGAGTGCAGAGATACCTGAACGGCTGGAGGCCGGCAGGATGCGAAGTCCCTGGAGGGTGAAGCGGTAATCAAGTAGGTGCAGCGCACAGGTAGGTAGACCAGCAGGGGCACAAATACTCAGGAAGCAGTAGTATGTAGAACTGGACTCCTGGAGGACCCTGAAGAGTAGCGATGGTCTAGACGAGATGAAAGCAGTGAGGCGCAGATCCGATGCAGACTGGCGAGTAGACACCAGCAGGAACACTGAGAAGCACGGAGAGCGGATCAGCTGCTGCAGACACGAGTAGAACTGAGGAGTAGCAGCCAGCAGGACTCTGCAGATACACGGAGGTAGCGGATAGCAACCAGCAGGTGCAGCCACGATGAAACACGGGAGAGTAGAGCTGAGCTGGAACTGTTGAGCACGGAGAGCAGCGGATAGGAATCAGTTGTAGCAGTCTCGAGGAAACACAGGAGAGTTGAGATGAGCTGAAGACTGTAGCACACGGAGGCAGCGGATAGGAATCAGCCAAACAGTCACGATGAAACACAGGAGAGTTGAAGTGGTCTGAGGACTGTAGTGCACGGAGGCAGCGGATAGGAATCAGCTAACAGACACAATGAAACACAGGTGAGTTGAAGTGGTCTGAGGACTGTAGTGCACGGAGGCAGCGGATAGGAATCAGCTAACAGTCACGATGAAACACAGGAGAGTTGAAGTGGTCTGGAAACCACAGGAGTAGAAGTGGTCTGGAAACCACAGGAATCAGCAGCGCTGAATACACGAGGAAACACAGGAACACCTTCAGAGGCTCATGGGGAATGAGACTCCAAGATCAGGCAACGAGGTATTGACCACAGGTGCTTTAAATAGGGAGTGTTGCCTGATCAGCCAATTAAGTAAAGGGACAGGTACTGAAGGTTAAAAGGGCTGCGCATGCGCAGACCCTCAGGATGGTGGACGGCCACGGTTCCTAAACACACGGGAAGAAGCACTCACAGTCTGGTGAGTGACAGTTCCCCCCCTTTTAAAGGTGGGCACAGAACACCTGGAACCGGGCTTGTCTGGATTTTTGGAATAAAACTTCTTAAGAAGAGCTGGGGCGTTGAGATCTTCAGCTTTGATCCATGAACGCTCCTCAGGACCAAAGCCCTTCCAATGAACAAGGAAACGGAGAACTCCTCGCGAAATTTTTGCGTCCAATACATGAGTAATCTCGAAATCTTCCTCCTGATGAACTTGAACTGGCTGAGGTGCTGAAGGAGGAGCCGAGAAACGGTTGATGATGAGAGGTTTGAGCAAGGACACATGGAAGGCATTGGAAATACGAAGGTTCTTAGGAAGTAGAAGTTTGAAACAAACTGGATTTATCACTTGAATGATCCTATATGGACCAATAAAACGGGGAGCGAATTTCATAGATGGGACCTTCAAACGAATATTTTTGGTAGATAACCAGACACGATCTCCAATTTTCAGTGGTGGAATAGCCCGCCTCTTCTTATCTGCGAAAGACTTATATTTGGCAGATGTCTTCTTTAAACAGGTTTTGACCTGAGACCAAATATTTTTGAAGGTCTGACAAACAGTCTCTACAGCAGGAACTTGGGTGGGAGGGAGGGCAGGAAATTCCGGAAAAGACGGATGGTGACGTAAACCACAAAGAATGGAGTTTTGGACGATGACTCATGGTACATGTTGTTATGAGCGAATTCAGCCCAAGGAAGCAATTCTACCCAGTTGTCTTGATTGGCTGATGAGAACATCCTTATAAAGGTCTCGAGATCTTGATTGACCCGTTCAGTTTGTCCGTTTGATTGCGGATGGTAAGAAGATGAGAGTGCTAATCGTATGCCCAAGGTTTTACAAAGGGCCCGCCAGAATCTGGAAACGAATTGTACTCCTCTATCTGACACAATCTCAGACGGACATCCATGAATACGAAAGATTTCCTTAACGAAATGTTCAGCCAGAGTAGACGAGGAAGGCAAACCAGACAAAGGGACAAAATGAGCCATCTTCGAAAATCTGTCTACCACTACCCAAATAGTATTACAATTTTTACTAGATGGCAGATCAGTAACAAAGTCCATACTAATATGGGTCCAGGGCTTGGACGGAATGGGTAGTGGTTGCAGCAACCCCGCTGGAGTTCTGCGGGAGGATTTAAACTGAGAACACAATTCACAAGAAGCAACAAACTCTTTGACGTCTCTCCTCATCGAGGACCACCAGTAACTTCGAGAGAGAATCTCAAAGGTCTTGCGTTCATCAGCATGTCCAGAAAAACGAGAAGAATGGAACCACGAAAGGATTTTCCTCCTAAGAGTAGGAGGCACGAGGGTCTTCCCAAATGGTAGCACTTTAGTGGAAGAAGCAGCCAGCGAGATACATTTGGGGTCTAGTATAGAATGGTTGGGAACCTCTTCAATGTCAGAGGACGTCACAAAAGCTCGAGATAGAGCGTCAGCTTTCTTGTTCTTGGCAGCTGGTTTGAAGGTTATGATTAATTCGAAATGGGAAAAGAAAAGAGACCATCTTGCTTGACGAGGATTCAAGCATTGGGCAGACTGTAGGTATGACAAGTTCTTATGATCCGTGAAAATCGTCACAGGGTGACGAGCTCCTTCCAATAAGTATCTCCACTCCTCTAATGCAACTTTGATAGCCAGCAACTCCTTGTCCCCGATAGTGTAATTTTTCTCTGCAGGCAGGAGGCCCCGAGAGTAAAAGGCACAAGGATGGAATTTTTGTTGCTCCGATCGTTGGGAGAGAATGGCTCCTAAGCCCACATTAGAGGCATCTACTTCTAGGAAGAAGGGAAGTGTCACATCAGGCTGTCGAAGAATGGGAGCAGAGGAGAAGGACTCTTTAAGAAATTGAAAGGCTTGGAGGGCCTCGGATGACCATTGCTTAGTATTGGCCCCTTTACGAGTCAGGGCCACAATAGGAGATGCAATGGACGAGAAGTCTTGAATAAAGCGTCTATAGTAATTGGCAAAACCTCAAAAACGCTGGATAGCACGAAGAGTAGTTGGCTGGGGCCAATGTTATACAGCATTCACCTTTTCTGGATCCATTTTTAGGCCAACTCCGGAAACAATATACCCCAAAAATGGAATCTGGGGCAACTCGAATGAACATTTTTCTAGTTTGCAGAATAATGAATTTTTCCAGAGTCTGGAAAGGACCTCTGCCACATGTTGGTGATGAGAAGGCAGGTCCTGTGAAAAGATCAATATGCCGTCCAGATAGACAACGACACATACATATAACAAGTCCCGAAAGATCTCATTAACGAAGCCCTGGAAAACAGCGGGGGCATTACACAACCCGAAAGGCATTACTAGATATTCATAATGCCCATCTCTGGTGTTGAACGCTGTCTTCCATTCGTCACCGGGCCGGATTCTAATTAAATTATAGGCACCACGAAGATCCAATTTGGTAAAGATCCGAGCTCCCTTGATGCGATCAAATAACTCAGTGATCAACGGAATGGGATACCGATTTTTAATAGTAATGGCATTGAGTCCACGAAAATCTATGCAGGGGCGTAGTGATCCATCCTTCTTTTTTACGAAGAAGAACCCGGCTCCAGCGGGAGAGGTGGAAGGTCGAATAAACCCTCGCTGGAGATTCTCCTGGATGTAATCAGATGTAGCTTGAGTTTCAGGTAACGAAAGTGGATAGACCCGACCCCTAGGAGGAGTCTTGCCAGGTAGAAGATCGATCGGACAATCCCATGAACGATGAGGAGGAAGACGTTCAGACTGAGCTTTATCAAAAACATCGGCAAATGAAGCATACTGAGGAGGGAGTCCCGGTGAGGAAGATGAGATGGAAGATTGCTGTATTTTAAGAGGAATGACTTGAGAAAGACAACGATGATGACATTCAGCTCCCCAAGACGTAACTTGAGGAGTGCGCCAGTCAATCTGGGGAGAATGACATTGAAGCCATGGAAGGCCTAAGACAATCGGACTTGTCGTAACAGGAAGAATTAAAAACGAAATCTCTTCATGGTGTAGCACACCAATCTGAAGCGTTACTGGAGACGTACTCTGGGTGATGAGACCATTGATGAGACGTGATCCATCTATAGCAGTCACAGTAATCGGTGTTTTCAAAGTAATCACTGGTAGGGACCATTGATTCACTAGGGATTTAGAAATGAAATTTCCTGCTGCTCCAGAATCAATCAGTGCTTGAGACTCAAAGGATTTGGTAGCAAAGGAAATCGTAACATCAAAAGCGCAGACTTTTAATTTCGTAGAAGATGGAGAGGACTCCAGGGACCCTAACTTCACCTCTCCAGAACTAGTTAGGGCCTGGCATTTCCCGATTTCTTAGGGCAAGAACTGAGCATATGTGTGGAATCAGCACAATAGATACAAAGTCTATTCTTTACTCTTCGGTTCCTCTCCTCTGAAGTTAATTTGGAACGTCCTATCTCCATGGGGATCACAGAAGGTGAAGCTGGACGAAATTGAGGGGTTGAGCGAAGAGGTGCTTTAACTGAAGTTGTTTTCTCAGATTCTCTTTCACGAAACCTTTGCTACACGATGGCAAAGAGAGATCAAATCTTCTAATGACGTAGGAAGTTCTTGGGTAGTCAGTGCATCTTTAATTTTATCGGAGAGCCCCTGCCAGAAGGCGGCAATTAATGCTTCAGTGTTCCACTGAAGTTCAGAGGCTAATATCCTAAATTGAATGACGTACTGGCCTACTGTATGAGAACCCTGACGTAAACGAAGAATGCTGGAAGCAGCGGAGGTCACACGACCTGGTTCATCGAACACACTTCGGAACATAGAAATTAATTTGGCACTATCTTGTAATACAGGATCGTTTCTCTCCCACAGAGGGGAGGCCCAAGCCAGAGCTTGTCCAGAAAACAATGAGATAAGATAGGCCACTCTGGAACGATGGGTAGAAAAATTTTGAGGTTGAAGCTCAAAATGAACTGAGCATTGGTTGAGAAAACCCCTACAAGTTTTGGGGTCTCCATCGTACTTTGACGGAGTAGGCAGGTGAAGCGTGGAAGCCGTAGACACCTGGGATGGCACTGGGGAAACGGAGGAAAGCACAGGAGCTTCAACATTAGCTGTAACGGTCTGTCCAGATGTTCCTTGGGAGGCTAACGACTGGTAGCATTGAAGTAACAGCTGTTGGCGAGCATCCTGTTGCTCCACACGGGTGACCAGATGCTGCAGCATCTCTTTGGCTGTAGGTTCCGTATCTGGGTCTGTCATGGCCTGATCTTACTGTCACGGGCACTAGGAGTCTTTACCCAGGGATCACCAGGTGATAAGCTTACCAGAGCAGTATAGGTGGTAATATGGTACTCTGGTAGCGGGGTGATCACAGAACAGGAGACAGCAGACGATAGAGATGCTCGGGAAAGTCTATGACTAGCAGCACTGGTAATATATATGTAGAAATACACGAGGAACTGAATGGACAAAGGACACGTGAGGGTAGTCAGTGGTCTGCGGTAGCAAGTTGTACCACTGCTATAGTGAGGAATGTCCAACAGAAACAAGGAGGTGATGAGAGTCAGCGGTCTGCGTTTAGCAAGTTGTACCACTGTCTGGGTGAAGGAATAGAGTCCAGGTGAAGGTATCCGGGGAGTCAGTGGTCTGCGTTAGCAAGTTGTACCACTGCTATGTGAGAGGACACTGGCACAGGTGACACAGGAAACAGGAATCAGTGGTCTGCCTCTAGCAAGTTGTACCACTGAATATATGAGTGAGGAGGAGCACGGGGAGAGACTGCAATACAGAGGATACACGGGCACCTTGAACTTGATCCACAATGACATGCACAATATAGTAATGACTGAACAGCACTGCAATAATACAAAGTCATAGAAACTATCCGGGCAAAAGATAACACAGTCAATGATGGCAAAAAGTCTCAGCGGATAGTAAGCTCCAGAGGAGAACAACTCAGTCCAGCAAGATATGCAATACACCAGCACAGTCAATGAGAAGTATGCATACCGTGGTTCAGGAGCAGGCTGTCAGACAGGAGTGCAGAGATACCTGAACGGCTGGAGGCCGGCAGGATGCGAAGTCCCTGGAGGGTGAAGCGGTAATCAAGTAGGTGCAGCGCACAGGTAGGTAGACCAGCAGGGGCACAAATACTCAGGAAGCAGTAGTATGTAGAACTGGACTCCTGGAGGACCCTGAAGAGTAGCGATGGTCTAGACGAGATGAAAGCAGTGAGGCGCAGATCCGATGCAGACTGGCGAGTAGACACCAGCAGGAACACTGAGAAGCACGGAGAGCGGATCAGCTGCTGCAGACACGAGTAGAACTGAGGAGTAGCAGCCAGCAGGACTCTGCAGGTACACGGAGGTAGCGGATAGCAACCAGCAGGTGCAGCCACGATGAAACACGGGAGAGTAGAGCTGAGCTGGAACTGTTGAGCACGGAGAGCAGCGGATAGGAATCAGTTGTAGCAGTCTCGAGGAAACACAGTAGAGTTGAGATGAGCTAAAGACTGTAGCACACGGCGGCAGCGGATAAGAATCAGCCAAACAGTCACGATGAAACACAGGAGAGTTGAAGTGGTCTGAGGACTATAGTGCACGGAGGCAGCGGATAGGAATCAGCTAACAGTCACGATGAAACACAGGAGAGTTGAAGTGGTCTGGAAACCACAGGAGTAGAAGTGGTCTGGAAACCACAGGAATCAGCAGCGCTGAATACACGAGGAAACACAGGAACACCTTCAGAGGCTCATGGGGAATGAGACTCCAAGATCAGGCAACAAGGTATTGACCACAGGTGCTTTAAATAGGGAGTGTTGCCTGATCAGCCAATTAAGTAAAGGGACAGGTACTGAAGGTTTTGAAAGGGCTGCGCATGCGCAGACCCTCAGGATGGTGGACGGCCACGGTTCCTAAACACACGGGAAGAAGCACTCACAGTCTGGTGAGTGACACTTGGTGATGGTTTAGAGAGTAAAGTTTCTATTTTTGCAGATGACACTAAACTCTGTAAGGTAATAAAATCAGAGCAAGATGTAGCTTATCTACAGAGGGAATTAAAAAAACTGGAGGATTGGGCGGCCAAATGGAATATGAGGTTTAACACAGATAAATGTAAGGTTATGCATTCAGGGATCAAAAACAAGAACGCAATCTATAAATTAAATGGAATTAATTTGGGAGAATCTATAATGGAAAAGGATTTGGGAGTGCTTGTAGACAGTAGACTTAGCAATAGTGCTCAATGTCAAGCAGCAGCTGCAAGGGCAAACAAAGTATTGGCATGCATAAAAAGGGGCATAGATGCAAGGGAAGACAGTGTAATTTTGCCACTGTATAAATCGTTGGTAAGACCTCATCTTGAATATGCAGTACAGTTCTGGGCACCACTCTATAAAAAAGATAATTTGGAACTAGAAAGGGTTCAGAGAAGGGCGACAAAATTGATAAAGGGTATGGAGTCATTAAGTTATGCGGAAAGGTTAGCCAGTTTAGGCATGTTTACTTTAGAAAAGAGGCGTCTAAGGGGAGATATGATTACTATGTACAAATACATTAAGGGTCAATACAGAGAACTTTCATGGGAACTTTTTACCCCAAGGACCATACACAGGACACGTGGTCATCCCCTAAGGTTAGAGGAGAGGAAATTTCACAACCAGCAAAGGAAGGGGTTCTTTACAGTAAGGGCAGTCAAGATATGGAATTCATTGCCAGGGATGGTTGTGATGGCAGATTCAATAGATATGTTTAAGAAAGGGTTAGACAAATTTTTAGTGGAAAGGTGTATCCAGGGATACGACCGTTAATTTAAAATAAAGGATAGTAGTGGATATAGGGTAAAAATTGGATTGCAATATTGAGTCTGGGGGGATTTTAAAATTGAAACAGATTGGCGGTTGCTTACTCTGGATTAATTTCAAATATAAGTGCAGGATCGCAGGAGATCCAAAATAGGTTGAACTTGATGGACTGGTGTCTTTTTTCAACCTCATCAACTATGTTACTATGTTACTATGTTACTATGTTACATTGTAAGGAATCATTTGTAGGAACAGAATTATTTTCAAATAATTATTAAAGGAGTCTGCTACCTACAACTTTATTTGTTCTGTTGCACAAAACCGTCATTAATTTCACTATGTATTTTCTTTCAGCATTTTATGCTTCTAACCATAGATGTATATAATCAGGGAAATATGTGAATACTTTTATTTCAAGCTATTATTCAAACACAGTTCTGTGCTGCAGGTTTCCTCC
Source organism: Mixophyes fleayi (assembly GCF_038048845.1). Lineage (NCBI taxonomy): Eukaryota > Metazoa > Chordata > Amphibia > Anura > Limnodynastidae > Mixophyes > Mixophyes fleayi. The sequence continues at coordinate 40,042,191 of NC_134411.1, read as the reverse complement.
ATTTGTTAGTATAATAATTATGGGATGATTGTTAAAATAGTGGTCTGTATCAGAGAGACAAATGTTATAGAAGGTAAAAGTTATACAGTTTGTTGCGTTGAGGTGTACAGTACCTACAAGAAAAACAAATGGCATACTACATGCACATCAGTTCCTGAAACATATCACATCAGCAGTAAGATAATGTTACATTACAGAATGAGAGTTCTCAGATGAACTTTCAAAACCAAGAGTTAAAAAGAAATGTTTTATGCCTCATACTTACTGGCACTAAATGACATGCATTTACTAGTATAAACAGGGAAGCCCAGGAATGAATAATCACCCTCAGGGGTTGATTAATTAATTCAGAATATTTGCGCATGTGCCCATCTGCTCCTAATGCTGGCATTAGACAGGACGGCGTCCCAACCGTTGCCTTAGCAACGGCCTGGGCAAAAGCAGGAAGGGACGTCCTGGCCGTCTCCATGGCGTTCTGCGAGCACAGTGAGTCACAGCGGCTAGAGGCACCGCCTGGGCTCCTGACACAGGGGTCTAAGTTGAAAAATGGGCGTTCATTAGACTCTGCTCCTCTTCTCCAGCACCAAACCCATCTGACAACAGAGAATCCACTAAACTAGTGATGATCATAACGTTTAGATTATGATGAATTGAGAAAGAAAATATTTATTTCAGAATTTCTTTCCCCCCCCCCCCAATTGGAGGATTAAGAGGATTAGAATATAAATTTATGATATAAACTTTAATTTTTGTAGCAGTATGGTATTTTCCTTTAATTATGAAACAAGATGGAGTCTATCATTGATTTCTATATGTCTCTTTATGAACAGATACTAAGTGTGTGATGTTTCATCACATTATTTACTTGTCTTTATTGGCCATTTTTTCCATAAACATAGTATAGTGGACTATGTCCTTCAATCCAGCTCAAACAATGGTTATTTAAGGTAATGTTGGTTTTACAACAGACAGAGAGTATTTGTGTATTCTTAAGTATTTGTTGTAATGTTTGTTATTAAGCAATATATGGATATAATTGCTCAGTTTGCAAACTTAGCTGTTTTACTCTGAATGATAATGTCATCAGAGTATTCTAGGATGCATGATTCAACCTGCTTGTTGAATGTGGGGTCTCCATGCTGGAAATCCAGGGAATTACATGTGTGTCTAACAAGTTATCGAAGCTAAGTATTTTAATTTTCATATTAATTATTAAATCTTTTTCTAATACGTAGTTTGTGAGTGTATCATTCTTTCTTTGTGCTAGTATTTCATGATTGTAATCTTGCAACCTGATACAACTTTGCATGTACATTACACTCAGATTTGGAACAGTTGATAAAATATACATTGTATAAAATGATAAAAAATATTTCAAATGTTTTGCCTACTTGCCTGCATGATGTAGCCATGTTTAAGGGTAGAGAATGAAAGGTCATATTTACTGTCTATTAAAGCCATTATTCAAAGCCTTTATTTTCTTTTTTTAACAGATTTTCCTTTTTACACCCACAGTTATTTTGTGTTAGTCTTTAATTTATGTACCATGGCTTCATCTCATTTATAATAACAACATATTGTGCACATACTTATGTGTAGAGTAAAGTTTCACAATTACGTATTTCTATCATGCAGATACAGTTTTCTGTTCAGTTCAGGTCTACATAATATAATATAACATTTAGGAAAAAATATACAGCCTAAAAGTCCAGCGTTTGAGGTCAATATGGAAAAGATCTCCACAGCCACCATGTATTTCCCTTTGGTGCTCAGATAAGCCGGGATCATTGCAATCCAGACACTACAGAACACCAGCATGCTGAAGGTGATGTATTTGGCCTCATTAAAACTGTCCGGTAATGTCCGGGCTATAAAGGCTGTAATAAAACTCACAGCTGCCAGAACCCCCATATAACCCAGGACAGAGTAGAACCCAATAACTGAACCTTCATTACACTGAACAATGATCTGTCCCTGATAAGAGTGTGTGTCCAGCTCCTGGAAGGGGGGGGAGATAGACAACCAACTAACAGAGATCATAACTTGGACAGATGAGCAGATAAAGACTACACAATTGGGCAGTTTCACTCCCATCCATTTCCTCCACACACTGCTGGGTTTGGTGGCTTTGAAAGCGATGCAAACCATTATAGTCTTGGCCAACACAGAGGAGACAGCTATGGAGAAGAGGATTCCAAAAGAGATCTGACTCAGCATGCAGGTTATATCCACAGGACGACCGAGGAACAGGAACACACAGAGGAAGCTCAGCATGATGGAGATCAGGAGAAGGAAGCTGAGGTTCTTGTTATTAGCTTTTACAATAGGTGTATCCTGATGTGATATAAAAATTCCCAATATTAGCTGAGTTGTGAAGCAGAAGAAAACTGAGACAGAAATGAAAACTGCAGAGATCTCATCATTTGTGTAAGACAGAAAGTCTTCACTTTTGGGAATGCACAAATCCCTCTTTATATTCTGCCATTCATCATCCTGACATTTACGACAATTTTCACTGTCTGCAAAATGACAAATAATAGAGTCAATCTATTAATATCAGGTCCAGTCTGCACTTTCCAATAATACAAGCATAGCAAAACCTGAAATGAGCTCAGAAAGTTCAGACAGGAACTTTATAAACAATGGAAATAGAAGAAAATGTGTCCTTAAATGTCCCCAGTTTTACCCCAACCACAACACACAAAAGAATGAGATAAGGAAACGGGGATATCTTAATTATGGACATTGTTAGGTATAAGCCCCTCTAGCCACTCCCTGATTAGACATCTTATCATATATTCCAACCGTCATACAATATATCACCGCTATTCTGACAGGAAACCGCTACTGAACCCCTTTATCGGTCACAAACCGCACTCTGCGCACTTGTGACTTGGAAGCTTACTGTAAGGGAACACACAGGATTCCAGACCCAAATCTCACATTCACCTCTTTCTCTAAGGCTACAGATTTTGCTGGTCCCGTCCCAACACAAACGCAGGCTTCACACCTCTCAGCAACTGCCTCCAGCTACGAATAAGGCCCGTAGCAAACCTATGACTTAATCACCCAATTGCGCACACTCTGTGCTGTGGTAGCTAAATAGTTAACTCTTCTCACTCTGGTATCTAAAGAGTTAATCCCGCCAAGCAATCTGTCTCTTCTAAACAGGCTAACGGATTTGTTTAGAGCAATAAGGACAGAACTATTAAATTTTAGATTTAATATACAAAAAGTACAGTGCTTACAGATAATAAAAACAGATAAAGATTTGACATACAAATAAAAAATTGCAAACAGTTATAAAATCAAAAGGGATCACAGTACAGAGCATTACATACATATAATAATCTGTATGCCTGGGGCAGACAGAAAAGATGGACAGTCCTTCAATTAGATTGATCCCCAAGAAGCTGACAGTTTGCTCCTCTAGAACACAGGTTTTTAAGCAAAATGAAATGGGATGGTCTTCACAGGGGCAGCGTTTAATGCTAATAGGGGGCAGGGATGTCCCCTGGGTGTCGCTATACTTTGCTCACAAATATTCCCAAAGTCTTGACCTGTGGGTAAGTCTTCACAGATATTTCCCAGAGAAATAACTCCCCCTTCAATAAACCGATCATAATCTCCCGCACATTTAAATGCCAAACATGATGGAATTATGACAATGTGACATACCTTTTCCAAAGATATGTGATTTTAGCTGTTCACGGATACCCCCCATACTTGTCATTCACAACCCTGGTGTGTTTTCTGCTCCTCAGTATGTAGTGCCACACAGATTTCCCAAAATATGAAAAATGAATTAATTTCCTTTCAAGTTCATATTTCTATGTACCTGCATAAAGACCATAGAGGTTTTATACAAGAGTCTCCAAGATTCTCACCTAGGCATATGGCTCTCCAATTTACACCTAGCGGTTAGTTTGTGTTTACAACCCTAATGAAAGGAAGTCAATTCGCTAGGGAAATACATGATCAAATACAATGGATGTCTGTGATCTGCATATCTTAAGCTGGTCTCTTCACAAAGGGTTTGCTTAACTTAATCACCTCCTACTGGGCTCATTGTTTCCTTAAAAAAAAAGATTTGGTCACACATTTATCTAAGTTGAAGATCAGGTTAATTTATGTACCCATGCAAAGTTTTATTTGGGCCCTGACATTCAATATTCTATTTCATCATATCAGATTTATGCTCTCATCCTGACAGACATCAACAAATAAAGTGAGGAATGACAAGTTAATGAGAAGATCACTTTTGATTTAAGTATAATACAACCATTAAAATCCAGAATAAATTGTGATTATTAATAATTACAAAATATAGTACTTTATCTGATAAAGAAAGATAATTTTTGTAGTAATACCAATAATATTCGTTCTGTACAAAGTAGATAAAAATATGGAAAACCCTCCGGGAAGACCAACTGTGGCTGTCACATACGCGGTCACTTCCAATCTGTCTCACTTTACAGATCACCATCTGCAGGTATATAGTCTGGAAATTAAGGGCTATTTGAAAGTCATCATTGGCATTATAAATAAGCTAAATAGTACAGCTTGGAAAGAGAGTTATTACTTAGTCATTGCTGTTTGTTCCTTCCACGGTATTATTAGACACAATTTGAATTTACAGGCTGTCAGATATTTTCTAGATAACAGAACATTGAGTGTGGATTTGAAGTCCTTAATGATAGATGGCATCTATTCCATTTTGAACAATAACCTTATGTTTTTATAATAAATATTACACCCAGAAGGTTGGAACTGCTATGGGGACCAGGTTTGCTCCAAGTTACGACAATATATCCATGGGCCATTGGGAGGACATGCATGTCTGGAATAGCCATTGGTATGGGGTGTAGTGATCTGGTAGCTCAATATTGAAGACATTATTTTTATTTGGGACGGTGAAAGGGAGAAATTAGACCAGTTCTGTGCATATCTTCAACAATAAAATTGTGATTGATTGGACATTCATATTAGAACGGAAAAAGGATTTTTTTTTAGATTTGATCATTTATATTGAACATCATTCCATTTGCACTAGAGTTATATTAAACAGATGAATTGCAGTGTCTATATACATGTCAATATAATAATAATAATAATAATAATAATAATAATAATAATGAATTAGAGGGAATTAGCAATAAATATTTTTAAATTAGGCTACAGAGATAAATAATTTTTTATTGACAAATGATATGATCTGGAGAAGGTAAAAAAGTCTTTAATTGTAATAACCGCCATTGGAAGAGAAGATATAATCCATATATAAGGGGTTACAGACAATAATATAAAGATATGGAAACATTTGTGAGAAAACATTGGAGACTGAAAATCAACAATAAGTTCCATCAGCCACCAACAGGAAATAACTGTGGGAGACAAGTAAGTATAATTTTTACTTCTTTGATCCCCCTGTGTTACTAAGGACAAGTTCCAATCATTCTAAGCACTGAAGAGGTTAAACACTAATTATTGTATTTGAATAATTTTTAACTTAATAATAATATGTAATATACATTGTACTTATTTGTTTGCAGGTTTATATAGTACAAAAAATGTACCAATTGTATTTGATATTTCTCCAACGGAACACGGAGCACAGTCATAACAGCAGGGATGTATTCCAGGTGTTGAGATCCTTTTGTTCCCAGGTAAACACATTTCTGAGCAGCGAGAGACTGGAATCTGTGATGGAGACAATATATTTGATAAATTTTGAAAATGATTTTATGGACATCTTTAATTTATACTGTACAAGACATTTACAAAAGTGGAAAGGCAGATTTTTTAAGGGAATTTCTAAATATATTTCTTCCACTGTAGTTAAACATTTGAATGAACAATATGTCACAAGTAAAAAGACAGCCCTGATATCCCCTCATTTTCATAATTCATTTGTGGCATAAATGGGGCTTATCCGAGCAGTGCTAAAGTGGCATTGTCTCCTGACCCAGACTCTGGCTACATTCTTGACAACTCTCCTGCTCATTCCCTGATACCTTCGTGGCTCTCCTGGTTTTGACTCCTTGGCTCGTTTGACCCTCCTCTATTCTGTCTCCTACGGATCGCTACACCACCTCATACCTCCTGACAAGAACTTGAGGCTTGCTTATCATGGTTTACCCTGTACCTCATGCCTCCTGACTAAGCCAGACCTCTCTGCTTCTCCAACCACTGAATTAGGTCTGCTATCCAGCTTATCTGTACTGCTTCTACAAGTTGTGTTCTCATTTGTGACTCTCTGACTTATTCAGCCATTTTACCAGTACATCCTGCTCTCCTATCCTAGTAGCTACCTGGACCGTGGTGTATTCCTGCTGCAGTTCATTGCACCTTCTGATCCAGTCTCTTGCTGCAGCTACCTGAACCCTGGTGTTTCCTGCCGCAGAACATCGCACCCTCTTTTCCAGTTTCTTACTGTTGCTACCTGGACTCTGCTGTCGACCTGCTGCAGATTATCTACCCATCTGATCAATTCTTCTGCTTGCTGCTACCCGGACCTCGGTGTACACCTACCACAGACATTTCTTTCTGCACTCACCACTGGATCTCGCTGAGTACCTAACTGGAGGGCCGTGACCTGCGAGGCGGAAGCCGCTAAGCCCAAACTCCCTAGCGGGGCTTACTGGTACAAACCTTCTGTCCCACTACATTGCGCACCTCCCTGTAGGTGGCGCTGAACCTAGCGGGCTCTAGAATCCCACAGATACCCGTGGACCGTGACAGGCATAAGATGGACGTGTTTTAAATGTCTTATGAACGGCGTATCTTGCCTCATTTTGATTGTATCAATAAATAATCTATAATAGCTGAAGAACATATAGGAATCTATAATTAAATTCTTTCTTTATATTAAGTGAATCTGAATATTCTATATTCTTTACCAAAGTCACATGATCAGCTGTTCACAATTGAGGACTGTATAGTGCATCAACGATAATCCTTTGTTCCTCTTTCCTTTCTTTGTGTTATAAGATACGCCAATCATAAGAAATGTAAAACACGTCTATAGCCAATTAGTGCTGAAGGATAAGCACTTAGAATGGGGCTTAGATGAGAAACCAGAAGTAATGGTGGAACGCAAGACGTGCCCACCACCTTCTGCTAATAATTTGAAGTACTCTCACAACGAAGCCTGCCACACAAACCAGAAATGGCTGTGGAACAGACGCGTGGTTCCTCGATCTCTATTACCACTGGGATTTAATGAAGTCTTATTGAAAATAAGAAGGGAAACATGCATAAATATCATATAAAAACTTTAGAATAAGAGAAGACAAATATTATAAATAAGTTTTGTTCAGATTATGGTATGACATATGATATCTTACATGTTTTACAAATAATGACCTTCTGACCCAAGAACTTGTGAAATGGAGACTTTCTGTATAAAAGGGAGTCAATATTACGAAGCCCTATCCCTGATAAAGACCTATATAGTAAGGTTGAAACGCATCAATTTAAAGGGCTGCAAAAACTGGAACAAAGGGGGACCCTCTAATACCATCTGAGATACCAGAGGAGTAGAGACTGTTGCAGATTTCCCGGGAATCTTATTTACATCACATTCACTCTTGTCTCCATTTGGAAGGAACCGTAATATAGCACCATGTTCCAGCTTTCCAATGTATGAGGATCAAATGTGAAATAAATACATTTTCTCGATGAAAACGGTCTCACACTAGGTCTGTTTTCTCATTTACTTTTCTGCATGTCAACATTGAGAGATTTATTTAAGAAGATCAACAAATAACACCACAGAGGAAAAGGAGATTTAACAAGCACTTTGATACAACGTCTTTTTCACCTCTTGTTCTCTTGAGTGCACACACAAAAGGGGAATTTACAAGTGAAGGAAGAATAATACAACAAATTTTTGACATCTCATAATTACTGAAGGCGATTTTTAAGTTGGTCGTCTAGTAAGTGGATTTCCATAAGAGATACACAATGGAAGCACGAGTCACATGGATATATTTTTTCACAGAAAGAATTACCATTTGAATCATTTGTGATATGAATAGCTGTTTCTTTTTGTTTGAAGCAATATTACACTATGTTCTGTTTTTTTTTTTTTTTTTTTATGTCCCATATCACTTTGAATATTATATGTGGAATGGATATCACAAAGCAGTGAAAAAGGATCTACACTACAGCAAAATATAAGTATTTGTTTTTGTTATCACAATATTTATATATTCTACACATTTTAGTCTATGTGAATACAGGCAGTAGCGCTGGAAACTCTGCATATATTCTTCTATATACACAGTATCTCCCACTTCTCCCCCTTTCAGCAGGGGTCTATCAATGGACACTTTAACTGTTAGACATACTGTCTCTGTTACTTTGATTAGGCAATATAATGGCTTCACTTAATTAGCTATTTGGCTGGATATACTTAACAATATTATATCACGGAATAACATGATACTTCACACTTGTGTGAAACATTAAAACATTTGATACATTGTATCTGCAGCCTTACACAATAAACGTCTGAGGTATATTTTGATACAATAACATTTCTATTAATACATATTAATTCCTTTCCCAAGGCTATTTCAGCCAGTATAGTATTGTAGAGGCACAATGCATATCATCTGACCTAATTACCTCTCTGATTAACTGATGACCTAGATAATTAACTTGGGCTGCCAGCTAACTATCTTATCAATCACTCATACATTGTTCTGATTACTAGCAGCCCAGATCCATGTTGCATCTCATAACAATGGACACTAGAGACAAATGGCAATTACCTTAGCTAACACAAGGAGAAATGACTTCTGCTGTCCTGTTATTTTCATACAATATGGCAATATTCTCCTTTTTGCTGATACGTACAATATTACAGGTAACAGAAAGGACAAAATGTACCTAAAAACATGAAATAACAATACACATAATACATCGATGTCCTGGTGTATATACTGAGACTGGGCCAAGGATTAAAAAGTACATAAACCTGCGAGAAACTGGTGATGAATAAAAAGTCCTCAGTGCAGTGGGACCTTGTTTCATCACAGTTGCTATAAAACTTTTGTCTTGGTGCAGTTTTGCTTTACCAGTGTCAATATATTAAGCAACACTTACTGATGGTCACTAGACCCCAATTTCCCTCCTACAGATACATTTGTCAGTGAGAAGTAAAACTAGGATTGATTCCTTGTGTGTTGGTTCCTCAACTAATTGCTTGTGAGATTTCCACATAAACAATCCATAATGTTACTATTCTTGGCTAACATATGAGTTGGTGGATTCATATATTGCTTCCCTGACCTTCTTGAATATTAGCTCTCATGAGTTTGGTCCTCCTATCTCCTCATCATCTATGTAACGTTTCCTGTTTTTTAATTGCGTCTTTTAATATAGTTGTTTTCTCTATTGTCCCTTCTCGTATTGATTTTTACTGATTGTTTCTCTTATGCAGCGATACTGATTCTGTGGTGCCTAAATAAACTGTGATGATGATCTCTCCAATTCCTTTTCTTGTCCTGATGGTTTACAAATTGTTCCTATTCAAAGATCTTCTCTCATCAGTTTCTAGAGTTGCCAAAATATTCCCAATCCTATCTACAGTGTCCTGTATTATAGTTGCATTAATCTCATTCTTTACATAAAAACACCTCCGATTTCATTACTCCTTTACTTCTTGTCACTATTATTATCAGTACACTTTTCATAATTTTTAGGAGACCAGAGGGTTCTACTATTTTGTTCAATATTTCCTCTTAAATAGTTTAAATAATGACCAGTGAAAGAACACGGTGCTTACAAAATCTAACCTCAGTGATTATAACACTGGCCTTAAACAAATAGTCAATAAAATAAGCAACAACATTAAAAAGTGCCCTTACTTTATACAAATTGAAATTTTTCAAACGACTCACCACCTATTACACTTCCATTTCAGTTGGCACTTTAAGAGTTAATGTATTCCTTATACACTATTCACAAACCAAATGCAAGAATAGAAGGAGTCAGTCTATTTAATTGGCTAATGTTAAACTGTATACACCAAAGCATAATTATGCTAAGGATTCGAGTGGTGATAGCAGCAAAAGCCCCTCTTACTGTGGGTAGAGTGTGCAGAGAGAGTGGGAGGCAGTATGTATGGAGATGAGGGTGGAGATGTATGGAGCAGTGGAGTTGGAGAGGGCATTGTATGTGTGGGTGAAGAGCTTGAAGAGGATTATGTAAGGGAAGGTGAACCAGTGCAAGTCTTGGCAGAGAGAGGAGGCAGAAGTGAATCGGGGAGAGAGGAAGATAAGTCTAGTGACAGTATTAAGTGTAGATCAAAGAGGAGCGATATGCGAGAAGGGAAGGAGGCTAGTAAGGAAAAGGTTTCAGTAGTCAAGACTAGAAATGTTCAGTGAGTAGATCAGCGTTTTGATGGGTGGTGGCTGGAGGGAGAGGGGGGTGGAGAGGTAGGAGTGGCAGAAGAGTGATGGAAGAAGGACATTTAATATCTGCCTCCGTTTTGGAAGGGAAAGAGGAGGCAAAGCCAGTGGCAGTAATGGAGGATAGGAGGGGTGGAAGGGGCAAAGGAGTGTGTTGAAAGTGGAAAAAAAGTGGCAGGGATTGGAGGATTGTGAAGAGATGAGAGACAACGAAACTGACAGTTTGGCAAGAGTCCTCTCTCCTCCTTACATTTCTTACTTTGTATGATCTCCTATGCTCCTGTTAGGACCAGGGCACCGAATGGGGGGAAGGGGGTTGTCGGGTACAATGAACTTGTGGCCAGGCCTGCCTGTGTAGGTGTGGTACCCTCCTCCCCTCTTTCATCGGCTGTTGAAAGGGCCTCAAGAGTTTATTGTACCTGAAATAACTCTTGGCCGCCCAGGTTAAGACTACAGCAACAACTGAGTCCAAAGACACAGCCTACAGGGAGCTGCACTGAAGTGACCTTCTGTTTCTTACTATGGATTGAATTCTTGGAATAGGAATCTGTGGCCGCTATGACCGGAGCACGGGATAAGGACTTCAAGGGATCTATTACATCCGAAATAGGTAAGTGAAAATGTACATCTAATATCTGAACACATCATCTATAGACATATTATTTACAGAAGCAACAATTGATATATATAAATATTAAGTAACCAGTTGTTGCACCTAACCTGATTGTCATCGTTCTTCCATATTATTGCACTTTCATTGATGAAAAGCTGCTGATCATTATCTGATGCTGTGAATTCACCAACTTTCAATGATCTCACTACCATAGTTTCTCCCATTATCCAATTATAAATATTATATTCAGTGACAAAATCTCCATTTTCATCAAATACTAGAGTTGAGTCATTAGGAGAATATTTAAGATTCTTCAAATAGTGATGCAACTTTAAAACAAAAGAATAAATGCAGCAAGAATACCATATTGTAACAATATGTGGATAACTTAAAATGTCCAATAGACAATTTAAGATTATGGTTGTTTAGATTAAGATAAATTAGAGATTAAGTGTATATTTAATATATTCAACATAAGATATGTAAAAAAATAACAATTGTAGAGCACCTTCTCCTTCAGTCACTGTGAAGAGCTCTGTCACAAAAAGTGAATAGGACGCAAACATGAATAGGAAGCAGTGTCGGACTGGCCCAGCAGCGTCCCGGGGAGATCCCCTGTGGGCCCGATTGTCCCGCCCCTTTTGCTAGTGGGAGGGTCTGGAAAACGATCACCAGGGCCCCACAGATGTAGATGTGTAGGAGCAGCCTGTGCTGCTGGTAATACAGATGAGCTTCCTGTTTATGCAGGAACTCCTCACTGCCTCTGCAGTGCTCTGATTGGCTGACACAACCACTCAGCCAATCAGAGCATAGACACACCCCCTACCCATACTGTGTAAATAGAGAGAGGGCCAGTCGAATAACTTCTTGTTTCATCACACAATAGAGATATGGCATCTAAAATGCGTTAAAGTTTTGCAAGAAAGGACTTTCTTGTTTCATGTGGCGTTGTGACAGAGGCTTAGATATTACTACATGCTACATGATATGCTTCAATATGGCACTAGTCATGTCGTCTGTGAGCTGGTCCACTAGTCACACACTCAGTTGGCTGGCCACACCTCCTCTGGTGGGCCCCTAACATTGCATTCCACAGTGGGCCCTTTATGTCCCAGCCTGACACTGATCGGACTTATAAGGAAGATGGACACTATGTAATTAGAGAGGGGCTCAAGATTTTAAGATCTTGCCCAAATATTTCATGTTCACACATTCTGAACAAATTTCTGGAGGGAGACAGTTTAGTGCAAGTTTTAGACTGAACGCACAAGAATGAAAAGAAATTACAAAGGTTATAACAGAAAATAGTAAAAGAGAAAATGACATCAATAGACAAACACACCTGTATTATAGCGTCAATATACAGTGCCGCACTTTCCCTTATTGTCTACAAGTAGGTGAATATGTTGTATACTAAGGACCAGTCCATCTACTTAATATATAGTATATAATCTAATTTTATGCACAGAATCTTCTAGTTTCACAGTCTTATTCTAGATATGTCCATAAATATATAATTCAAGGAAAGTCTGTCAAGATCTATTGCCAATAGTTCTTTTGTCCAAATGTACAGTTCCAAGGTACTTTCCTAAATCAGTCTCTGCAGTTATTTTTAGCCAACCTATTCTCTCACTTGTTATCTGTACCTGCTTTCTCTCCACACAAAATCATTACACATAACTGGAGTTTTTTATCCTATCCAATAGTGAGTTACCTCGGAATAAACCAAAAATCAAGATAAGTAGCTTATCTGAAATCCGACGGCTTCTAATTGAAGAATGGTGATACTCACGCTTGGGATCTGAAGTGCATCCTCTGATGACTCCTCCAATTTTCTGTGCAGCCTCTTAGTGTATGCAAGTAGGAGTGTTGCTAAATTAGTGAGTCACTGGGCTAGTTCTATAAAATCACTTTTTATTGATTAACGATACATCCATGCTGTATATCTATAGTGACAGTCATTGTTAGTTATAGAATTGCTGCCATCAACTTTCTACCTGTGTTCTGCAGTGGAACTCACTGACTTCCGGGTCTTGTAATTGCCCAGTCTACAGTATAATATTGGAGAGTCCGGTGAGTTTCACCTAATAATTACACTTCTTCAGTGATTTGTGTCAGTATCAAATGTCTGGATTTTCTTAAGGCTCTCTGTGGTTCCCAGGTTCACTAAGTCAGTTCACCAGAAATCTGAACAATATTTCTAAAGTAATACATTGATTTGAAAATGAAAGCCTTTGATATTTCCTCATCTTTATACTATGTAATATGTATTTAATTATATACTTTATGTGGAAGCTACTTTTAGTTTTAGATTTTTTAGTTGGAGACCAAAAGTTATAAATATATTTTTCTTACGTGATGTCTAAAATAATAGAGTTTAGTTTCCCTTTTCTGATGCTCATTGTCCAGGACTAAGCGCATGTTACGTAGAGCGCGAGCAATAACCAAGACTACTAAATACACTCGTGGGTAAATCCCATAGTAGGAAAACTGGCGAAGTCGTATAATCAGCTCTTTTCCGGAACATTTAACAAGATTTGGTCCTCCATATATGGAGCCATAATAATGACACACTTCACTGTTTTTTGACCAGCAACCATAGTATAATACACAAATATGTTCAAGCAACTTATCATCAGGGTAATTTTCAGGACTGAATTTCTTAAAGAATGTAAAAATATCAAGAAATGTTATTGGTATATTTTCAATTGCCAAACTACCATTAAATATTGGGAAATACTGATCCATGAGAAACTTATTATTTGCCCAGTGAGGATTCAGGACTAAGGTCTGGTCCATAAACAGATTATATAATTTCTCTAGACATTTTAGGAAAGACTGAGAAAACGTTCCACAAAGTACTATAACTTTGACAGTTGATTTTGAAAATATTTCAGTAATCCTGTTTATTATCCAATTTTTATTATAAATATTCATTTTTATGGTGAAAGCGACACAGATGCGTCTTTTGGCCGCATAATTTATCAGCAGTTGGGTTTCTGTATCTCCGCTGTCATCATCGGAGGCTAAAATTCCAATCCACGTCCACTCAAAATATTCTAGAAGTTTACATAACATTGAATAAATAGTGCGCTCGTTTTGAACAGCTCGTAAAAATCTTGGATACAAATCTCTGTCACTTAACACAGAATTTGTTGCACCATAGCTGATCTACAACAAATAAGGAACAAATAAATTCTACAAGTAATTTAATAAAGTTGTTTTAAAATATATTTTAAAGTAACAAACATTCATTAGTACAGATGTTTGTTAAATGTGATGTCATACTTGTCTTAATTAGAAATGGCTATAAAATCGATATGTCAACATGGCCGGTTAAATATTGTCTGTTACAATCTTATCTAGAGATGAGTAAAACTCCAGCGGACATCTATAATGAACATTTGTTAAATTTATGGTTATGTTTGAAAATTGTATAGAATTTCTAGTTACAAAAAAAAATCTATGCATCCATGTTGTATTCAATATTATTTTGAAATAGAGTATTTCAATATCTTAATTATGTACTAGTCCAATAGAACATTACTATATAAATATTGAAGAGCTTTATTTTTGTCTTACAACTTAAGAGCCGTCTCTCTACGTTTCTGCCTTTTATCCCTCGAGCGCTGCTCTGAGATTATGTGATCAAATAACTGAGTGGAACCTCACACTGATCATTGTTCTATGGTAAATATAATTTGTTTATTTCCTCTTCGGACATCCAGGCAGCCCTGATCAATGAGATGTACCAAAGCAGTAATAATATAAGGTGGACCGATAATCAGTGACACCAAATTGAATGCACAAAATAAAATATTTATATCAAGTCTGAAGGATCCTCCTTCAAAACAAAGTTTCATTTACTTTTGTCACATCTGTAACCTCTGGGGATGCTGCAATTGGACTTGTGCACCCAGGGGCTAATAATCACAATTGCATCAGTAAGAAAAGAGATGGATATAGCTATTTACCAGTCCAGGAAGAGGAACTACATCTCCCACAAGGCTGTTGTGAAAAGGGGCCAGGGCTTAAGAAGACTGAGAAACCAGAGGGCGGAGAGAGAGAGAGGGGCATCCTGGGAGAGACTGAGCTGTGGGACCAGCCCAGATAGGTGACCCTAGGCAGAAGGGCACAGGATGGGTGGTCTGAGCAGAGAGAACAGACAGTCTGCAGAGATATCAGAGCAGGGTGATCCTCAGTCATGGGCCTTTAGTTTTGCTCCAACCAGTCCAACGTTGCAGTCGGTGGATGCTTTCTTTAATGCCTTGGGTCTACTCTATGATGATCCGGATCGAGTGGCCTCGGCTGAAGCTCATCTGAGGGCCTTGAAGCAAGGCCGCCACTCTGCTGAGGAGTACTGTGCTGAATTTAGGCGATGGTCTGCTGACAGTGAATGGAATGATCCAGCCTTATGCAGCCAATTTCGCTTAGGGTTGTCCGAACAGATCAAAGACGCTCTTGTGCAGTATTCTTCTCCAACATCTCTGGAGACCCTCTGCAGCTCACCATCAAAATCGACAGGAGGATCAAGGAGAGGAAGGCGAAAAAGGAGGTACCATCGTTTTCGTCTTCGTTTGTTCCCGCATCAATGGACACTGCAATTAGTCGCATACCACCTTTCTTCAGAGGAAAGAGCAAGGAGACTTACTTTGGGTCTTTGTTTGTATTGTGGCAACAAAGGTCACTTTCTTCGCTCCTGCCCTAATAAGCCGGGAAAAGACCAGACCTAAAGAATGTGGAAGAGATTCGGCTAGGCCTAGTTGTTTTCTTCCAAAAATGCCTTATTGGTTCCTGCTCAAATTGATTTCGGACCTCGCCCTGTTGCCATTTTGGCCTTTCTAGATAGCCGTGCTGCGGGAAATTTTTTGGATATCTGCTTTGCCAGATCTCTTGGGATTCCTTTAGTGGCAATCAACACTGCAATCACAGTATGTGGCCTGGATGGAGGTCCTTTACCTGGGGGCAGAATTTGTTACAAGTCCCCGCCATTACAACTAATGGCAGGGACTCTTCATTCTGAAACCCTGTCTCTTTACCTCATTAATTGCCCTTTCGTTCCACTAATTCTCGGTCATCCTTGGCTTCATCTCCATAATCCAGTTATTGATTGAAGCCAAGGAGAGATTGTCCACTGGAGATTCCATTGCTCTCACAATTGTCTGCTCCTGCCTCTTCGGTTACTGCAGCCCCTTTTTGAACAACTTCCTCTACATTATCGTGAATTTCAAGATGTGTTTTCCAAAAAAGCGGCTGACTCTCTACCTCCACACCATGATTTTGATTGTGTTATTGATCTGATTCCTGGATCAAAATTGCCTAAAGCAAGATTATTTTTTCTTTCCGGTCCCGAAACCAAGGTGATGCAGGAATTTTGTGGAGGAGAATCAGCAGAAAGGTTTTTATTAAACCTTCAAAATTCCCAGTGGGAGCTGGATGTTTCTTTGTATCTAAAAATGATGGTGGTCTGCGTCCTTGTATTGACTTTCGAGGATTAAACAAGATTACCATAAAAATTCCTTTCCTCTCCAACTCATCTCCGTGTTATTCGATCAACTCAAGGGGGCTACTGTCTACATCAAGATCGATCTAGGTGGAGCTTATAATCTAATCTGCATCAAAGAAGGCGGTGAGTGGAAGACTGCATTCAACGCACAATCTGGCCATTATGAGTATTTGGTCATGCCTTTCGGCCTTTGTAATGCACCTGCTGTCTTCCAAGATCGAATCAACGAGGTTCTCCGTGATTTTCTAGGACAATTCGTTGTAGTGTACCTAGATGACATTTTCATTTATTCCTGGTCTCTGTCACAGCATCGTCTCCATGTTAAACAGGTCCTTCTCAGACTTAGAGAGCATCACCTCTTTGCCAAAATTGAGAAATGTGAGTTTGAGGTTCAGAAGGTGTCATTTCTTGGATATGTAATTTCTTCCGATAGATTCTCCATGGATCCTAGCAAAGTTCAGGCCATTCTGGAGTGGGTGCGTCTTACTAATCTAAAGGCCATCCAGAGGTTTTTGGGCTTTGTAAATTATTACAGGAGATTCATCCAGGCCTTTTCTGAGTTGGTAACTCTCATTACGGCTCTCACTCGCAAAGTGGTGGATTCCAGCAGTTGGCCACCAGAGGCCATCACCTCATTTGAAGCCCTCAAAAGGGCACTCATCACTGCTCCTGTCCTAAGACATCTGAATCCAGATTTACCATTTATTCTAGAGGTAGATGCGTCTGAATTAGGTGCTGGTACTGTCCTGTCTCAAAAGGACCCCTGGGATCACAGATTGCATCCATGTGCATTCTTTTCACGCAAATTGTCTACCGCTGAAGTTAATTATGATGTAGGCAATCGAGAACTTCTTACAATCAAATGTGCCTTTGAAGAATGGCGTCACTGGCTGGAGGGAGCTGTTCACACGATCTCAGTCTTCACCGATCACAAAAACCTTTTGTACATTAAAACTGCTAAGCGGTTAAATCCTAGGCAAGCCCGATGGGCATTATTTTTCACTTGCTTTAGGTTTGTCCTGGTCCTATAGACCTGGATCCAAGAATGTCAAGGCAGATGCTCTGTCTAGGAGTTTTGTTCCCCACCAATTACCTGCTGGTGAACCGGAACCCATTATTTCTTCTTCTATTATCCGTGGTGGTTTGACACAAGACCTGGGCAATACCCTACGTCAATTCCAGAAAATAGCTCCTTCCGAGACACCTGCAAGTCGCCTTTTTGTTCCAGTTCATCTGCAGAGAGCAGTTCTTTCCGAGGACCACGAGAATAAGTCTGCCGGGCATCCAGGTATTGCTAAGACTATTGAGATTCTTTCACGCTCTGTGTGGTGGCCTTCCCTGTCCTCTGATGTTAGGAACTATGTTCTTTCCTGTGAAGACTGCTCAAAAAACAAGATATCCAGAAATTGCCCTTCGGGTCAGTTTATGCCTTTGTCTACTCCTACGAAACCATGGACACATCTGTCAATGGATTTTATTGTTGAAATGCCATACTCTTCAGGACACTTTGTTCCATTGACTAAGCTTCCCAGTGCTCAGACTCTGGCCCTACTCTTTATTCAGCATATTTTCCACCTTCATGGTCTACCAGTATATATTGTCTCGGATCCTGGCTCTCAATTTGTTGCCCAGTTTTGGAAGTCCTTTTGTACCATCCTTTGGATTAACATCAGCCTATCGTCAGCATATCACCCGCAGTCCAACGGACAGACTGAAAGAGTCAATCAATCTTTGGAGCAATTTCTACTTTTCTATGCCTCCAAATTTCACGACAATTGGTCTTCTTTGCTTCCATGGGCTGAGTTCGCATATAATAACTCATATTATTCTTCCACTCAAATTTCTCCATTTTTCTGTAATTTTGGATTTCACCCAATTTTTATCTCCTTGTCCTCCCTCAATCATTTTGGCCTTCCGGAGATACGTTCTACGGCTTCCCGTCTCAGGATCATCTGGAAGAGAGTCCACTCTGCTTTGTTACCGACCTCATTTCAATCCAAAATGTTTGCAGATTGTCACTGCAGAACTTGTTCTTTTAAAGTGGGTCAACAGGTCTGGATTTCGACTTGCAATATGGACCTTTCACCATTGTTAAACAGTTTTATCCTGTTGCTTTCAGGTTAAAGCTTCCTCGTTCACTGAGGATTCCCAATACTTTTCAATGCTCACTTCTAAAGTCGGCTGTTCCTGCATGCAGATTTAGGCTTCGCCACCCACAGAGCTCTCGACCTATCAACATCGACGATCATCAGGAATCTGTGGTGGAGAAGATTCTTGATTCCAAAAGAGTCATGGGGCAAATTCATTTTTTGGTGCAGTTGAGGGGCTGTGGTCCGGTAGAAAGATCCTGGATTCCGCGGAGGCGTTTACACGCTGACAAGCTTATAAAATAATTTTTCAAGCAATTTCCCAACAAACCAGGATGTCGGGGTTCCTTAACCACTCCTCAAGGGGGGGGTACTGTTACGAGCCGCGACGATCTACGGCTCTCCTCTCGTGCTTTCGTCGCAACTACCATGGCAACAGCCGGTATGTCACTTTGTTTGTTCCCGCACGTCACTTCCAGTTTCCACGTCCTGGCCGTCATCATGACAACGGCCAGGACTCTGTCTCTGACAGCGCCATGTCCCGGCATCTGACACAGCCCTCCACAGTTGAGATTAGATTATTTGGTAGTTTCAGCCCCAGCTGGCTGATTAGATCTTCAGCACCTCCTCAATTCTGATTGGGCAGTTTTTGTATTTAAGACAAGGAGGGCTTAGCCTCTCTGCCGGTTATAACGTTCTCTACCTGTGTAGTTGCTGATCTGATTATTGTCTCCTGACTTCTGATTGACTCCTCTTTGTGACCCTTGCCTGGAATTGGATCTTGCCTGTTTGCTTGTAGCCCTGACCTCTGCCTGAACATTGGAATTTGCTGTTTTGCTTGTGACCCGGATCCGTTAGCCAGTATTCCTGACTAATCTGCCTGCTTCGGACCCCTGATCCCTGATCCTGGGCTACCACTGACCACCCGCTCCATCCTCGTGGCTCCTGCCTCCTGTTCCAGCTGCGCTACCACCACCAAAGATAAACCTTTACTCCGCTGAGCTTAAGACCTGGGGGCATCCAGGTACCTGTGAGCATACTCAGCTCTACGGGAAAGGTGGCTGCTAAAGGTGAAGACCTCATTACCTATTGTTCTAAAAGTTTATCTTGGTAGCCTGTAGCCATAACAGATATGAGATTTGAGATGTATGAAGGGGTGGTTTTGGGCTTTGTAGATTAATGTGAGTAATTTGAATTAGATTCTGGAGGACAGAGGGAGACAGTATAATAATTTTAAAGTGGTGCAGAAGATGTGGAGTGAGGAGAAAGGAAGATCAGTCTTCCAGCAGTATTTGAATTGGATTGAAGTGGGGATGCATGGGGTAGGGCAGTGTTGTCTAACCTGTGACACTCTAGGTGTTGTGAAACTACAAGTCCCAGCATGCTTTGCCAATATACAGCAGATTATTGCTGAAAGAGTATGCTGGGACTTTCACAGCACCTGGAGTGTCACAGGTTAGCCAACACTGGGATAGGGGCAGTGTCGGACTGGGGCATGAAGGGTCCACCAGGGGACAGCAATGCTAGGGGCCCACCAGAGGGGGTGTGGCCAACCATCAAAGAGGTGAGACCAGACACTAGAGGGGGAGTGGTCAGCCCACAAAGGACAGCTAGCACAATAGTGTAGTATATAAAGAATGCAGTGTGTATTAAGAGTACAGTCTTGATCTGCACCTTAGATTGGGCAGAACAGTCACCAAAAATCGGGATTATCCCACTAGACCAGGCTTAACTAACCTGTGGCACTCCAGGTGTTGTGAAACTACAATCCTCAGCATGCTTTACCAATATATAGCAGCCTATTGCTGGAAGGGTATGCTGGGACTTGTAGTTTCACAAAACCTGGAGTGCCACAGGTTAGCCAAGCCTGCACTAGACTCAGAACATTTGACAGACTGTCCTACCTGTTCTTGTCACCACCTTTGGCTGCTGGTTTCTTTAGCTGTGGCTTGCCTGGATCCTGGAATGTTGAGGGGTCCTATTTGGAAAAAATAATGGGTACATTTAGAAAATTCCAACCAGCCCCGGCGTTAAATCAATTGGACCCACATTTAATACTTAGGACTTCCTCCAGCCCCAACATAAAAGTAATAGTATTCCCATTTAATAAACCTATTTCCTCCCAACAGACAGCCCCTGCAATAAATTTATTACATTTACATATAATGAATATACCTATTTCCTGCAACCTTCACTGACATTAAATAATTCATATTCACATTTAATAAATATACCTCATGCTCCTCAAACTCAGCCCCACATCAATTAATAGCGCCCAAACCACCCCATCTTAAATTAATAGTCCCCACTATAAAATTAAATTGCCCCATCTTCACCCTACAAAGAAAATAGCACCCATTATTTAGCCACCACCTACCACACACACATTACATTGCCACAAGCCCGTTGTGCCATCACACACACATTACTGCGCCCCTTCATCACCATGATGTGCCTCCTTATAATCACACTGCCCCCTCCATGCTGCTTTTGCTCCCCCCTTCTCCTGGCTCCCCTTCACACACTGCCATACTGTCTGTGCTCCCCCTTCACTCTGCCATGCTCCCCCTTCACTCTGCCATTCTCCCCCTTCACTCTGCCAGGCTCGCCCTTCACTCTGCCAGCCTCCCCCTTCACTCTGTTCCATGCTCCCCCTTCTCTGTTCCATGCTCCCCCTTCTCTGTTCCATGCTCCCCCTTCTCTGTTCCATGCTTCTATTTCTGTTCCATGCTCCCCCTTCTCTGTTCCATGTTCCCCCTTCTCTGTTCCATATTTCTATTTCTGTTCCATGCTCCTATTTCTGTTCCATGCTCCCCCTTCTCTGTTCCATGCTCCCCCTTCTCTGTTCCATACTTCTATTTCTGTTCCATACTTCTATTTCTGTTCCATACTCCTATTTTTGTTCCATGTTCCCCCTTCTCTGTTCCATGCTCCCCCTTCTCTGTTCCATGCTCCTATTCTGTTCCATGCTCCCCCTTCTCTGTTCCATGTTCCCCCTTCTCTGTTCCATGTTCCCCCTTCTCTGTTCCATACTCCTATTTCTGTTCCATGCTCCCCCTTCCTGTTCCATGTTCCCCCTTCTCTGTTCAATGCTCCTATTTCTGTTCCATGCTCCCCCTTCTCTGTTCCATGCTCCCCCTTCTCTGTTCCATGCTCCTATTCTGTTCCATGCTCCCCCTTCTCTGTTCCATGTTCCCCCTTCTCTGTTCCATACTCCCCCTTCTCTGTTCCATGCTCCTATTCTGTTCCATGCTCCCCCTTCTCTGTTCCATGTCCCCCCTTCTCTGTTCCATGCTCCTATTCTGTTCCATACTCCCCCTTCTCTGTTCCATGTTCCCCCTTCTCTGTTCCATGTTCCCCCTTCTCCGTTCCATGTTCCCCCTTCTTTGTTCCATGTTCCCCCTTCTCTGTTCCATGTTCCCCCTTCTCTGTTCCATGCTCCTATTCTGTTCCATGCTCCCCCTTCTCTGTTCCATGCTCCCCCTTCTCTGTTCCATACTCCCCCTTCTCTGTTCCATGATCCCCCTTCTCTGTTCCATGCTCCCCCTTCTCTGTTCCATGCTCCTATTCTGTTCCATGCTCCCCCTTCTCTGTTCCATGTTCCTCCTTCTCTGCTCCATGCTCCCCCTTCTCTGTTCCATGCTCCTATTCTGTCCCATGCTCCCCCTTCTCTGCTCCATGCTCCCCCTTCTCTGTTCCATGCTCCTATTCTGTCCCATGCTCCCCCTTCTCTGTTCCATGCTCCCCCTTCTCTGTTCCATGTTCCCCCTTCTCTGTTCCATGTTCCCCCTTCTCTGTTCCATACTCCTATTTCTGTTCCATGCTCCCCCTTCTCTGTTCCATGTTCCCCCTTCTCTGTTCCATACTCCTATTTCTGTTCCATGCTCCCCCTTCTCTGTTCCATGTTCCCCCTTCTCTGTTCCATGCTCCTATTTCTGTTCCATGCTCCCCCTTCTCTGTTCCATGATCCCCCTTCTCTGTTCCATGTTCCCCCTTCTCTGTTCCATGTTCCCCCTTCTCTGTTCCATACTCCTATTTCTGTTCCATGTTCCCCCTTCTCTGTTCCATGTTCCCCCTTCTCTGTTCCATACTCCTATTTCTGTTCCATGCTCCCCCTTCTCTGTTCCATGCTCCTATTTCTGTTCCATGCTCCCCTATCACTTACCTTTTCTATCTGCTTCTTCCTTTTCTTCTCCTCTGTCTTGCCGGCGCTCCTCACTGAACGTCGGGCGTGATGACGTCACGCCCGGCATTCAGTGTGAACGGAGCCGGCGCTGCGGTCACGTGAGGTTTTTTTGTTTTTTTTTTACTATTAAAGTTTCTAGCTCCCCTCACCAACGAAGAGGGGAGCGATTCAGGGTCGGGGCCTACCGGTGGATAGTCCGGTCCACCGGCGGGCCAGTCCGACCCTGGGTAGGGGAATGCTACACTACAGGAGGTTGGAGTAGCAAGACGGGAGATAATGAGAGGATGGAAGTGTTTGGGTGCATTTTGGGTGAAAAAGAGAATAATCTGGCAATGTTTCTAAGGTGGAGTCGACAGGACTGGGTGGGAGTCTTATGTGAGGAAAAAGGTGTTATTGACATGGAGAAAAATTTGAGGGGAGGTGGTGGATCAGCGAAGAGGAAATTCTGTTTTGAACATTTTGAGCTTCAGATTTCATTGGGACATCCATGTGGATATAACAGAAACACTGTTGGATACACAAGAAGGGGCGAAGTCAGGGGAAGAGATACAGATTTGGGTGACTGTAAAAAAAAAATTAAATCTAAATTCACCTTCTCCCCAAACACCTGCAGCAGAATGCTGTATAACAATACCACCCTACAGTATGCACCAAAATAACAGAAATAACAAAATATAGTGCAAAATTGCGCTCACTCACAGGTGTGGATGCGCAGCTATCCCCATCTGTGAGCCAGAGAGAATGTCCTGCTGGCCGTTTAATACTACTGTCTGCAGACACTTGTCAGTTTCTCAATGCTCTATGTTCCATCTGCATGGGATAAGTATATACCCTCAGGGGGATTGGATATCGCACTATGTTTGAAGTGCCTGAATCTAAGTCGGGAAATAAAGAAAAAGTTTTTATTTCAAATCTGCATTACCTATATTTTTTATATATAACCCAAGACACATATTAGAGGTCTAATAAGGTCTAATATATATTAGAGGTCTAATAAGCATTGGGCATAAAAAAAAATTGTTTTAATGTTGTTTACACTGTGAGAAAAAATATTAACTAAATATCCAGCTCAAAGCCTCAGTTTTGGATGATTTAGAGAGAGCTTCTCTTTCAGGTGACAGTAACTTCCAAATCACATTGTGATTTATGTGCAGCATATATTGTACACATTGTACACTAAGTTTTGTATTTTATTTTATTTTTTTCATGTTAATACGGGAGGAATAAAGAAAAATATACACCATAAGAAGAGAGAACACGACTTTTCAAAGAAACTATTTATTATATTTTTTAACGTTGTTATATCTGGTTATATTGTTTTTTATTACTTGATTTCACATTTTCTACCAGTGCTAATTTGCATTATATTTTGATATTTCTGTTATAGATTTGCGTGATGGCAGTGTAGATGTGGTACTAGAGGTAAATAAGCTAATTATTTCCCCAAGAGGAGAGGTATACTATGAAAAAAGTAAAGGGCCAAGAACAGAGTCTTGTGAAACCCCAACAGATACTTGTAAATGGGTAAATGTATCAAAGTGCGATTTTGCAAATCCAGCGATTTTCTCGGGAGAGTTGAAACTCGCCGATGTATGAAGCTGAGATTTCATGCAAAATCGCCAGAGTTCTGCTTCTGTCAAAATCGCTATTTGCAAAATCGCCAGAGATCAAACTCCCGACTGTTTGCCACTGCAGCTATACAGCTCTCAAATGTATGAAGCTGCGAGTTAGCAAACTCAGGAGAGTTTGCTTCAAAACACGCCAGATGCAACACGCTGCTTGATAGCAGCGTGTTGTACAAACACACCACTGTTACACTACCCAGTGTTAAAATGTCAAAGAATAGATAAAAGTAAAAAAAAACAAAAAACGTGAGGTCCCCCCACTATTCATGCTTAACCCTAGTGCTGCCTGACTAGTGCTGGTCCAGTGAAAATCAGGGAAAAATTTTGCGTGGGGTCCCCCTGATTTTCACTTTACCAGCACTAGGCAAACCAGCCAGGGTTGGCGGCACTATAGCAGTCGGACACACGGCAGGGGTCCCCCTGCCGCGATTAAGACACGCTGGCAAACTCGCACTTTGATACATTTACCCCTTGGAGTGGAGAGGAGAATGTGCCAGGGATAGAAACACTAAAAGAGTGGTTCGATAAGTAGGAAGTGAACAAGGAAGGAGCTGTGTCTTGAAGGACAATGGAGTGAAGGGTGTGTAGGTGAAGAGGGTGATCAATATTGTCAAAAGCAGCAGAGATGTCCAGGAGAATGAGTATGGTGAAAAGACTTTTAGACTTTGATCACTTTTGTGACAGTGTGTGGAATTCATCATGAGGGAATATATCTTGTTAAATGGTGTTCATTTTGTCTTCTTCTTTCAAGCCATTTAGGGTTCAACTGAAATCTTTTTGGTTGCCCCCATTCTTTTTTTTCTAAGATCCTTAATAGCATTGTCTGTAGAAAATACTCTGTATTTACGATGACCATCCAAAAAGAAATCATCCTGCAATGTTGTAACTCTCTAAATTGATACAGTGGCATGTGTCATTCAAAGCTTGAGGTGTACAATCCACACATAAAGGATCTGAATATTCATTAATATAGAATTACATATTAATAGTGAGGCTTACTTTGGCTTTGTGGTCTATTCCTCTTGTAACGCACTCTATTGGTCTTGTAGCTGCTATCCAGATGTTGCACCTTTTACTCCAGTACAAAAGCCAAATGTATGTGAGTGGCACTTCCTTATGACCCACTGGTCATGCCCTGTCATGCAGTCTCTGCTTAAAACTGGAAGAAATGCCCCTGATCTTCACGGTCAACAGCTGAATGTAGTGGTCCTGGGAAGCTAACCTACTGCCCTGGGTAGCAACTGATTGTGGGATGGTCCCAAGGCCCTCTGGATCTGATCCCAGGTAAACGGGTAACTGTCATGTGCAAAAATAGCAAACACACTCACTGAACTTCACTTACACACTACAGGCACTGTCTACTCAGCTGAACAAGACAGGAAACAAGTCTTTTTGAAAGAGGAGGAGTTACATTATATAGGCTCAGGTGTTTTCTTTCCAGTCTATGCTCAACTGAAAAGGGAACTAACCCATTGGTCAGGGCTACCAGGGAGTCTGAAGAGGAAATGTTCATTATGATTTATAACATTATAATCAATTATTTTAGGAAAATCATGTCTTGCTTACATGTGAATATGGATATACTCCTAATAATTTGGCCATTGGTACAGTCGTCACTGAATGGTGATCTCCAATAAAACCAATCACCTTGCCTCTTTCTGTACAGGAATAATTAGGCACCATCCTTCCTGGTCCTGATAATATCTGTAATACACTTTTTATTGCCTTATTCTCATTTTTACATGAATCATATACATGGTATCCAAGTGTTATATTGGGTAAAAAATAAAAATTGGTACATTTCTCAATGGCAAACAGAAAAGTCAGTAGATTTTTGTAATTTTGCAGTGAAGGTCTGTGGAAAGAGAAAACAGGGAATTGTCAGATCATATGTTTGTTGAAATGGAAGCACTATAATAATGTATAAGTAACTGAAGTAAAAAGAATGGAAGACAAATAAAAACACATAGTGCCCGATTAATCAAGGTACGCAAACGCATCCGTATTTGCGTTGCATACTTTGAGTGACTCAGACACTTATGCGAGAGAAATAAGAACCTCAAACTCCAAAAACACACCCACTTGTGGTCTTTTATACTTAAGGGACGGAAATAAGAATTACCAACTCAAAAAAACACACCCACCTGCGGATCTTTAAACACGGTACAAGCACAAGCGACGGATCACAAGCAATTGACGTGAACCTAACAAATGTATACGTCACCCCAATGTGGGAGGTCCGAACAGTTTGTTTACACATAACACAATACAATGCCTGTGGCTTATTTTCACGGGATAGCTCGTTACTGATTAATCATTGGCAAATAACAATGATGTGGTTCACTGTGAACAATGTTTTTCATTTGCTATTAATTAGCGTAATAAACACTTTTAACTAAAAGACGCATTGCTGAAGGCCTTTTGTGTTTTGGATTTCATAGTACGCAAAATGCATGGACATGGCTACATTAAAAGCACATGAATAATGAATCTATAAAAATGTATGTTGTACTATAAATCCATCTGGGTTTTCTGGAAAATGCATAACATACTCTTCCATAAAGGATACACACACATGTATACAACCTCCACACAGATAAAGGGTTTCTGTCTGGATTAGAACTCATGACTGCCTTTATGGAAATTGGGAGAGCTACCCAATATCACAACCTGAGATTTGAAAAAACATGAAGAACACCAACAATACAGCATGCGTGCTACACAGGCAACTGACACTTAATAGTACTCTTCATTATTCAGTGGTTAGCACTTTGAACTCACAACACAGCAGGCATGAGTTCAAATACCAAGCATACCCATAACAATTGTGTGCACATTGTGGACTGTAGTCATTATGCTAAGAAGAAAGGCAGGAACTTGACACAATGGTTTTATATTTTAATTTGTTCTACACGCTCAACCACATTGTAAAATATGCCCTCATATTTATCCTGTATTGTAATAAACTCATTTTTTGGGGGGAACTTTAGAAAAGCCCCAGGGCCCACAGTTCACATGCACATTATTATGTGCATGCTGACATTTATTACTACGAATGGACTAATAGGGGAGGGGTTTGTAGGGGACAGCCTCCTTGGAGTTAAATGCAACATTGCCTGCAAACCGACTTTCATATGGATCCACGGCGTACAGGTTATGTGATGTACTCAGCTTTATCCAAACAAAACGCTCACCACAGTCCAGTACCATGGAGCTTTGCTTTGCTTGCACTTCTGCCTTACACCACTGACGCCACTTCTGGGTACAGTTTCGATGTTCTCTTCAATGTGTGACTGGCTTAGCTCTGAAACTTGAACGTAACCTTGGACTATCACTACAATGACACATGACACATATTCCGGGGTAATAGTACGCTTTGGTTAAAATTAGGGATGTACACTGGCGACTTTTGAGGTCTCGTGTTTTGTGTTTTGGATCCGGATTTTCGCGATGTTTTGGGTTCGGATTTGTTTCGCAAAACACCTGCCGAAAGGTTTTGGTTCGGATTTAAGGTTTTGGATTCGGATTTTTTTTGAAAAAAATAACTAAAAAGTGTGAAAATCAAGTTTTTGGGCTTATTTTCACTCCTACGCTATTATTAACCTCAATAACATTCAATTACAATCATTTCCACTAATTTAAAGGCTATTTTGAACACCTAACACCTCACAATATTTTTTTTTTTTTAGTACAAAACGTTGCAACGAGGTATCTTTCTGGACTGCGTAGAGGAGTGGTCCCCACAATATAATTAAAAACCCATCAACTGGTCTGAATTACACCCAAAAATAGTATCTGGACTGCGTAGAGTAGAGGGCACTGGGCACCACAATAAAATATATAGAAAACCTTCAACAGGTCTGAATTACACCCAAAAATAGTATCTGAACTGCGTAGAGGACTGGCCACTGGCCACCACAATATAATATATAGAAAACCTTCAACAGGTCTGCATTACACCCAAAAATAGTATCTGGACTGCATAGAGTAGTGGGCACTGGCCACCACAATAAAAAATATAGAGAAATCCTTCAACAGGTCTGAATTACACCCAAAAATAGTATCTGGACTGCGTAGAGTAGTGGGCACTGGCCACCACAATAAAAAATATAGAGAAAACCTTCAACAGGTTTGAATTACACCCAAAAATAGTATCTGGACTGCGTAGAGTAGTGGGCACTGGCCACCACAATAAAAAATATAGAGAAAACCTTCAACAGGTCTGAATTACACCCAAAAATAGTATCTGGACTGCGTAGAGGACTGGCCACTGGCCACCACAATATAATATATAGAAAACCTTCAACAGGTCTGCATTACACCCAAAAACAGTATCTGGACTGCATAGAGTAGTGGGCACTGGCCACCACAAAAAAAAATATAGAGAAAACCTTCAACAGGTCTGAATTACACCCAAAAATAGTATCTGGACTGCGTAGAGTAGTGGGCACTGGCCACCACAATAAAAAATATAGAGAAAACCTTCAACAGGTCTGAATTACACCCAAAAATAGTATCTGGACTGCGTAGAGTAGTGGGCACTGGCCACCACAATAAAAAATATAGAGAAAACCTTCAACAGGTCTGAATTACACCCAAAAATAGTATCTGGACTGCGTAGAGTAGTGGGCACTGGGCACCACAATAAAAAATATAGAGAAAACCTTCAACAGGTCTGCATTACACCCAAAAATAGTATCTGGACTGCATAGAGTAGTGGGCACTGGCCACCACAATAAAAAATATAGAGAAAACCTTCAATAGGTCTGAATTACACCCAAAAATAGTATCTGGACTGCGTAGAGTAGTGGGCACTGGGCACCACAATAAAAAATATAGAGAAAACCTTCAACAGGTCTGCATTACACCCAAAAATAGTATCTGGACTGCCTAGAGTAGTGGGCACTGGCCACCACAATAAAAAATATAGAGAAAACCTTCAACAGGTCTGAATTACACCCAAAAATAGTTTCTGGACTGCGTAGAGTAGTGGGCACTGGCCACCACAATAAAAAATATAGAGAAAACCTTCAACAGGTCTGAATTACACCCAAAAATAGTATCTGGACTGCGTAGAGTAGTAGGCACTGGCCACCACAATAAACAATATAGAGAAAACCTTCAACAGGTCTGAAATTACACCCAAAAATAGTATCTGGACTGTGCAGAGTAGTGGGCACTGGCCACCACAATAAAAAATATAGAGAAAACCTTCAACAGGTCTGCATTACACTGCACATACGGCTGCTCCTCCATCCTCTCCATCATATACATGTTGGAGTTTCAGCGTGTCAAAACCTCTTGTTTTTGATAATGACAGTGCATTTTGAATATTTTTCGATTTGCCACACAACACTGAATGTACTTTATCTATGATACGCATCTATCTTTCTTGACTGCGTAATGTGGTGGCCCCGGTACACAATTTTTTACAGCGCCAACAATATAATATAAAAATTGGGCATCAACTGTCACCGTTGTTTAATATCTGATACACCTAAATATGGACTGCACAGTGGAGTGGCCCCGGTAGTAAATTTGGTGCCCGGGGCCACAATACCTCCTCCAACTTCTAAGTGTAGTGTATATAAAGACAGACAGCGTCGAAGTGTTATTTGTTGACTTTCTTAACCCTAAAATTGTCCCTGTTGCAAATATTCGTGCAATGGAAAGTTACTTTTTCATTGAAAGACTCAAGCTTTCAAGTGTAGTGATTATAAAATATAAACAACAATACAGTAGTTCTAGAGCACGACAATACCTCTTGTTTTAAATTATGACAGGGCATTTTACTTTTGGTTTAATTTCTTGAATTTGTTGCAATTTGGTTTTACTTTTTGAACATGGCAAACGACTGTTGATTGGTCATATAATGCAAAAAAAAAAGTTCCAAGATGGAATTGTCCTTGGGCCCTCCCACCCACCCTTATGTTGTTGAAATAGGACATGCACACTTTAACAAACCAATCATTTCAGCGACAGGGCCTACCAAACAACTTTGGCTGAAAGGATTGGTTTGTTTGGGCCCCCACACCAAAAAAGCTATTCATCTCTCCCTGTACAGACTAAACAGGCTCTACTGAGGCAAGATGTCGTCCTCATCCTCAACCGCTGATTCCTCTCCCCCTACAGTGTGTACTTCCTCCTCATCACACATTATCAATTCGTCCCCGCTGGACTCCACAACCACAGGTCCCTCTGTACTATCTGGAGGGCAGTGCTGTACTTTATTGGGGAATTGATTATTCATTTTTATAAACATCATTTTTTCAACGTTCTGAGGAAGCAACCTCCTTCGCCGCTCACTGACCAGGTTCCCCGCTGCACTAAAAACTCTTTCCGAGTACACACTGGAGGGGGGACAACTCAGGTAAAATAGAGCAAGTTTGTACAGGGGCTTCCAAACTGCCTTTTTTTCCTGCCAGTAACAATATGGACTGTCTGACATGTCTACTTGGATGGTGTCAGCAAAGTAATCCTCCACCATTTTTTCAATTGTGACAGCATCCAATGCAGCGAGAGTAGACATGTCTGCAATGGTTGGCAGGTCCTTCAGTCCGGACCAGATGTTATCAGCATCCCCGCCAGCGCCTCTTTTAGGAAAACTAAGCTTTTTCCTCGCAGCCATAGATGTGGAAGAAAATGAGGGTGGAGCTGTTGGCATGTCACGGTCCTCTTCAGAGGACAATCTCCTGACCAGCAGGTCTTTGCACCGCAGTAGACTTGTGTCCGCCGGAAACAGAGACACAACATACGCTTTAAACCGAGGATCGAGCACGGTGGCCAGAATGTATTCCTCTGACTTTAAAAGAGTGACCACCCTCGGATCCTGGCAAAGCGTACGAAGGGCTACATCCACAAGAGCTACATGCTTGGTGTAATCGCAATGGCTTACCAGCTCCTCCCTCACTTTCTCCAGCTGCTTCTGCAACAGCCTGATCAGGGGAATCACCTGACTCAAGCTGGCAGTGTCGGAAATGACTTCTCGTGTGGCAAGTTCAAATGGCTGCAGAACCTTGCACAACACGGAAATCAGTCTCCACTGCGCTTGACTCAGGCGCATCCCCACTCCTTTGCCTATGTCGTAGGTGGCTGTGTAGGCCTGAATGGCCTTTTGCTGCTCCTCCATCCTCTGCAGCATATAGAGGGTGGAGTTTCAGCGCATCACAACCTCTTGTTTGAGGTGATGGCAGGGCAGGTTCATGGTTTTTTGATGTGCCTCTAGTCTGCGGTAGGCACTGGCTGAATGCCGAAAGTGTCCAGCAATTTTGCGCGCCACCGCAAGCATCTCCTGCACACCCCTGTCACTCTTGAGGTAATGCTGCACCATCAAATTAATGGTGTGGGCAAAACATGGGACGTGCTGAAAATTGCCCATATTTAATGCCCGCACAATGTTACTGGCATTGTCTGACACCACAAATCCCCATGAGAGTCTAAGTGGGGTAAGCCACTGGGAGATAATTTCCCTCAGTTTCTCTAATATGTTGTCAGCGTTGTGCCTCTTATTAAAGCCTGTAATACACAATGTTGCCTGCCTTTGCACGAGCAGCCATTTTGAAGATGCTGCTACTGATGCAGCTGTTGCTGTTGCTGCAGAAGGGGATGCATCTACCCAGTGGGCTGTTACAGTCATATAGTCCTTCGTTTGCCCAGAACCACTTGTCCACATGTCCGTGGTTAAGTGGACAGTGGGTACAACCGCATTTTTTAGAGCACTGAGGACACTTGATCGTACTTCTCTGTACATTTTTGGTATCGCCTGCCTAGTGAAGTGGAATCTTGACGGGATTTGGTACCGGGGACACAATACCTCCATCAACCCTCTAAATCCCACTCCACTGATCGCGGACACCGGGCGCACGTCTAACACCAACATTGCAGTTACAGCCGCAGTTATACGCTTTGCAATAGGGTGACTACTATCGTATTTTGTGGTCATGGCAAACGACTGTTGGACGGTCAATTGTTTTGTGAAAGACTTAGCGGTCTTACGACTTCCCCTCTGGAAAGATGACCGACTAACAGCAGCAACAGCAGCAGTGGCAGTAGTAGGCGTACCGCTGCAGGATTCCTCGGATGAATCCCGTATTGAGGAGGACTCAGTCTGGCTGCTGACTTGGGCTGCAGGACTGAATCTGATGGAAATCGTGGCGGAAGTTGACAAGGAGGGTGTTGCTGGTGTGTATCCAACTGGACCACGGGATTTAGGTGTCCCTGTACCGATGAGGGTCCTAGCCCCAGTTCCTGAACTAACCACTGAACTATGAAGGTTATTCAGGTGACGTATAAGGGAGGATGTTCCTAGGTGGGCAAGATCCTTACCCCTGCTTATTTGAGCTTTACATAAGCTACATATGGCCATACATTTGTTGTCCGGATTTGGATAAAAATAACTCCAGACCGAAGAGGTGCATTTTTTGGTCTTCTGACCAGGCATGACGATGGGCTTTTTCATCCCATGGACATCAGCTGTTTCCCCCCCTGGTGCCTCATTTACAATAACCACATCAGCATCCTCATCATGAAGTTCCTCCACAGCGCCAGCTACATCATCAATAGGCTCCTCCCGAGCCACCTCTTCCCGTACAGTGATGGGAAGGTCAGGCTTGACAACCACCAACACCCTTGGACTCGCCTTGGGGATTTGTGATAATTTCTCTTTAGAAGGCAGAATTGTTTGCTGTTTTGTTGCTGACAGCATAACTCTCTTCAATTTTTTGTAGGGGGGGTAGGAGGAGGAGGGCTAAGATCCGTGGGTGAAGCTGAACCACTAGTAATGAACACGGGCCAGGGCCTAAGCCGTTCCTTGCCACTCCGTGTCGTAAATGGCATATTGGCAACTTTATGTTTCTCCGCAGATGATTTTAAGTTTCTCTTTTTGATACTTTTTCTTAACTTGGGCTTTTTGGATTTTACATGCCCTGTACTACGAGATTGGGCATCGGGCTTGGAAGACGACGTTGATGGCATTTCATCGTCTATGTCATGACTAGTGGCAGCAGCTTCAGCATTAGGAGGAAGTGGGTCTTGATCTTTCCCTACTTTATCCTCCAAATTTTTGGTCTCCATTATATGTAGCACAAGATACTGCAGAATGTGTGAACTTGGTAATATTGCAGTACCAATGGACTTATACTGCTGGATTGGTTTTGCAAATTTGGTTATAATAATTTTTTTTTTTTTTTTATAACTTTTTTTTAATTTTTTAAAAACTTGGGAATAATGGGGAAATAACTATGCCCTTAGAAGCACAGAGCACAGGACACAGCACCACTGGGCTGAACAGGACACAGCACAGGACCCAGCAGCACCACTGAACTCAGCAGGACAGAGCATAGGACACAGCACCACTGGACTGATACTGCAGAATGTGTGAACTTTGTAATATTGCAGTACCACTGGACTTTTACTGCTGAATGTGTGAACTTGGTAATATTGCAGTACCAATGGGCTTATACTGCAGGATTGGTTGTGCAAATTTTGTTGCAATTAAAAAAAAATTAAATTAGTTTTTTGTATTTTTTTGAATAACTTTTTTTTATTTATTTAAACACTTGGGAATAATGGGGAAATAACTATGCCCTTAGAAGCACAGAGCACAGGACACAGCACCACTGGACTGAACAGGACACAGCACAGGACCCAGCAGCACCACTGACCTCAGAAGGACAGAGCACAGCACACAGCAACACTGGACTGAAGTGAACAGGACACAGCACAGGATCCAGCAGCACCACTGAACTCAGAAGGACAGAGCACAGGACACAGCACCACTGGACTGAACAGGACACAGCACAGGACCCAGCAGCACCACTGACCTCAGAAGGACAGAGCACAGGACACAGCACCACTGGACTGAGCACAGCACAGCACAGCACAGCACTGAACTGAACAGCACGAGATATAGCAGGACAGAGGACCACCTAACACACCCTCCCTCTACCCTGATCAATGCCCGAGTGAAGATGGCGGCGACTAGCGGGGAATTTATAGGATCCGAGTATCGCGAGATCCGACAGCGGGATTATGAGTCAGAGCCTCGGTTTCAGTTTTGAATTTGGCGCCAATACCCGGATCTGTCTCGGATCCGACTCGGATCGGCAACGTTCGGGTGGGCTCGGATTTCAGAAATCCGAGTGCGCTTATCTCTAGTTAAAATAACATAAATCATGCGTGTAATTTGCAGAAATTTTAATATTAATTTATTATATGTCTATTATTAGTGGTTTTTATTGCAAACGCACCATTAACAACTGTCACATCAGCTATTTTACATTGAGAGTAATTATAATGGTGGTTGTTGTGATTCTAAAGAGTTTTAAAATCAATCTTTATGCCAAAGTAGAATGTTAGTGCTAGATAAAAAAACAAAACAAAAACCTTTTAACCATGCACTCAGCACTCCAGTCCGGTAGTGGAATGCACTCAGCCAACCATTCCGGCAACCAGAATGGAGTTCAGAGTGCATTCCACTCCCGGAAGGGAGTGCTGAGTACATTCCCCATTCATTCCGGCAGCCGGAATGGAGTGCAGAGTGCATTCCACTCCCGGAAGGGAGTGCTGAGTGCATTCCCCATTCATTCCGGTTGCCGGAATGGAGTGCTGAGTGCATTCCACTCCCGGAATGGTGTGCTGAGTGCATTCCCCATCCATTCCGGCAGCCAGAATGAATGGGGAA
Source organism: Mixophyes fleayi (assembly GCF_038048845.1). Classification (NCBI taxonomy): domain Eukaryota; kingdom Metazoa; phylum Chordata; class Amphibia; order Anura; family Limnodynastidae; genus Mixophyes; species Mixophyes fleayi. The sequence goes on along the minus strand of NC_134411.1, from coordinate 40,007,075 downwards.
TGCACTCAGCACTCCATTCCTGCATACAAGAAGTCAGTTATAACAGATAACTGTAATCTATAGGAGTAATGTCCAAAATATATATCTCTGGAAGTATGTAGCAAAGTTGATCCCCATATTCCAGAGAAGATATCTGCGTAGCATACGGAAATGCTCTGCACAGGCCTATAAAAGACAGGCATCTTTACTGAAGATCCAGCAAGCAGCAGAGGGCGCTATATTAAGCGAACTAATTCCGGCGTTCCGGCTGTTCCGGATTGAACCCAAAGGTCCAAAATATCAGCAAACATCTTACACTCGACAGAGGCATTTATTACAAAGGTGTATGTAAGGAAAATAGGCTTATTTTACACAAACGTACTAATGAAACATTTGTAATATATATCTATATATCCAAATAAATGTAAAATTTTTTGAAAAAACCCCCAAACTTAAAAATGTCTGTATTGATATGTATGTATGTTGTGCATATTTCGTTGTGCATTTTAAACGCGCAGGATGCTTTTAGAGGCGTTTAATAGTTATTTTAGCTAACTGTTTTGGACTTAAACATGACCCTGAGCTTCCTTAACTTTTAGCAAGGATTTGAGACATTAGTGACGTCAGTATCCCGTAAACGCCTACTGTTCTTAAGTTAAAATCCATAACGCCTTCTCTCCTCAAGTGATCTCTCATCTCCGCCCAGTCCGCGCCCACACTCCTCCCATTCCCACCCCTTTCTTCTGAAGTGGTCAGCTATCATCTCAAATGTATTTGAGTTGCCTTTGAGTGCCGGATCTGCTCTGTTTGAGCAGCGTATGTGGTGCTTTTTGCTCCTTAACTCCCATTTTCACGCATGCGCAGAGATGACTACCGGATTATCCGCATAAAAAGGCAGATCTGTACCTCGATGAATCGGGCCCATAGTTCTGGTTACAAGCACCAATATCACAGAACAGGGCTGTGATAGGTAACAAAATATTGCTCAGAATAGGACTGATGGAGAATGGGGAAGGCATTGAGAGTGGTCTGCATGAGCTGCATTTGCACAGACATCTATGTACTGAACTCTGAATTTGTAGAACCCTTGCTCCCCTCGTCCCTCCTCTCCATGCAGGCATAAGAGCCAGAATTGTGCAAGTCTGCATAAGTGCATATGCATGTGCCCTATTTCTGGAAAATCACCATCATCATCATCACCATTTATTTATATAGCGCCACTAATTCTGCAGCGCTGTACAGAGAACTCACTCACATCAGTCCCTACCACATTGGGGCTTACAATCTAATTTCCTTAACAAAGACAGACACAGACACAGACTAGGGTCAATTTGTTAGCAGCTAACTAACCTACCAGTATGTTTTTGGAGTGTGGGAGGAAAGCGGAGCACCCGGAGGAAACCCACGCAAACACGGGGAGAACATACAAACTCCTCACAGATAAGTCCATAGTTGTGAATTGAACTCATGACCCCAGTGCTGTAAGACAGAAGTGCTAACCACTGAGCAACCGTGCTGCCCCAAATGGCTGTCTTTACCTCCCCTACATCTCTCCTTCTCTCCCCTGTTGCAACTCCCACTCCCCCCCATTCTCCCTCCAACCATACCTGCAGCCCAGCATCCCAGTCCCCTTTCCACTACATAGAGCTGCAGTTCTCAACCCCCATTAACTTATTACTGATATATCCCACTCAGATACCTGCTCTCCTGCTTCATGATGCCCCCCCCTGAACCTCCAGGTATCCATAACATGTTTAACCCCCCACCTTATGTCTGCAGCCATGTTAGTTCTCCCAGCAGAGGAGTGGTCGCGTTGTTACACACCAGATGCCGGCACCTCTTGTTAGGTAGCCCCAGAGCTTATAGTGAGCTTCGGATGTTAGTCAAGTGACTTGGACCTGTCGGTCATTGCCAGACCGCCGACCCGGGAACTTGACAGAGTTCCCACTCTCTGGAGCAAGGGGCACTGCTGCCCAGCTCCGGAGTCAGTTAGAAGTGGCCACATGGTGCTAAGAGTGAGGGAGAGGGGATCCCTTTCTCTCTTTTCCTCCCAAGCTGCCATTTCTCACAGCAGGGAAACTCGCACCCAGCAGGGATAAGCAGACCCCCCTCCAATACACATACAACGAGGGCACTGTATTTGAACCCATCACCCCCACCCCCCTCGCACTTCGTATTAAAACCCCCACGGAGTTAGAGCCCACAAGTGCTGCCCCACTTCCTGTACACTTTAGAGAGGTTTATGTGTCTGCATGAGGGGAAACAGAGCCTCCCCCTTTTTTCACATTAAAATAGAAATTCAATACATAATTATATAAAATGGCAACACTAACAAAAAAAGTTACCCAGTAAAACACGAAGCAGCAAATATTATAGCCATTAGATATCTATGTACTCTCTCCACCAACCCCATAATTTGAACCCCCTGTGCGTGCCACCCCTTCCACATTTGCCCACACTGCTGGTCCCCTCCGCTTCTCTGCCAGTTGGGGGCCTACCTAGGGGAGGTTTTCCCCTCCTCACTGCCCCCTTCTAACCCTAATGCAAGCACATGTCCATTCACAAGGTGTGTGATGTCGACTATCCCACCCAGCCCTAGGAAGCTTTCTGCTCCTTCTCTGACCTCGTAGAACAACACCCCTATTCAACTCAATCCGCCCACTACAGCCACAGCGCACTCCATGGAGCCGACCCCCCCTTCCGCTCTGCAGATTACCCAGCCACCTCAGCTTCTCTGGTTGCCAGGTGGCAGATAAATCTCCCCTCCCGTGCCCCCCCTGCCCCGGCTATTCAGCTTGCTATTGTCTTCCTGTAGATTACACTAGCACACATTTTTAGGCACTAACATGTTTCTAGTTTCAGCAGAAAATATTCTTAATTTCTGACAAGGATTTCAAGCGTTGCGGCACTTTTCAGAGGATCGGGATGGAGCAGGAGCATTGGAATGCCTCCAAACTACACGACATGCGCGAGTGCGAGGACAAAGGGCGTGTCTTCGGTGAGGTAATTTTTTTGTCATTTATTTACACTGCACACAACGTGACATGATATCACTATTATGGCTTTTCTGCCGCTGCCCAGGGACCGCAAATTTTTTTGAGGGGGAAACCTTATATGATAACTTCCTGGCAGGATAATGAATCCACTAATGTTAGGTAGACTATTTGCATACATACCGATGACAACCAGGGTAGGGATTATACAAAATGCCCTGCTTTGCTGGCAGGCCAGTCTGTTTAGCAGAGGCTTACTTGGAAGTTGGATACACAACAGAATAGAACTGAATTCATTGCCTCCGTATGAGGAATACAATTTTAATTTTCAATTTTATGTTTTAATTTGAAGGGAGAATTCGAATGGCGTTCATACGAGTTCCATTTTTCTTATTTAGCCTTGTGGCCAACCAGGTTTAAACCTGGGATTTTACAATAGGGGAACCAGGTAAGATTTGTTTCTTTGGCCTCAGTTGTTATGAGTAACAGCATACGAGAGTAGCTCTCCACACCTGGGGGGGTTATCACTACCTCCCAGCCCAGGACATCCCGGCTATCTGCCCTGCCACACTATGTTTACGATTGGTGGGGGTACTCCCCCAATGGGGTGACATGTGTTTGATTTAATTTATGAGAGACTAAAGAGCTCCAGCATGCTCTAACTCGTATGCTGCTAGTTGGCCTAGCATGTACGGGTCTGGCCCCGGCTATATTCGGCACCCATTCCTTTCGTATCAGGGCAGCTATCGCTGCAGCCGAGCATAATGCTTCCATCATGGTCATTTAACTGTTAGGGTGATGGTAGTCGAACGACTATAACAAATGTCAGTCCCAAACCGTAATGCTGCTACTTGGGCCTTGGCTCTCCCGGTAACCCAGCGCTATGCTGCTAGCCACTTTGGGCGGAGGCATGAAGGGATTTTTCCCATTTTTCCCTCGGACCAAGGCCCGATTAGTGGTCTGCCTCCAGGGTTTTCTGGGTTCACCTTCGTATGGGTTACCGTCCCTCTCTTTCATTTCCTGTGTCCACCCTGGTGCCCCATTGCTTCGCATGGAAGTTTCCTTTTGCTACTCTGTTGCGGCCCCCCGCTTCAGCAGGTTTCCACTTGATTAGTTGTGATGCATTGTGTCACAGGTGTCTAATGATTGATGTGCTCCCTAGTAAGCACGCACTGGATAATTCTGACCATGGCCATGAGATGGTTTTGATGAACCTGTGGATCTGAGAATCACTGTATATGGACCGGTAAAACCCAGCTAAAGAGTAAGATTCCCCGGAACAGAGATGTGACTTCTATTTTAATATGTTCCGTCCACAGTACCACCAGCACGATACAGATACATATACAAGTATTAAGACATTCTTATATATGCTGGGCAGCCAAACACAAGTGGGCTCACAATTGACCCTATTTCTCATGCCCTGTGTATGTCAGGTAGGTGGGGAGGAGAGGTCAGCCCTCAATCCCCCTTTTTTGACACAAGAAACAAAGGTAAATGGCACTTCAGACATTTTTAGTTCCCAATCCGCCCCTGAATGTCAGCCCCAGAGAATGTGTAAATCTTAGTGGTGATCCCGGCTGGTTTCATACATAAATGTCTTTCTAGCTGGGAGATGAAGGAAAGTGAAGCTGTGAGTGAGATGACTCCTCACCAGCTTATAGGGATGTCCCAGTATGTAACCATAATACTCCTCCTTCCTCCACCAGGTAACTGATCAGCTCTAACACATATCAGGTTCCTTCTTGTCATTCACTGCAGTATAATAACCCAGCACTGGTCAGATCTGCATCATCTCCCTCTAGTTACCTCTGAGAACAGGTGGGGGGTAAACTCCATACACAATAGGTGGGGGCAGCTGTGATTGTAGTGTTTCTGCCCCCTGAGCTCTATCCACATAGAGCGGGGTATTCACACAGTATATGGGAGTAATATTACATTAGCTGCTCTTCTATACACTGTATCATCATTATGTGTAATAGGTCTCATTCATGTGTCTGTCACTCAGTAACACTCTTATTATACAAAATAGGTTTACAGCAAATGTGTCCATAGAAGGTGACTTTGTAACACATTTCCTAGAAAAAGATTCATGTTAAAGAAAAATATAGTTATCCCCTATTTGCAGTGTTACCATAACGAGTGTAATAGTGCGCGCGCCGCGAGATTTTTGGCTATAACGCCAACAATTAAATATGCTCCGCAGAGTTTAATATGCTTCGAGCATTTTTATTAAACTCCTGAATTTAAAACTTCCTTCTGTAATGTACAATATGTTACTGCTGATATGATAGGATGCAGGAGCTGGGTGTAAGTACTGTATAATCTGTATCTCCTGTACACATCAAACTGCATTAAAACTGCATTAACTTTTACCTTCTATATTCTCATTGGGCCTGATTCATTAAGGAAAGTAAAGCAAGAAAGTTAGTAACTTTGAACCTTGGAAAAACCATGTTCCAATGCAAGGGGTATAAATGAGTTTATTGTTTTGCACATAAGTAAAATGCTGGCTGTTTTTTCATGTAGGACGCAAATATTTGACAGCTTTATTTTTACACTGACATTAAAAGTCGACATGCCCTATCCCAATAATAAATATGTCCTCACATTTTAAATCTGTCCTCACATTTTAAATTTACCTCCTCTCCAATAAAACATTGTTTTGCCAAAGTCCAAAATTACTAATTTTTTTTGCTTTCCTTTCCTTAATGAATCAGGCCCATTGTCTCTAACACAGACCCCTTCTTCTATCAATCAATTCCCAATTTTTAGTTCACTGACATATGGAAGAACTCTGCAGAACAGAACCGTAATATAATAATAATAGCTTGACAGAAAAATATATAATATATTGTAATTTCCAGTGTAAGTAAAGGATACATTTCTTTCTATGTAATTCTTATAGGGATTTTCCATGTTTGGATGAATGTAATGTATTGTTTTGTGCACAAGGTTCCACTAATCTTATGAAATACAATGTTTTATCTCTGGCTCCTTTTGTGGTTTTCAGCAATGTTTTCATATTATCAGGCAGATTTGTTTATTTTCATTGCTCTGGAATAGGACACAGCTCTGCTGTAATCTCTGCACTGGAAACAATTGTATCCAGAAATCAGCCAACTGACATATCTTAGTGTAATCTAAATAAACTCACCTACCTGATTATATGAATAAATGTGTAGAAAGTATAGAAGGAAGGCAGAAAGAGATGTGTTAATAAAAGTTATTGAAGTTCATGTGTAATAGAATATATTTAAGCTGTAGGTTGCAGACTCATTCAATAACAATCTGCAGATAATTCTGTCCCTACAAATAACTTCTTACATATTGATGTTATACATTGTTCCTGTGAATCTAGCACAGGGGTGTGTGTGAGTTTAGGGGTTATTCATGTTTATAAAAGTCACTATTCCTACATATTGTGGCATTTCTAATAATGATAATGGCTACAATTACACCGGCAGCACTGATCACCCATTCAGACAATACACTAGAACGCGGGCAAGACAGAGCCTTAAGGGAACTTTTGGGCATTCTGGGCACACACTTTCAACCAGTATTCTGCAGATTATAATCAGTTGGAATGACTATAGGGCAATTCAGATCTATTAGTTGCAGAATGCACAGCTTTTATTCTCTTTTTGTAAACTTCTGCATCAATCATATCAAAATAAATAATTTACAAACAAAATATTTTTTAACTGTTAAGATTGTCTCTTTCTCAGGGAGAGAGATTTAGTTAGATCATTATTATATTTATTACCACTGACATGAGGTTGATGTGAAGACACTGACACACTCTATTCCCTGACATTGCCTTATGTTGCTGTATGAATTACTGAAGAGTTCATGTGAGCTTTCCTGACAATTCACAACAACTACAATGCAGCAAAAGCGATAATTTTCTACTTAAAAACAAATATACTTGTTGAGTTTCCTGTGCATTTCTAAACCTTGATGGACATTTGCATTATAGAAAACAATTGTACTTTGCAGCAGTGTGTACAGGGAATTTATAAAATATGTAAGATTAAAATAGAAAAGATAGCTCAGGTAATGCTTCAGTACTGCTGCACAGCTATGTAGGAAATGCAGTCAGCACAGGAGTGTACAGTAGTCTGGATTACTAATAGTCACAGAGAGTATTCACAGAATATTTTCCCCAATACACCCTAGAAAGATTGTGTCCAAAGAGCTGTAATCAGCTTCTATAAGACTATAGACATGTCACATGCTGATTGGCATCTTTACATTTATCCAGTGGCAGAATTATAGACAGCTGAGATTGATTTGCATATTATTTCTGCAACACTAAATCTAAGCCATTCGGACAATTTCAGAATCGACCGCATCGATTTGCCCTCCTCTATTCCTAATTAAAAGAAATTAGTATTTTTATGTAAAGAAAAATTTAAAATGTTTTAATGCAGTATGTGGAATCTTAATGATATAACATAAATACATTCTTTATCACTTACCTTAAACATAGCATTTGTGTAACAATATTGTTTAGTGGAACTTCCATCATATTCTGATTTACAGTGCACACTCCTCCAATTATGATGTCTCCATCTTGAAAATATTCATAATCTTCATATGTTTTCCTTATTTGCAGATGACACGCTGGTAACGTGTTCTGCGTAACAGGTCTGCAGGGTGTCACCCACAGGATCATTAAAGACAGCAGAGCTTTAAGTAAATATTTGACCACTGTAGTTACAGCCATTGTTACAATAGACAGCACAATGTATCCCAAAGTCACACAGACAATCAAATCACAAATGTAAAATTTAGAGAAGAAATATGTCACACAGGACACTGAACCCTGATGCATCTGTCTGTTAGTGTAATGACTCTGGATCATCTCACTGCCTTTTATAACAGATCTCCTGAATTTTGTGGCAGGTGTTTGACTATTCTGCCCTACTCTTAAAATATAATACACGTTCAACAAATATTCTGAAATATAAATACTTGGTTGAAATTAATATTTCTATTTGCAATTTTTATGTTGTCCATAATTTCCTTTTTAAATAAAAGACAGGGAACGGATACATGCAATGTAGCAAATATTTTAAATAGTGGTACAATCAAATGTTTATAAAATCCCTGTTAGGAATATACTCATAACAAGTATATTAATTTATCCCTAATATATGCACTTGCTGAATATGGGACTTTTGGCTCAGTAAGAGGTGGTACAACCTGGAGATGGGGTAATCCCCATTTTGGATATGGATACTTTAAATTCAACAAAGGTACAGTGAGCTAGAAAGTTTCATTATATCTATGTTCTTTAAAAGCACTGATTTCTGGCAGCTGAGTGTAGGTGTAGTGCAGAGGTGCTTAACCTCTTTTAGCCAAGTCATTGTGTCATTGTTCTGGAACCCAAATGTCAGAATGAAATTATTCTTGCACCCCAAAAGAGTGGTTCCTAATAAAATGTATGGTTTATTTGACATTGCAGGGCACCCAAATACAACCCACAGTTTGGTGTATTATGGGTAATAGGTAAGGGTGTGCACCGGGCACTTTTAGTGTTTTGGGTTTTGGGTTTTGGGTTCTGATTAGCTTGAGGTTTTAGGTTCTGATTTGTTTTGCCAAAACACCTGATGAAAGGTTTTGGTTCTGATTTAGGGTTTTGGGTTCTGATTTATTTTTAAAAAAGCATAAAAAGTGCTAAAATCTAGTTTTTTGTTTGTTTTTCACTCCTACGCTATTATTAACCTCAATAACATTCAATAACAATAATTTCCACTAATTTCCAGTCTATTCTGAACACCTCACACCTCACAATATTGTTTTTAGTCCAAAACATTGCACCGAGGTAGCTTTCTGCGTAGTGGAGTGGGCCGGGTACACAATTTGGTACCGGGGCCACAATACCTCCGCCTTCAAATGGTCTCAATTCCACTGCACAGCTTCCTGCTCCTACATCCTCTGCAGAATATACAGGGTGTAGTTCTAGCGTGTCAATACCTCTTGTTTTAGACGATGACAGGTCATTTTGATTAATTTTGGATTTGGCAGTAACAGTCAACGTTTTTTAATATCTGGACTGCGTAGTGGAGTGGCCCCGGTACCCAATTTGGTAACAATACCTCCTCCAACCATGGTACAGACCATTCATCATTGAGATCCCATGAAGTATGTTAAAGGCAGACAGGGTCGAAGTGTTATTTGTTGACTTTGGGAACAAAAAAACTGTCCCTGTTGCAAATCTTCGTGCAATGAAGAGTGACTTTTTCATTTAAAGGCTCAAGCTTTCAAGTGTAGTGTTTATAAGTTATATTATACTTTTGGTTTAATTTGTTTAATTTGTTTTAATTTTGTTTTACTTGGTGCTCATGGCAAATGACTGTTGGACGGTCAATTGTTTGGTGAAAGACATAGCGGTCTTACGACTTCCCCTCTGGGAAGATGACCGACTAACAGCAGCAACAGCAGCAGTGGCAGTAGTAGGCGTACCGCTGCAGGATTCCTCGGATGAATCCCGTATTGAAGAGGACTCAGTCTGGCTGGTGACATGGCCTGCAGGACTAAATCTGATGGAGATCGTGGAGGAAGTTGACGAGGAGGGTGTTGGTGGTGTGTATCCAACAGGACCAAGGGATTTAGGTGTCCCTGGACTGATGACGGTCCTAGCCCCAGTTCCTGAACTAACCACTGAACTATGAAGGTTATTCAGGTGACGTATAAGGGAGGATGTCCCTAGGTGGCCAAGATCCTTACCCCTGCTTATTTGAGCTTTACATAAGCTACATATGGCCATACATTTGTTGTCAGGATTTGGATAAAAATAACTCCAGACCGAAGAGGTGCATTTTTTGGTCTTCTGACCAGGCATGACGATGGGCTTTTTCATCCCATGGACAACAGCTGTTTCTCCCCCTGGTGCCTCATTTACAATAACCACATCAGCATCCTCATCATCAAGTTCCTCCACAGCGCCAGCTACATCAATAGCCTCCTCCCGGTGTACAACATTGACACCTTGATTATCCAAATCTGGATCTACACTGTGGGTGATCCTTCCAGCATATGCAGAGGGTGTGCTGCAAATGGTAGATGGAGTCGCCTCTTCCCGTACAGTGATGGGAAGGTCAGGCTTATCAACCACCAACACCCTTGGACTCGCCTTGGGAATTTGTGATGTCATCTGTTTAGAAGACAGAGTTGTTTGCTGTTTTGTTGTTGTTGCTGACAGCATAACTCTCTTCAATTTTTTTGAGAGGGGGGGAGGAGGAGGGCTTAGATCCTTGGGTGAAGCTGAACCACTAGTCCTGAACACGGGCCAGGGCCTAAGCCATTCCTTGCCACTCCGTGTCGTAAATGGCATATTGGCAAGTTTTCGTTTCTCCTCAGATGTTTTTAATTTTCTTTTTTTGGAAATTTTAGTCAACTTTGGTTTTTTGGATTTTACATGCCCTGTACTAGGAGATTGGACATCGGCCTTGGCAGACGACGTTGATGGTATTTCATCTTCTATGTCATGACTAGTGGCAGCAGCTTCAGCATTAGGAGGAAGTGGTTCTTGATCTTTCCCTACTTTATCCTCCAAATTTTGGTACTCCATTATATGCAGCACAAGAGAGCGTACCCCTAAACCACACACACTGGGCAAAGCCTTTACAAATTATCTGCGGCACAGGAGAGTACCACTGGACTGTAGTTATACAGCAGTACCTATTTTTAGTGACAGCTGCAAGAGTGAACGTAGTGTGAATTTGAATTGAAATAGTACTACCTAATTTTTGTGACAGCTGGAAGAGTGAACGTAATGTGACTTTGAATTGAAATAGTACTACCTATTTTTTGTGACAGCTGCAAGAGTGAACGTAGTGTGACTTTGAATTGAAATAGTACTACCTATTTTTTTAACCTAATTTTTTTTTTTTTTGTATAATTTTTTTATAATTTTTTTATATTTATTTTTTTATAACTTTTTAATAATTTTTTTATAACTTTGGAATAATTTAGAAATAACAATGCCCTTAGCAGAACAGAGCACAGGACACAGCACCACTGGAATCAGCAGGACACAGCACTGCACAAAGCACCACTGGACTCAGCAGGACAGAGCACAGGACACAGCACCACTGGACTCAGCAGGACAGAGCACAGGACACAGCATGTTCATTCCCTCTGATGAAGTTACGTTCCGTAATGAAACGCGTTAGGGGCATAGAGTCAACTATTTAGTTGGTCTCTTATTACCTTTGGTACCGTATTGTGCTATTTTTATTCATTTTCTACATGCTTCAAGTGCCGGCTATATTCCACTCATCATACGCAGGAGTTGACATCACCGGATCAATCTGGAAGTAAATAATTGACTCCGTTGGAATCCTACGGTCTCTTCATACCCCTCTCTCCGTTTGGAGCTTTCTTCCACCACAGTCAGTGGTGGGTCAGGCGGCTACACACGCAGCTGTGAACCGCGGATTACACAAGGACCATCATCTGATGCAGTGCGTGAAGTTATTTGTGAGAGTATTCCGCTAAAGCCTAAAAGGCTGCACTATTATTCACCCACGATTCCAGTCTGCATCATGAAGGAGTGGGACTCCAATCTATAACCATCGGACACACAGTGATCCTACGAAGATGTTTCTCTAATGGTATAAATTAACGGGTGTGTAGAACGACGCATCTAATTTCCAATCAGAGACAGTGAGTACTATAATATATCTTACTCATTTATGTGTCTTTCTCCATCTATGGGGTATGAAGTGGAAGACACTTTTCATGGTGAACTAATACTATAAAACCAACTGGAAGCGGAGGCTTCAGATTATCTTTACTCCGTACGGAGCTATACATATGGCTATATAGATATTATTATCCATCGGAAGAAGTTTATTATTATTATATGTGGACTAATAACTACGGCAATAATCAGCATTTTTTTCTGGGAGGAATTTGCAGAACAATGCTCAATTCTTATATGTTTTGACCACAATATCGGCTACAAGGTATACAGCTGTTATACATATCGCTAATAGTAGCGGTGTGGTTCCAACAATTTAGACTCATGAGCACTATTTTACATGTTTTTTTACAGCCAATGAATTGTTATATCATTCTATGTCACAGTGCACTGTGACGTAGTTTCTGTATATCTTTCCTCCTATTACCATCATTTAAGCATCAATAGGTAATATATGTATGATTTTATTGTGATATTAAATACTATTTTATACATTTGACCACTCGTGATCTGCTATTTATGCTCTACTAGCCCATACTGGAAGATAGTTAGATTTGAGCGCTGCATTCGTTTTTTGTTGTTAATTCTGTTTGTTGGTGGGCGCAGCCCCTTGGTTTTTGCAGCAGCTTGTCTTCTGTCCAATATAACATTGGGAGAACATTATTAACCAGTTGTCTCCCCTCTATTCCATTCATCTTTACTTGTACTATATTGGCGCCATATCAGGGGTATTTTTCTGTTGTTTACAGGACACAGCACCACTGGACTGGACTGAGCAGAACACAGCACAGCACAGCACAGCACAGCACGAGAAATCACAGGACAGAGGACCACCTAACACACCCTCCCTCTTTCCTGATCAATGCCCGAGTGAAGTTGGCGGCGGCAAGCGCGGAATTTAAAGGATCCGGGTATCGCGAGATCCGACAGCGGGATTATGAGTCAGAGCCTCGTTTTAAGTTTCGGAATCGGCGTGATCTGACTCGGAATTACACTGTTTGGGTGGGCTCGGATTCCAGACATCCGAGCCCGCTCATCCTTAGTAATAAGGGCTATAAATGAATAAAACAAGTGTAACAATTACTTTGGGTGAATGTGTTATGAATATTTTTGCCTGGACTGCAACAAGGATGTGTATTTATTTGTTCATCCTTCTCTCCTGCTGGGAGTCCTTATTGTTGAAAATGATTAAATGATTTTCATAAAGAACAGGTGGCCTCCTCCCTGAACTGGTAATTTGCCTGGGCAAGGCCACGTACATAAAATACAGTTAACATACACTAAGCGCGCACCTTCTCACATACCCCAGGAGAAAGGGGCTTCTGTATTCCCTTCACTGGATAGATGACCCTTATCTCTCTCCTCAAATGGAGTTCCTATAGTCTGACTCATGGGAATATAAAACAAATGGAGAAGTAATAGTGCAGATTGTCTACAATATAAATATATAAAAGTCCACAAAGTTCCCGGTCAGAAAGTGTATTCTTCAACCTCGTGATGAAAACGAAGAAATACCACCGCAATTCTTGTGACTTTTTACACCATCTCCCCCAAGGATGTATGCTTACAAGATGTTAGCTTTAATAGGGCATCTCTAGTAATCCTTCCTGTATACCGCTTTCAAGTTCCTCCACAGAGTATAAACATGATATGCCAGAAAAGAAGAAATAAGAACCATCTGGTGCATTATCATAAAACACCATTTAATAAAAATGTATTATCTCCAAAACACAGAGACCTATACATATAAAACATGACATCAAGGTTATCCAAAAATGGTAATGTGTATACTCATACCAGATGAATTCAGGATATTCGCAAGAAAATTTCCTCCACGATGTCAGTTCACCAATGTAACGAAATCCCGCTTACACTTATCCTTCCAACGCGTTTCGACTCAGAGTCTTTTTCAAGGTAGGATAATAGTGTATTATCACCTCTATATATATCCATGTTTGTAGCGTGATTTTCATAGTAAACTCCGCCCTACTTCCTTTACCTTCATAACGAGGCTTGGATGTAAAAAAAAACCCACGTCACTTCCGGTATACACGCGTCCCATAACAAATCTAACCCTACTTCCTTATCAACCTGAAAACGAGGCTTGGATATATTCCAGAGGCACTCGTCACTTCCGGTATAGGGTATTATGTACCTAAGAACTTTATTAGCAGGGACTAAAATATCCTAGTAGATTTCCTGTTGGCTCAAAAAACGGGGATAGAAACAGCTAAATCATCTGTTTCAATTGCTGTCATAATTTGGACCTACTTAAAAAGAGGTTAATATGCAATCTTCCTTGATTCCATCTGAGGATACACATTTACCATGTACACAAAATAATAAAATACAAAATGCAAAATACAAAATAATAATATATATATTAAAAACAAGGTAGGTGTATAAAAAAATGTTTGAGCACACCTATATCAACAATCTGGGTACAGAAGAGTCTAAAACAACAATACACATGTACAAATATACATATACATATATAAGAGTATAGGAGGGTAGATAAGAATCCGGATCTCTTAAAATCTGTAGATCTTCCTTTTTTCCTCTTCAATTCTCATCATATTTCCCAATAAATTTCATACAAATTTCTCAGACAAATGAAAGATACATGTAGACATGGAGAGAGGAAAAAGACAAGAGCTTGATTAGAAATGCAGACAAAAAAATCTGTTTGCATCATAAAGCTATTCTATTCTTTATTAACTCAATATAGAGGTTATAATCATATAAACCACTTCAATTCAAACTCTATATTAAGACCCTTAGGGGTTAAGGTATTTAATAAAAAAATCCATTTCATTTCAGCCTTTGAAAGGGAACCAGCCGTATCTCTATTTTTCCAACTACTCTCTATTACCTGTATGCCACAAAATTGTTTGATATGTTCTGGGTTACACATATGTTCAGTTTTAAAGTGATTTGACACTGAATGGGTGTCCAGACCTTTTCGAATATTGTATATATGTTCGCGAATTCTGGTTTTCAGAGGGCGAGACGTCTTCCCTACATAGAATTTGCCACATAGACACTCTATAATATATACAACATTAGCCGTGTGGCATGTAATGAACTGTTTGATCTTAAGTTGGTATTAATTGATGTCTAGACATGTAGTCTTACTTGATTTTGATTTTACTGTTTTACAAGCCAGACACAGTCCACATCTGTGGAAACCAATAGTTCTTATTGATTTCCTATTTTTTTCTGGTAATGAACTTCTTACTAATTGGTCCTTAAGATTAGGGGCTTTTCTGTATACAAAAACGGGTTTTTCTGGTAATGAACTTCCTATAATATTGTCCCTTAACAGAATACCCCAATATTTTGTAATAATTCTCTCAACATGTTTAAACTCCCTATTAAACTGAGATATGAACGCCCAGTCATACTTATGACTTCGATCTTTAATTAGTTTCTCTTTTGGAGTGAAAAGACTGTCCCTATCAATTTTTAACACTTTTTCTTCCACTTGACTTAATGAATTAACATCATAACCTTTATTAGCAAAAACTGTTTTAAGATCTTTAATCTGTTCCCTACAAACATGATCATCACTGCAATTGCGTTTTATTCTTTTCATTTGACCATAGGGTATGTTGTCCAACCACCTATAATAATGATGACTGTCATACTGAATATACCCCATGGTATCAGTAGGCTTCTTATAAGTTTTAGTTTGAATACATTTCTTATCTATATAGATGGTAATATCCAAAAAATGTATACATGACTCACTGAAATTGAAAGTGAGTTCAATAAACTGGTTATTCCTATTTAAATGCTCACAGAAGGCTTGGAGATCCGTCATTGAGCCTCTCCATACAAAGAAAATATCGTCAATGTATCCAAACTGGATCATGAAGGAACCTACAACTTGGCTAAGATTAAGCAGGGTGATGAATGGAAGACTGCTTATCATCCTCAACATGGTCACTGAGTACAGTAAGCCCTTATGCCAGTGGTTCCCAAACTTTTGCAGTTCGCGGCACCCTTAGAGTATCCAAATTTTTTCAAGGCACCCCTCCAAAATAATTATTGAGCAGTCCTGTTTTAGAAGTAGTTGGGTCAAAAAATTGTAATAAGTATTTACAGACAGAAATACTTATTTAGTTGTATGCAAAAATGCCCCCTCTGCATCCAGACACTCTGCCCTCAGGCACTCTGCCCCCTCTGCATCCAGACACACTGCTCTCTCTGCATCCAGACACACTGCCCCCTCTGCATCCAGACACACTGCCCCCTCCTCTACTCTCTGTCACGCTGTCCTCCCTCCTCTGCCCTCTCTCACGCTGCCCCCCCTCCTCTGCCCTCTCTCACGCTGTCTCCTTCTCTGCCCCCTCTCACGCTGTGTCCCCCTCCACTGCCCTCTCTCATGCTATGTCCCCCTCCACTGCCCTCTCACGCTGTGTCCTCCTCCACTGACCCTCTCACACTGTGTCCCCCTCCACTGCCCCTCTCACGCTGTGTCCCCCTCCACTGCCCCTTTCACGCTGTGTCCCCCTCCACTGCCCCTCTCACGCTGTGTCCCCCTCACGCTGTGTCCCCCTCCACTGTCCCTCTCACACTGTGTCCGCCTCCACTGTCCCTCTCACGCTGTGCCCCTCCTCTGTCCCCCTCCTCTGCCCCACTGTGCCCCTCCTCTGCCCCGCTGTCACCCTCCTCTGCCCTCTGTCACGCTGTCCCCTCCTCTGCCCCTCTCACGCTGTCCCCTCCTCTGCCCTCTGTCATGCTGTCCCCTCCTCTGCCCCTCTCACGCTGTCCCCTCCTCTGCCCTCTGTCACGCTGTCCCCTTCCTCTGCTCCGCTGTCCCCATCCTCGGCTCTCTGTCCCCTTCCTCTGCTCTCTGTCCCCTTCCTCTGCTCTCTGTCTCCCCTTCTCTGCCCCGCTGTCCCCATCCTCTGCTCTCTGTCCCCCCTTATCTGCCCGCTATCCCCATCCTCTGCTCTCTGTCCCCCCTTCTCTGCCCGCTGTCACCATCCTCTGCTCTCTGCCCCCCCTTCTCTGCCCCGCTGTCCCCATCCTCTGCTTTCTGTCCCCCCTTCTCTGCCCGCTGTCCCCATCCTCTGCTCTCTGTCCCCCCTTCTCTGCCCGCTGTCCCCATCCTCTGCTCTCTGTCCCCCCTTCTCTGCTCCGCTGTCCCCATCCTCTGCTCTCTGTCCCCTTCCTCTGCTCTCTGTCCCCTTCCTCTACTCTCTGTCTCCCCTTCTCTGCCCCGCTGTCCCCATCCTCTGCTCTCTGTCCCCCCTTATCTGCCCGCTATCCCCATCCTCTGCTCTCTGTCCCCCTTCTCTGCCCGCTGTCAGCATCCTCTGCTCTCTGTCCCCCCTTCTCTGCCCCGCTGTCCCCATCCTCTGCTTTCTGTCCCCCCTTCTCTGCCCGCTGTCCCCATCCTCTGCTCTCTGTCCCCCCTTCTCTGCCCGCTGTCCCCATCCTCTGCTCTCTGTCTCCCCTTCTCTGCCCGCTGTCCCCATCCTCTGCTCTCTGTCCCCCCTTCTCTGCCCCGCTGTCCCCATCCTCTGCTTTCTGTCCCCCCTTCTCTGCCCGCTGTCCCCATCCTCTGCTCTCTGTCTCCCCTTCTCTGCCCGCTGTCCCCATCCTCTGCTCTCTGTCCCCCCTTCTCTGCCCGCTGTCCCCATCCTCTGCTCCCTGTCCCCCCTTCTCTGCCCGCTGTCCCCATCCTCTGCTCTCTGTCCCCCCTTCTCTGCCCGCTGTCCCCATCCTCTGCTCCCTGTCCCCCCTTCTCTGCCCACTGTCCCCATCCTCTGCTCTCTTTCCCCCTTCTCTGCCCGCTGTCCCCATCCTCTGCTCTCTGTCCCCCCTTCTCTGCCCCGCTGTCCTCATCCTCTGCTCTTTGTCCCCCCTTCTCTGCCCGCTGTCCCCATCCTCTGCTCTCTGTCCCCCCTTCTCTGCCCTGCTGTCCCCATCCTCTGCTCCCTGTCCCCCCTTCTCAGCCCGCTGTCCCCATCCTCTGCTCTCTTTCCCCCCTTCTCTGCCCGCTGTCCCCATCCTCTGCTCTCTGTCCCCCCTTCTCTGCCCGCTGTCCCCATCCTCTGCTCCCTGTCCCCCCTTCTCTGCCCGCTGTCCCCATCCTCTGCTCTCTGTCCCCCCTTCTCTGCCCTGCTGTCCCCATCCTCTGCTCCCTGTCCCCCCTTCTCAGCCCGCTGTCCCCATCCTCTGCTCTCTTTCCCCCCTTCTCTGCCCGCTGTCCCCATCCTCTGCTCTCTGTCCCCCCTTCTCTGCCCGCTGTCACCATCCTCTGCTCCCTGTCCCCCCTTCTCTGCCCACTGTTCCCATCCTCTGCTCTCTTTCCCCCTTCTCTGCCCGCTGTCCCCATCCTCTGCTCTCTGTCCCCCCTTCTCTGCCCCGCTGTCCTCATCCTCTGCTCTTTGTCCCCCCTTCTCTGCCCGCTGTCATTATCCTCTGCTCTCTGTCTCCCCTTCTCTGCCCTGCTGTCCCCATCCTCTGCTCTCTGTCCCCCCTTCTCTGCCGCTGTCCCCATCCTCTGCTCCCTGTCCCCCCTTCTCTGCCCGCTGTCCCCATCCTCTGCTCTCTGTCCACCCTTCTCTGCCCTGCTGTCCCCATCCTCTGCTCCCTGTCCCCCCTTCTCTGCCCGCTGTCCCCTCCTCTGCTCTCTTTCCCCCCTTCTCTGCCCGCTGTCCCCATCCTCTGCTCTCTGTCCCCCCTTCTCTGCCCGCTGTCACCATCCTCTGCTCTCTGTCCCCCCTTCTCTGCCCCGCTGTCCCCATCCTCTGCTTTCTGTCCCCCCTTCTCTGCCCGCTGTCCCCATCCTCTGCTCTCTGTCCCCCCTTCTCTGCCCGCTGTCCCCATCCTCTGCTCTCTGTCCCCCCTTCTCTGCCCTGCTGTCCCTATCCTCTGCTCACTGTCTCCCCTTCTCTGCCCGCTGTCCCCATCCTCTGCTCTCTGTCTCCCCTTCTCTGCCCCGCTGTCCCCATCCTCTGCTCTCTGTCCCCCCTTCTCTGCCCGCTGTCCCCATCCTCTGCTCCCTGTCCCCCCTTCTCTGCCCGCTGTCCCCATCCTCTGCTCTCTGTCCCCCCTTCTCTGCCCGCTGTCCCCATCCTCTGCTCCCTGTCCCCCCTTCTCTGCCCACTGTCCCCATCCTCTGCTCTCTTTCCCCCTTCTCTGCCCGCTGTCCCCATCCTCTGCTCTCTGTCCCCCCTTCTCTGCCCCGCTGTCCTCATCCTCTGCTCTTTGTCCCCCCCTTCTCTGCCCGCTGTCATTATCCTCTGCTCTCTGTCTCCCCTTCTCTGCCCTGCTGTCCCCATCCTCTGCTCTCTGTCCCCCCTTCTCTGCCCGCTGTCCCCATCCTCTGCTCCCTGTCCCCCCTTCTCTGCCCGCTGTCCCCATCCTCTGCTCTCTGTCCACCCTTCTCTGCCCTGCTGTCCCCATCCTCTGCTCCCTGTCCCCCCTTCTCTGCCCGCAGTCCCCATCCTCTGCTCTCTTTCCCCCCTTCTCTGCCCGCTGTCCCCATCCTCTGCTCTCTGTCCCCCCCTTCTCTGCCCCGCTGTCCCCATCCTCTGCTCTCTGTCCCCCCTTCTCTGCCCGCTGTCATTATCCTCTGCTCTCTGTCTCCCCTTCTCTGCCCCGCTGTCCCCATCCTCTGCTCTCTGTCCCCCCTTCTCTGCCTGATGTCCCCATCCTCTGCTCTCTGTCCCCCCTTCTCTGCCTGCTGTCCCCATCCTCTGCTCTCTGTCCCCCTTCTCTGCCCGCTGTCCCCATCCTCTGCTCTCTGTCCCCCCTTCTCTGCCCCGCTGTCCTCATCCTCTGCTCTTTGTCCCCCCTTCTCTGCCCGCTGTCATTATCCTCTGCTCTCTGTCTCCCCTTCTCTGCCCTGCTGTCCCCATCCTCTGCTCTCTGTCCCCCCTTCTCTGCCGCTGTCCCCATCCTCTGCTCCCTGTCCCCCCTTCTCTGCCCGCTGTCCCCATCCTCTGCTCTCTGTCCACCCTTCTCTGCCCTGCTGTCCCCATCCTCTGCTCCCTGTCCCCCCTTCTCTGCCCGCTGTCCCCTCCTCTGCTCTCTTTCCCCCCTTCTCTGCCCGCTGTCCCCATCCTCTGCTCTCTGTCCCCCCTTCTCTGCCCGCTGTCACCATCCTCTGCTCTCTGTCCCCCCTTCTCTGCCCCGCTGTCCCCATCCTCTGCTTTCTGTCCCCCCTTCTCTGCCCGCTGTCCCCATCCTCTGCTCTCTGTCCCCCCTTCTCTGCCCGCTGTCCCCATCCTCTGCTCTCTGTCCCCCCTTCTCTGCCCTGCTGTCCCTATCCTCTCCTCACTGTCTCCCCTTCTCAGCCCGCTGTCCCCATCCTCTGCTCTCTGTCTCCCCTTCTCTGCCCCGCTGTCCCCATCCTCTGCTCTCTGTCCCCCCTTCTCTGCCCGCTGTCCCCATCCTCTGCTCCCTGTCCCCCCTTCTCTGCCCGCTGTCCCCATCCTCTGCTCTCTGTCCCCCCTTCTCTGCCCGCTGTCCCCATCCTCTGCTCCCTGTCCCCCCTTCTCTGCCCACTGTCCCCATCCTCTGCTCTCTTTCCCCCTTCTCTGCCCGCTGTCCCCATCCTCTGCTCTCTGTCCCCCCTTCTCTGCCCCGCTGTCCTCATCCTCTGCTCTTTGTCCCCCCTTCTCTGCCCGCTGTCATTATCCTCTGCTCTCTGTCTCCCCTTCTCTGCCCTGCTGTCCCCATCCTCTGCTCTCTGTCCCCCCTTCTCTGCCCGCTGTCCCCATCCTCTGCTCCCTGTCCCCCCTTCTCTGCCTGCTGTCCCCATCCTCTGCTCTCTGTCCACCCTTCTCTGCCCTGCTGTCCCCATCCTCTGCTCCCTGTCCCCCCTTCTCTGCCCGCTGTCCCCATCCTCTGCTCTCTTTCCCCCCTTCTCTGCCCGCTGTCCCCATCCTCTGCTCTCTGTCCCCCCCTTCTCTGCCCCGCTGTCCCCATCCTCTGCTCTCTGTCCCCCCTTCTCTGCCCGCTGTCATTATCCTCTGCTCTCTGTCTCCCCTTCTCTGCCCCGCTGTCCCCATCCTCTGCTCTCTGTCCCCCCTTCTCTGCCTGATGTCCCCATCCTCTGCTTTCTGTCCCCCCTTCTCTGCCTGCTGTCCCCATCCTCTGCTCTCTGTCCCCCCTTCTCTGCCCTGCGCCAGCCATAAAAAAACAGAAAGAACACAGAAACTTACCAATCCGCCGGGCGCCGGGACCCAGCAGCCTCCTCTCTCTGCTGGGTCCCGGCGCCCGGCGGATTGGTAAGTTTCTGTGTTCTTTCTGTTTTTTATGTCTGGCCCGCGGCACCCCAGTGACAGCGCCGCGGCACCCCTGGGAGCCGCGGCGCACAGTTTGGGAACCGCCGCCTTATGCCCTTCAGACTGTGTAAAAACTCTGCCACTTCATATCATCTTGTGGATGACATCATTGATCAATATGATATTATCTATTATCTATTTGGCAGTAGTCTTTTCTGAGTCTCTCCAAGAACCTCTGCCCATATTGATTAAGGGATTTCTATCACTTTTGCACCTGTTACCCAGTTAACTAATAAGAAACATCCATTTGTCTGGACTCAAGTAGCTCAAGACTCCTTTTCTACCTGAAGGGAAGATTTACTTCTGATTGACTCCCTTCAGTATTTAAGGCAGGGAGGGCTTAGCCCCCCTGCCAGTTATAGTGTTCTTTTACCAGTTTGCTAACCTGCTTCTGTGCTGTGTTTGGTGAAAACCTTTTGATTGACTTCTGTGTATGACCTCTGCCTGTTACCTGGACCTTGAACCATTGTTTGTTGCCCTCACCTTCTGCCTGTTACCTGGACTTGAACCATCGCTTGTTGCCCTCACCTTCTGCCTTTTACCCGGATTTGCATCGTTGTCTGTGGCCCTGACCCTGCTTGTATCTGATGTTTCCGCCTGTGCTCTGTTAGGCCAGTCAGACATTACCATCTCTGTTCCAGACTGCAGACCTCTGGCCTGTCCCTACTCCGTGTATTACCTCCCGTTCCTGTGTGCCGCTGTGTGACGATAAAGTTGTACTACCCTGAGTGTAAGACCTGGGGGCATCCAAGTACCTGTGAGCATACCAGTCTCTACGGGAAAGGCGGCAGCTATAGGTGAAGACCTCTTCCACTAGTTCTACAAGTTTATGATGCACTGGTGGCCATAACAGTTTGATATATAAACCCAACCTACATGAAAAATAGAGATCCATACATCCAATTTACCATAACTATACTATGAGCATGAGATGAGCAACAACTATCAAATGTTGTATGTTTCTAAACTTCTAAATGTTCTCCAGGTGGCAAATCAGTTTGTGAATTTCATGTGAAAGAAATAGTCAGAATTTATAGCAGACCCAGAAGAGGCCATTAGGACATCCATCCGATGCTGCTGCCGGCCTCAATTTTCTCTCCCGCTGCTCTATCCCTGCTGTCTCCCTCCAGCAGTCCCTACATTGGCTCTCCATAACCTACAGAATTAAATTTAAACTCCTCATCTTCATAGCTCTCAATCAATCCCCCCCTACATCTCCAACCTCATCTCTGCCTACGCTCCTCGCCACCCCCTCCGCTCAGCCAATTACAACCGCCTCACTACTTCACTGATCATATCTTCCCACTCCTGCCTCCAGGACTTTGCCCGTGCTGCTCCTCAGCTGTGGAATGATCTCCCATGCTCCATCAGGTTAGCCTCTACTCTAAAAGGCTTCAAGTATGCCCTTAAGACTAATTTCTTTATTCAAGCCTATCAGCCTTCATCCTAACTCCCTTTTCTCGGCTTTCTTCCCTCTACTCGAAACGAGACCACCCTATTTGTGTCTCCCCTTTTCCTTTAGGATGTAAGCTCTCATGAGCAATGCCCTCTTTCCTTTTGTTTTCCTACTAATATTCTATCAGCCTCTGTACCTCTTGGCCTGCTTCCCTAGCCATATTTTCTTAAGCTTAGGCCTACTTCCCGCTGATTACTACCATCACTTTCACTCACAAAATTCGATCTACATTACCATGTTACCTGTACTTTTATTAATTTGGTATGTCTGGTTTTTGTATGTTTTTCTTCAAGTATCATGTTATGTGTCATGGATCACTGCTTTCTGTAGAGGGTACATTCCAAGAAGCATGAGGCATGAAAGATATAGACATTTTCATTTCTTGCACAACTTCATAAAAAGCAGAAGCATTTAAGTACAATAATGGCTGCTGAATTCCATTTTGTAATCCAGATTGATTATTTAAACAATTCTATATTAATTATAATGATTCTAACCTATCTTAGCACCAATCTTAGCACCAAAGGGAAATACATACACCCATTTAGAGTTAGGTATAAGTCCATTTTGTAATATACAAATTTCAGTACTGCGCATGCATAATAAATTGCGCTTCCCTATGGGGGTAGTATAGTTCCCACTTCTATGCTGTCTCCACTTACATTTTTTTTCCTGTTTTTCCTGGTTTCCCACAGTGCTTCCAATTATAGGGTATTTTCCCTGTTTTTCCTGGTTTATGCCAGTTTTCCTGCTTTTTCACAACAAAATAGGTATCAATCAGGAAATCTGGAATTTTAAAATGGAAACACTGCTTCAAAGAGACTTGTTAATTACCCAGCAACCACAACCATCAGGTTCTCTAAGAAAATTCACTTCAACTTTTAATGTTGAGCTTTATGTCTGCTTTTAATGGAGAAACAACCTTTAAAACACCCAGTCTCTACTTAGCTCAGTTTCAGGTTAAATACATCAGTGAGAAAGTGAGAATGCTCTGGATATGGAGGAAGCCAGCTGGGCAGGAAACTTCTGTTGGAAAGGTGGTCTTAACATTATGATGAAATTTTGCAAAATTACTGCAAACCAAATTTTGAAAGACTCTCATCTCTAATCACAGAAGAACTTGTGTGTGTAGGTTAGCTTTCTTTTAATAGAGAAGGCACAAAACATCATAACAACCCTCTATATTAGAAGCAAAATACATTTCTCCTAGTTTTGGTTGGAACCATGAGAAAAGTTCTCCTTGAGAACCTCTCAAATGGGTCATGAAGCTCGGGATAGGGTTGTGTTATTTTGCTTCAGTCTTTTTTTTAATTGCATTTGGACTACTTTAGATCAAGAGAGGACTTAAATCTAAATATGTTTGTTTTACATCTGTTGAAGACCAAAGACTATGACATTGCTTGATTGTGCATAGAAGGAATACTAGAGGGTCAGATAATGTAATTTTTTAACAGATATGTAATTGTCAGAAGTCTTGTTGACTTCAAAATCAGTCCTCAAATTCTCCTCCTCGAACAACACAAAAAGTTGCCTCCTGAACAGTACTCTTCTGAACCAACTTTTTGTGTATTTTCAGTGATTACTAATTTAAAATTAAGTTATCCAAGCTAATTGCCAACTTGCCTAGTGAGGGTTGGATGCCAGATTTCTTGAGGAAGCAGAATGGTTTTTCTTCTGGCAAAGAAATCTGACAAATTGTTTGAAGCCCTGAATTTAAAAACTATCTGCCACTGACAACACAGTAATAGTCAGTTCCTGTAGAAACTTAAGGGTAGAGGCGATATTAATAAAGCTTCTCTGGCCCTAATTGAACATAGTTGCTGGTTAGAACTATACATTAAACTTAGTTATAATTCCTTAATTCCTGTATCTCCACTAGCCCTTTGATGTTTTAGTTGTATGCTAAAAGTCAACATATTGAATATATTTGTTACATATAAATACAGACACAGGACCTGATTAAAATCTGAACACAACTTGCATGCAAGAATCTAGATTTTGTAATAGCAGACTGTGCTCTAAGCAAACAGAGGTGTGCAAACTGAGGTCCCAGCTAAGAAAAGGCTGAGCACCCCTGCCCTACACCCCTAAAGACTGACAGCACCCATAGTGCATGCAATACAGGTAACAGCTTACTCTTTGAGAGTACATTTCTTATAGGGATAACATTTGCTTATGCTATAATTGAAAAATTCCTGAAAAATACAAATAGAAATATTATTTTCAATCATATATTTATATGTCAGCTTATATATCAGCTTTATCTGCTGTGCATGTATTTTATTTTAAGAGCAGGACAGAATAGTCAAACACCTGACACTAAATTCAAGAGATCTGTTATAAAAGACAGTGAGATGATTCAGCGTCATTACACTAACAGACAGATGCATCAGGTTTCATTGTCCTGTGTGACATATTTTTCCACTGAATATTACATTCATGGTTTGATGATCTACATTATATTGGAACAATGGGTACAACAACAGCGGACAATTATTCATTGAAAATCCTGCTGTATTTAATGATCATGTGTGTGACATTCTCTAGACTTGTTACCCAAAGCACGTTACCAGCGTGTCATCTGCAATTAAGAAAAACATTTGAAGACTATGAATATTTTCAAGATGGAGACATCATAATTGGAGGAGTATTCACTGTGAATCAGTATGTGGTGCCAATTCCACAAAACAAAATAATCAAACAAATCATGTGTTTAATGTAAGTAATATTGGATATATACACTTTACAACATTTATTTAATCTTTTAAATTTTTAAAAATGAGCAAATTATTTGCTGCATTTGAAACGGAGCAAATGTTTGCACATTGATAAATAACACATTCACAAATTATTCTGCCATTCACATAGCAAGAGGAGGACATATCAGAGAAAATAGTGTGTCAGTGAGTTCACAGCAACCTCATGTCAATGGAAATAAACTTCAGCAAATTGTCACCAAGACAGAGAAAATCTATTAGCACCATTTGCAGATGGTGGAAGCACCTAAAGTGCCCTATATATAACAGCTTTATCAGTGGCCAGAATGTTCACTATGTATCACTGAAACCCTTTCTTTCCCATGTTTTACTGCATTGTCTGAATGTGTGTTCAGTGTTGTCAATTTAACATTACATTGTAAGGAATCATTTGTAGGAACAGAATTATTTTCAAATAATTATTAAAGGAGTCTGCTACCTACAACTTTATTTTGTTCTGTTGCACATAAACGTCAGTAATTTCACTATGTATTTTCATTCAGCATTTTATACTTTTTAACCATGTAAGTATATAATCAGGCAAAGATGTCAATATTTTTCTTTTAAGTTATAATTCAAACACAGTTCTGTGCTGCAGGTTTCCTCTATAAGTTAGTAAGCTAATAACTATGAGATGATTGTTTAAAGAAGTGATCTGTATCAGAGAGACAAAGACGTTATGGAAGGTAAAAGTTATACAGTTTGATGCGTTGAGGTGTACAGTACCTGCAAAAAAACCAAATGACATACTACTTGCAGTTCAGTTCCTGAAATACGCACTAATGCTAGTACAATGCATATAAATGTGTCAGACCATGTCAGCACATTCACTCACATTTTCCCTTGTGTTCAGGTACAAGGGATGAGCAATGAGTTGTGGAAAGGTTTTGCACACTTCTTTCTCAATTCAATGTTTTAAACACGATGGGGATCATGTAGAGTACATCTGTTTTCTTTGCTTAAAATACAAATTTTTTTTGCATTGGGGCTATATAATAATTCTCTGGTTGCATTTCATACTTGTAATCTTTTCCACCTTCATTAGACTGTAGAATAATATTGCAATCATACAGTAGTGAGGAGACAGTTGCGGTGTGTTTGCAATTAATTACAATTTAAATGCTAAGTGTAAATGTTGCATTTTTCTCCTAACACTACAAGCACCCACTATACTGGTTCGTTATTATCAAATGTGCATTTAATAATTTATGGGTCTACAAAGAGATATGACATTGCAGTTATACATATTGGTTCAGACACTTTGTTATAAACACTTTTTACAACTATACAAGTCTGTTTCCATCTTACCCCTATTTTTCACCTTAATTTGGAGGTCAAAGGAATTTATTTCCCATGTATTTCATCTATCAATTTTAAGTTGTTATTGTTGACATTAAGAATTACTATAAATTCCTACAATAGATGGGAAGAGAACATATGTTACGTTGCAAATTGAATAATATATACCACACACTTCTATCTTATGAAATTGGCTTAAATCGATACTAGAGAGTTTGTCTTAAATACTAGAGAGTTTGTCTTAAATTATAGAGACCACTCTGAAGACAGAGAATCATTTAATATTCAATATTTATGTTGAGAATCTAATCCAAGTAGCATATATTATATGCTAAATATACAATGGATAGCAGCAAAATTATAGTAATGTGTGGTTTCAGAATTTTGATTCCAAATTTTGGTTTGGGAAGTTCCTGAACCACAATAAAATAAATGGTTAATATAAAAATCCAATAGGATATTATATACATGTATTGAGGAAGTTGTAAATTGGGGAGAATAATTAGAATGCACTTAGCCCTGAGTTACAAGGATTCCGGATTAATTACTGAAAACTCTGTAATAAAAAGTTATGTGCACTTGGGATTATTCCGCATATTAAAACTTTCATTGGATCAGTCTATAAATTTAAATAGCCAAAGATCAAGTTGAAATGGGATGCAATAATATGTAACAGTTGAACACACAAATTATTTGATAAAACTTTAATTGAAAGAAGAACTCACTACTTCTTTCTTCACGATTTATATATTGTACCTCTAATATTTCACTGCATGATTGGGGGGGTGACTAAACTTATCATAATAAACTTTATACATTTTAAAGTTACTAGCTTTTGAGCTGCATATAAATATTAAAACTTTTGGTAATCAGAGTGCACCATTAAGAGACGACTACTTTCTTTTCTGCTTCTTGTGGTTGTACACGACTTTGGTATTAGGATAGCACCCCCCTAACTTAATATGGACTAATGGAGTAGAGTAATATTGAAGGTATTATGGGGGAGATCCCAAACACATGAAGGTTATCCATTTCTAGATCTCAAAATTACAATTACATAATTTATTGTGTATTTCCCACAATGGTCAATTTCAAAAATATAATGAAAAGACTTTGTGGGATAGAAGGAAATACCAGTGTGGACATTTTTCTTTAGGTTTTGGATATGACAAACATCCGAGAACAGTTGAACATGAGTGGTTATTAGATAAGTGTGTAAGTCCATGTTGTCTGTACCACCTTATTGTCTTCGTATGTATTAATGTTTATAGATGTATGTATATAATGTTCACTGCTGCAACATTGCAACATGTATGGAATCAAGTTTTATTATATAACAATTATTCTGCATTAGAAGTGCAATAAGCTCACCATTAATTAGTCCCAGCACAGAGATAAGTAAACTGTATTTAATGTGTTGTTTCAAATACTTTAAGACATCTGTGCTAAAGGTCAGTGTACCCAGCAAAGAATATAAGCTTTTAGAAATACAGTGATATTGACATGTGGGTGTTTAAAAAAATCTTATTTTGTATTTGCAACCCACTTGTAGCATATTAATCTTCCTAACGACGAAGGATTACATCATTTTTATTTACAAGAAGAATAGAAACTGGATATAAAAATATAAAAAGTTAATTTAATCAATTGGTGAGAACAAGGAATTGTATAATTCACTTGGTCAGTGTTGTTCTGATGATTTCACAAAGAACAAAGGCTTTTGTTACAATAACGCCACCTTAATTATACATCGTCCATATATAATAACTCAAAAACAGGCATGTCTTTAGCTGTCGATGGCAGTAGAGCCATATCTAAGATATACAAGAATATTGTAATATAGAAAATATGCATCGGTATAAGGTCATGGCTTCATAATAATGAGAAAAGCAACAATTACACAGAAGGAGTTTCAGTGCTAGCCACCAACAAGCAATTAAAAATAAATA
Organism: Mixophyes fleayi; assembly: GCF_038048845.1. Classification (NCBI taxonomy): domain Eukaryota; kingdom Metazoa; phylum Chordata; class Amphibia; order Anura; family Limnodynastidae; genus Mixophyes; species Mixophyes fleayi. The sequence continues at coordinate 39,978,622 of NC_134411.1, read as the reverse complement.
AGACACCTATAAGCTGACTATTATCTCAAAACATAGTTTGAATATAAGACAATCTGCTATTCAGAAGTATATACAGAATTTCAGTTCTTAAAGGAGGAAAAACAAATTAAAAATATACAACAATATCAATAATAAATAAAAAGTATCTAACACATGTCACCAAATTTTGATTTTAAAATGTCATCTAAGTGTAAACATTTTACTCTTTTGATCACATGTCAGGGTAGGGTAAAAATTAGTGCACTCCTGTGTCAATTTTATTTGGGGAGTTGAAAAATAGCATATTGTGAGATGCTTTACAAACATGAGGCCTGATTCATTAAGGATCTTAAATGAAGAGGTATCTTATTTCAGTCTCCTGGACAAAACCATGTTACAATGCAAGGGGTGCAAACTAGTTTTCTGTTTTGCACATAAGTTAAATACTGACTGTTTTGTCATGTAAATATTTTTATTTCACTCAAAAACAAAATTATGCAGTAGTTAAAATTGATGGAGTATGTAGTATAATTTTTTTTGTATAATTTCACCAGAAAACTGTCTATGCGTTTTCAAGCAAATAATTTTATTTTTTATTTTAATTGCAGAAACAATTGTTTCTGTATTTCAATACATGTAATGTTGGAGGTTTACAGTCAGACATGTCACTGGGCAGCTCATGGGTTCCTGAGACACTTCTTAGCTAGGAGAATTACATGTCCCATTAGCTCAAGCTTTACGGTAATACATTTTGGGAAAGTTCATCTGGAAAACCATGTGGAATGGCCATACTGTCTTTTAACCTGACCAGGATAGTAGGAGAGCAGCCCTAAAAGGCCCGGCCAATACATATACAAGCTACAATAGAGCGATAGAGTGGATCACATCAACAGTTCCACCAGTGATCCAGCATTCCGCCACAGAATCTCACTGAGTCCTGGCTAGATTGCACAATGACCGGATCTCCCCTACTGCAGTCCTCTTCTGTGATACGGGTGCCTGAAAACAGGACTATATGTTTTTTATTCTTTTTTCTCTCTTTTAACTTCAGCTAAAGTGAATTTTTTAAAAGCAAAAGTATAATTGGACAATGTCCCATGTTTTCATTTTACAGGCCTTCACCTCAATATTACAAAAATGTTCTGACTTTTCGATTTGCCATTGAGCAATTTAACAAAAATTCTTTCATTTTACCTAACATAACAATAGGATATCATGTATATGACTCATGTTCTTATGGGATTAACGCAATAAAAAGTGTATTACAGATATTATCTGGACCAGGACGTATGGTGCCTAATTATTCCTGTACAGAGCGACTAAAGATAATTGGTTTTATTGGAGATCACTATTCAGTAACGACTGTACCAATAGCCCAATTATTAGGAGTATATCGATATTCACAGGTAAGTAAAATGTGATTTCCCTAAAGTAAGAAGAAGTTTTGATACATACATGGTCATATTTACGAAATAATGTTGAGCAGTGTGAGGTCCCATTTTATGTTTTATCAAAAAATCTCATAGCAGCATTGGAAACATAAGAAGACTCAGAGATGTTTCTTCAGTTCCCAGAGAAAAAGAAAAGCACTTAAATAGTTATGTAATATTGGGTGGCATGCGGACAGTGGTTACAGATAGATGGTCATTAATTCAGCTCTGTGCCTTTCCTCCAAAAATATGTTAGTCTCACAGGTATAAAGCATCAAAAATATGTGGAAACTGTTGATAAATGACACAATAGCTCTGAGGACTGTCGTTGCACCAAGCATCTACATGACGACCACCTCTATAGCGATGTTGGATCCTCTAAGCCCAGAGCGTATGGCACAGGAGCCTCCACTGCTCTGTACTACCTGAATCTATATTTTCTTCCCACTCTCTAAATACCTACCTTCACTAATCCATATTCATGCATGTCTCTCACATCACTCCACCATTCAGCTACTGAATTTCATTTCTCCATTTCTCCTACTCACTTTCATCATCAAGGCTTGATTATCTCATAGTATGACTAGGCTATAGCCTAGGGCACAATGCTTGTCAGAGATCGAAAATTGTTCCTGGAAGCGTTATAAAGTAAAGAGAAAACATGAATGAAAAATGTAGTAAGGTTTTAATTTTGACGTATTCCCATGGTAAAGGCTGAGGATAATGAGTCATCCTTGGGGATGCGCTGGAGGATAAGCAAGTAGGATAGACAAGTATAGTGACTTGTGCATGAGTGACAGCACCCTCCACCTTCACATCTTCACCCTCAGTAGAGCTTGTTAATGCCTCCATACTGCCATATAGTTCTTATTTTAGTGAAAATGACATGAGTGTCAAAGATTGCCATGACCCTTTTGAAATGCCAAGTGGAGTTGAGTTTCGTAAACAAGGGAACCTAAACATTCATCTTCATCTACCGCATGTTAGCTTGGCATTGAAGGCAAGTGGGTGCTACAAGCATTTTAGCTTGGAGCAGCCTAAAACCTTAATCAGGCCCTGTTCACCATAATTGTCTCCAAAATTCACTCAACTTCAATAAATCCTATTTCTTTCTCCCTCATTATAATTTCCCTTTCACTGTTTTCCTCCTTAATAGTTTACATACATGAACCGTGTTCTTTCCTGCAACCACCTCACCAGCCTTAAGAAATATAAACAAACGTCATACTCTTAAATCATCCTTGCATGTCCTATTTATTACCCTGAACTTTCTTATAGTTGCTGGTGACATATAAACACATGGCTCTAATGCAATTCCTACTATCTGATCACTGTCCTTGTTCCACCCCATAACTTCTCATTCAGCTGCTAGTTCCAATCCCTACATCCACATTGCTCCATCCACAGATTTGATCCTCCATTTTTAGTGTGCACTTTAGAATGCAAAATCTGTTTATAACAAACTTTCACCAATCTATTCATTTTAAAATCATCCCTCAACCTCCTTGCCCTTAAAGAATCTTGGCTTAATTCCTCTGACACAATATCCACTATTTTTACAATTAGAATTGTTTCATTTCCTTGGCAACTTTCTTCTTGACTCACTCATTTCTTTGAACTACCTACTCTGAAAGTACATGATTTCAACATTCTCTCTGACAACCCCACTGTCCCTGGTGCACAACATATTTCACTTAATTCCTCCCTTAATCTCTCTCAGTGGTCTTCTTCTACCACCTACTGTGATGGATACTCCCTTAACCTTGTCTTATTATTATTATTATTATTGTAGATTTGTAAGACACCACTGTGCTCTGCAGGGTCGTACTGTAGGCAAAACAGTACATATATAAAACAGGGACATACAAGATAGACAAAATAAGCACATACATGAAAACAAAGGGTATGAAGGACCCTGCTCATTAGAGATATTGCATCCTAAGTAGGAGAGGGCACAGCTGAGACAAGACGAGTAAATGTGGTTCAGAGTGGAGATTGGGACAGTTGTTAGGGTGCATTAGTGTGAGTAGTATCATCAAGGATAAGGCCACCTCTAAATAAGTGATGGTTTTCAAAGAGCGTCTGAAGATTTGAAGGCTGTGGGAAAGTCTGATTGAGTGTGGTAAGGGAATTCCATAAGTGTGGAGCATCATGGGAGAAGTCTTGTAGGCGGGTGTCAGAGGTGGTTACCAAAGACGGGACAAGGCGCAGGTCAGAGGTAGATCTAAAAGAGTGGGAGGGAGAATATTTTGATATGAAATTTGAGATGTATGCAGGGGAAGTGTTGGTGAGGGCTGCATCTCTAGTTTCTTCAACTTAGTCTTCCTGATCTCTGAACTGCGGATATTCAAAAGCTATTTTTTATTTAACTATATTAAAAACATAAATTAAATATAGTAATAAATCACCTAGTGAATCACATATATTGAACCAAACTAATGCAATATGTATCTGGATCCAATATTGACATCTTTAAGGAAAACACCCTAAGGCGATGAAACGCGTAAGTATGTTTGAATAGATGCATTTGTACGCTGAGAAAATATTGGTTTGAACTGCCAATACTGTTTGATACCTGTTTTTAATATCACATTGGCTACTGCTGCAAGGACGCGTTGTGGAACACACAGTGACAACGCACTGAGGAGACTTAAGACTAATATTTATGAACCAAATGTGCTGCTAATCATTTATAGTCAATACACAAAAGAGGCATAAGAAGGGTGTTTGAGGAGGGAACACTTTGATTGCTGCACAACTTAGAATGGCATAAAGTGGCCAGTACCATTTCAGTACTCCCTGAACAGTAAGAATGAACTATAGTCCAGCAAGCTGGTAAGACGATGGTCATTTCCTCATCTCCACAGTTGGTATTATTGAGAATTTTTCTTATTTGAGATCAATTCTGATTATTGCCTATGTGACAGCAGCCAAAAGTAGCCTAATTTAAACAGGATACTTTACATTGCAGGATTACATACCTATATTTTTATAATATTTTGATTCAAAGAACTCTTTGGCCAATTTTAGTATTACTGTACAGTCTTTTCTTTTTGGTGAACGACAGGAATTTCAAGTGGAGATTTATTGACTGCACCCTTATCAAAGAGCTGTAATATATAACAATCAGCTTAATTAGTGCAAATTTTTACTTTGTACAGGTGCAATATAGGTTCCAGATACATTTTGCATTCTTTTGGTGCAATATATGTGATTCACTAGGTGATTTCTTATTATATTGAATCTATGTTTTTAATGAGTTTAAATAAAAAATAGCTTTTGAATATCTGCAGTTCACATATTTGTCCGCGGATATAGATACACTGGTGCAACCTTTTTCTTTCCAAGGGTCATCAACCTCCTTCACTGTCAATAACAACGCAATTTCCTCAGTCTCCCAAGCCCAGTTCGTTAGTATAACACTTCACTTTACCCACCTCCAGTGTTTCTCCCTATCCTATTACCTCCATCTTTAAATAAATACTAAAATAATTTCCTAACCAATATGCAACCAAAACTTTATCTATTCCCTCATCATCTCCCGCTTTGACTCTTGCAACCTTCCTCTATCTGGCATTCTCTTCACCAATCTATACTCACTTCAGTCCATTTTAAATGCTCATTTACCTCACCACTCTACAAATCCCTATACTCTCTCCCCATATCCTTCATTATTATTATTATTATTATTATTATTAATTTTTATTTACAAGGTGTCCATAGCGCTTTACAGGGACAAACAATATCACAGTACAAGTGAGACAGCATGGTACAATTAACAATAAGCACAGTAACTCAGGAAGCTCAAAGCACAGCTAGACAGAGGGGCAGGGAGGGTGGGGTAAAGGGAAGATCTGCATATGCTGTTAGCCTGAGCCCAAGAGGGATGGCGGAGATGACAGGTAAGAGCCACAGAGGGGTGTAGAGGAAAGCAAGAGGGGTCAGAGGGCAGAAGGTCCTCGAGGAGTAGGGCTAAGTATCTGGAGAGCAGAGTTAGAAATGGTGGAAACAGGAGGAGAGATGGCCCTGCTCAAAGGAGCGTACAATCTAAAGGATGGGGTAGACATACAGAGAGACACAAAGGTGAGAGGGAGAGAAGGGGGGAACGGAGGCTGAATCAAGGAAGGGGGAAGAAGGCGGGAGAGGTAGACGATAAAGTAGGTAGTTAAGTGGGAAACTGCAAGGCTTTTAGAAAAAGGTGGGTTTTTAAAGGCCGTTTGAAACTGGACAGATTGGGGGATGTTCTGATGTAGCGAGAGAGCTTGTTCCAGTGGAGGGAGGCAGCGCGGGAGAAGTCTTGGATACGCGCGTGAGAGGAAATAATCAGAGGGGAAAAGAGGCGACGATCATTGGCAGATTGTAGAGGGCGGGATGGAGCGTGAATAGAGATGAGGTTGGAGTTGTAGGGAGCACCTCATCTCTGATAACCACCTATTACTCCCCCCTACAAGATTTCTAGTATGCACCAACCACTTCTAGAGTTCCATACCACGCCCACCCATACTCTTGTCCAGACTTCAAATCTTTAAACCCTTCTCTCTATTAGATCTTACCCTATTCCCACCTATCCATCTCAGTCTCCACTCACAACTACACTTCCTTCTCAACTATACCCTTTTCCCAGTAGTTTGCAAACTTTTTCAAGAACAAAGCCCTACCGACCCTTTGTTTAATATCTGCATTTCTTTTGTTGTATGTCCTTAAATTATACATTTTTAATTCCTGGCTAATTAATTAATTAAAGACTACCCAGAAAATGTTGTGGAATTCAGAACAAAATTATCTTTAAAAAAATATTTTTTTTTAACTAAATTACTGTCATTGACTTTTAATACAAGATTTATGAAATGAAAATTGTGACTATTGTGGCCACATATTGTGATTGGTCCCATCTGCCAAAGGATATATCCAAAATGCATGCTTAGCAGCCTAACTTTAAACTGTACAAAATACATTACTTATAGTATTTATTTTATGCTTGTAGATCAGCTATGGTGCAACAAATTCTGTGTTAGGTGACAGACATTTTTATCCTACTTTTTTCCAAACTCTTCAAAGTGATCATAGTATTTATCCAATGCTACATAAAGTTCTAGAATATTTTGGATGGACTTGGATTGGGATTTTAGCCTCAAATGATGACAGCGGAGATACAGAGACTGCCCTAATGATAAAATATCTGACCAGAAGAGGCATCTGTGTTGCTTTCACCATAAAAATGAGTTTTGAAACATGCAGTAATAAAAGCTTGATAAATAAAAGGAATGTTGAAATAATTAGAAATTCTACTGCCAGAGTTATAATACTTCATGGAACTTTTTCTCAGACGTTCGTGCAATGTCTAAGAGACATGAAAGATGTGCTCAGTGACCGGACCATAGTCCTAAATCCGCACTGGGCAAATAACAAGTTTCTAATGGACCGGTTTGTCAGTATATTTAATGGTAGTTTAGTACTTGACAATTTACCAATACATTTACCAGATATTTTGAGATTCTTTAATAAAATTAAACCTGAAAATTACCCTGAAGATAAGTTGCTTGAACGTATTTACATTTTATACCATCAGTGCTGCTCAGCAAACCAATCAGTGTGTCGTTTTTATGGCTCCTTATACAACATACGTCTTCATAAATGCTCTGGAAAAGAACTGATTATACAAATTCGTAGTTTTCAATACGATGGGATTTTCCCACGAGTATTCTTAGCGGTCTATGTTACTGCTTATGCTCTAAATACTATGCGCTTATTTCTGTACAATAATCATCAAAAAGTGGAAACGAACGTCTACTATTTTAAACAACAGGTAACAAAAAAACATAAAATAATGGTGGTCTCCAACTGGTGGCACCGGATTATGCCATTTATTATAAAGAAATGTGCTCATAGAAATATCAGCTGCAACAGGCGATAAGGGTTTATCTGTGCTTCTATTGCTCATTGCTCCTTGATGTAGACTTTTAATTCTGTAATTGTATTTTCATTTGCGATGTTTCATTAGCATAGAGAGTATAAATTATACTTTAACATGAGAAGGTCATACATAATTGCATTTGTTTATGTCAACTTAAATCTGGAAATATAGTTCTAAATCGATTGTGACATAAGTGCTGGGAAAGTGATTGAGGGCAGATATGTAGCCAGGCTTCTGTCTTGTTTATTTTAAAACCACAGGGAGATTGCTGTGTTTGGGCAATTTTGCTCAAAAATTGTTATCAGCTTTATGAAAAGAGGTAAGGGTCCCTGGGGTTATGAATGTAGAGAGACAGGGGGGTTCCATTCAAAAGGCCCATTTCAGATTTTCCAACAAGCTAGCAAGTTGTTAATCATCAGGAGTTTCACCTGATGAGGTGCTGTTGAAAGGGTGCTATTCAGTTCATTCAGTCTCTCAATAATTGGGGAGGAGGTCAGATGGCTCCTGAAAAATATTACAATTTGTGACCTGTGAGATCTGTTGTTTTGTATATGTGTGGGACACTAGGTCCTTCACTTTAGAGAGGAGTGCCTATGTATTAGTTATAAGTCAGACAGCAAGGATTTTCTTTATGTTTTATTTTATTTTCATGCCAATAAAACTAGCTAAGGCTTTTTAAACCAAAGCACTGGACTGGTGTGATTTATCTGGCTTTAGTGAGTGAAGTACAGCCGTCTAACCCCAGGAGACAGTACCCCTAACTCGATCTTATGGTACAATATAGAGTACAGTAGGTCATAGCAATGTTTTTAGTGCTTCTTTGATCAATTTTTGTCCAGTAAATGTGCAGATGTGTTATATAATTTATAGTCTCAGGTATAGAGCTCAACTTTTTATTAAGGAAACCTGGATAGTGAGTTGTTCTAGTAAAGACATCTGCTGGACATTTATTATCGAAATCACTGTATATATTATGTTATTTTTTAAGGTGTATTTGGTTAGATTCAGAAAACTTTTATGCTGTAATTCTTAATTACATGTCAGCAACAACCTATAGGTAATCATATAATTAAAGCAAATCAATGGCTGGCTGGCAGACTTCAGCCTGTGGGGCCAGCACACAGCACTGGCGCATAAGTAGCGGCCCATCCTTAAAGGGTGGGTTTCAGTACATTATATATTTATCAATATAAAAAGAGGCTCTTTTAGTGTTGCTTAACCCATCAGTACTTTATTATTATAAATGATAAATCTTAAGCAATGAAAATAATTTATTTTATATGTTACTTCCCCCTACAGCACCTTTATATTTAACATACCTGACTCATTATATTAGGGTATATATTTATATCATATTACAGCAATAGATTATATAATATGGGCTGATTTATCAAAGTGCAAAAAGTCCTTTTTTATGTAAAAAAACCCTGACGCTTTTGCCAGCAAAAGGGCTTGTTTTTGCTTCACACTATATACTACTAGGGTTGTCGCCGGCCATAATACCTGTTAGAGAGCCTATTAATCAAGGATTGAGGCTGTACTGCCTGTTCTGTTAGAGCCGTCAACAGATATTGTTAACAGAACAGAAGCTTTAAATAGCTCTCAATTCTTGAAATAAAGCATTTTTCTAATGCAGTACTATTTATATTAGTATTATTAGTTAAAGAAAGTTATTGCTAGTTACACAGACGCACTGTAGCTAACCAGCACTATACTGCTTGTTCCACTTGCACCACTGTGTCCAAATCCTATGCTGCTGGTTCAAGATTCGCTCAAGCAAAAGATAATTAAACGGGTCAAATTGAAGAATGTGTTGTTTACATTTATTTAACCTTTAACCTTGAGACATATGGACTTATTGGAGGAAAGGTATATAAAGGTCATACTGACTTGTCCCTGCATCACCTTGAAAAAGACTTTATAAGTTGAAACACGTTGATGATGTGATTAAGACAGCAACATTCCGAGTGCTAACTGTCTAAGATTTGGATGCTCGCTTTACCTCATATCATCTGTACGAGTTTAACATCTCACGGAGATTTGTTTTTAGTCTGTTTTTTATGCATTTACAAATGTGAGTTTATTTTGAATAAAATAATTAAATATTCTTTTATTAAAACCGAATTATGCTATGTTTTTGCATCTCTCTTTTTGTATGTTTTGAATATATACAGATCATACTTGTCAACTCTCCCGGAATGTCCGGGAGACTCCCGCATTTTGAGAGAGTCTCCCAGACTCCTGGGAGAGTGTGGCAATATCCCGGATCTGCCCACTTCACTAGGAAGTGCCCACTTCCTAGTGAAGTGGGCAGAATTAGCTCCCAAACGCTGTGATTCCCGGTGAATCGTGGCATTTGGCCCCGCCCCCCAGCTGTCCCTCACACAATATATTAACACCTCCCTCACAATAACCTTGTTCAATCCACGCTGTGTTGGAGAGACAGACTCTTCTGCCTCTCTTGCTGCTCTACACATATGGGACGGTGCCTGTCACGTAGCGCGCGTCTCTTACGGGCACAGGAGGAGGCTGCACATAGGAAATAAAAGAGAGGAGATATGGGAAGGGAGAGACGGGGGAGAGATCATACGATCTGCGGTCAAATGACAGAAGGTGGCTAGTCTACACAGGTCCAAATTGGACTTTGTCTCTCCGGCCCAGCCCAGTCCTGAAGTGATCACAGATACACAGAATATGTCATGAGAAATGGATACTGATCATTTTGGGAGGCAGTAACCTGTATATTCAAGTATTTGTTATTGAGGACAGAGTGACATGTGATGTGGCGAACACCATAATGTGAGAAGGGAAATGAACGTAAGCAGGCAGACACAGTTTTATAATGGAAGGAGTAGGGTCCTCAAACAACACATACAATTTATAAGAGGCTGCTGCAAAATTGATACAGGTATTGTGATATTGTGAAAGAAATAATGATGCCTTTAATTAAATAATGTAACTTGTATAGAAATATTTGGTATCAGAATGAAATTAGTTAGAATAGCTTACATGCAGAAGTGCACAGTTGCAGTAATTGTGATTAGAATGGCAAATTCTTCTCTGAGCTGAGAGAAGAATTGTAAATTTGACATAACACGGGGTCCATACTACAGGCTACAAGACAAGATAAGATGGGTGGTCATGAGCAGAAGTTTTGCAGAGATGTTTAAAGAACATAGTGTACAAAAAAAGAAATGTGCTAACTATCACACAATGTAAGCATAAAAATAAGTTAAGAATGCTATATTCTTTGTATAAATACTAGTCCTTAAAGCTTCAATAAACAGAGTTGGTTTGACAGACGTCTGTGTGACTGATCAATTCTCCAGCGCTGGCCAAATCAGAAGGGATCTTTATAGGTGACAAAGTCTGGTTCTGTCAACAGTACTTGGAGGCTCCCACCTGAAATTCTCAAAGCCTTTTCGGAAGACTGCGAGGGGTTCAGAGAGACAGAACTAGGAGCGACAAAACCGCGCGGTGAGTAGAAATCTTATTCTTCTCTAAAAAAGTAATTGTTATTTCTGTATCTCTTAAAACCTGTCAGTCTGTTGTAAAGACTTAAGAATACTCAAGGATATAGAATAAACAGTATTTGTTTAGGTTGTCATACAGGGAAACCATTTATATTTAGGGGGTCATTTTATCTGCCTGTTGGTGGTACAAAGGTCATTTAAATAGTTCACACAGGAAAATTGTGGAGACAAATAGAACGTAAAGTTTTTCGAAGGTTCCATTTTTACTATTTGGCAAAATAAGTGATAATACAAAGAACTTGTATACATTTGATTAAAGTGCCTTATTAAAGTCTTGTACCTTAAGTTTATTTGTAAGGGGCGGGTTAGCCCCAGATAAAGATGGGATCCTCGGAAAGTAGTTTTTCAGATAATGGACCTCGGAGTGCCATGGATATTATAAGAATGATACATGGCGAGGTAACCCTGAAGGGTACGAGGAAATTATTTCAAAGGGGCGGTTTGGACCCCAGAGGGTCATTGGTCCCAGATAAGTTGTGAGAATTGAGGAAGAAACATAATCAGTATATACATGAAAAAGGTCTAGAAAGAAAAATGGAATCTTGGATTGAAACTGCTGAATTATTGTAATATGAGAAGGAATGTGATGATAGGAATGAAATGATGACTGATATGCAAATTGATGATAACCCCTTAAGACATAGAAAGAACAAAACAAATATTAAGGGAACAAATTGGGAATATTCTATTTGCGGATTTTGTAACCCCCAAATGTTGAAAAATGTGAACAGTGTCATGTTTTGTGGACCCAAGGTTGCCCCCTTTTAGTTAGGGTTCCCAGGGCACAGAGGTTAATTGTCAAATACATTGCCACATTATGTAACCAAAAACCCACTAAATATACCTGGAAATGTGATTATTCCAAAATATTTCACTGGCAGACTAGAAACTCTGCAGAATGTCAGACCCATAGGCCAGGTAATTTGAAATCAAGGGAACCCTCTGCCCCCCCTGCATATAGTCATGGTGAAGTAAATGAATCAGAAACAAAACTAATGTCCATAGCAAAGGAAATACCAGATATTAGAAATCTGCTCATGGAAGTTTACAGATATATGCAAAGACTATATGCTGTGTATTCAGCAGCCTGGGTACATTTATAAGAGGCCATAAAAGTAGCAGCAGGAGACTCAGTTGCTCTTGCTCACAAATGATCTCACAAATCAGACTAAGTTAGGCAGAGCCCCCCAAAGAGGGACAGGATCAGAAAACTGCAGAGTCAGGGAATTTGTGGATCCACAGATGTTTACTGTACTGTACAGAATTTGTACAACAAGCCCCAGCCGCAGTTGATCAGAGACAAGAGAAAGGAGTGGGTGTACAGGGCTATTATGACCACGTCTTGAGAAATCACACAGATCTTTACTATAACAAAATCTAGGGAGGCAAGGATTTTTAAGACTACTTTTCTTAACATCCTAGACCCCAAAATTAAGGTAGAACTGTATAGAAGAAGACCAGAGGCCAGTTCAATGCAACTCACCACCTTGCTTACTTTACTCAGGGCTATAGAACAAAACTACAGAGACAGGACCGAGAGAAAGGTAAAGAGCATCCCCCAGCCGGTCTATTTAGCTGACACAAATTGTGGGGGATAGGGACAGGGATGGGAGCTAGACCCAGAACTGGACCCAACCAGTCCAGACCTTCCAGTGTAGAAGCAAGGCAAAAAGGTTTGTGCTTCTTCTGTGGTAAACCTGGACACATTAAACATAATTGTTCAGAATTCCACCAGTATAAAAATCAGCGAACACCCGTTCACAGTGTAACCAACCCTGATAACTCCCCATAGGAACACTGACCTGCTGTGTCCACAATGCCCATGCTTGCAAGAGACCTAACTGGTCCCCAGTGTACCTTGCCCCTTAAAATAAACAATCAAGAAATCTCATTTTTAGTAGATACGGGGGTAGCCAGAACTGTAATTAGGTCAGATTGCATATCTAAGGACTTGCTACAATCTACTACAGTCCCTGCAATTGGGTTGAATGGGACACCTGTGAGTCTCAAACAGACTAAACCTGTAACTGTAACCACATCTCCAGCTAAATCAGTAATGGCTCAGGTGTTGGTGTCTGAGACTTGCCCCGTCAATTTATTAGGGACAGATTTACTGTCCACTCTGGAAGCCAGTATGACTTACAGAAATGGATATGTGTTTCCCACCTCAGGTGCTGGACTTAAAGCACAGACAGCTTTTGACATGTTCATGTTCACTCAGACATTTCCACAAGAAGTAAACATTCTGTTTATAGTACCTTTAGTAATATTGGCAGAAATACAATATGATTTTTGGGCAAACGGTAAAATGGATGTTGGTTTATTGTCAGTTGACCCAGTAACTATCTAACTGAAACCGTGGGTTGTACCCATTACAATCAAACATTATTCTTTAAACCCAGGTCAGAAAAAGGCAATTGGGGAACAAATTCAAGCATATGTGCAGGCAGTTCTCCTTAGAACCTGCTAGTCCCCCTGGAACACTCCGTTGTTCCCCGTAAAGAAAAGACACAAACTCTGTGAACCTATCACCTACAGAATGGTACATGACTTGAGGGAAGTCAATAAGAGAATGGTAATTGACAGTCCTATAGTCCCCAATCTACACACTTTGCAGAATAAAATACCTTCTAAGGGCCGATGGTTTACAGTCATAGACTTAGCTAATGCATTCTTTTCGGTTCCACTGGACTCTGAAAGCCAGCTTTTGCTTGCTTTCACATATGATGGGCTTTAGTACTGCTGGGCACGACTACCACAGTGAGGGGCCCCTTCCCTTTCAGCCTTCTCAGAAGCTATGGCCTTTATTCTAAAATCTTGGGCCCCCTTAAACTGAAATAATACACTTTTGCAGTATGTAGATGATTTGCTACTGTGTTGTGATAATGGGTTTGGGTGTGTGGAAGATACCATCTCTCTCTTAAAGTTTTTAGCACAAGCTGGTTGCAAGGCCAGCAAAGATAAATTACAGCTAGTGCAGACTAAAATACACTTTTTGGGACACTGCATTTCTGAAGGGAAGAGACACTTGACAACAGAAAGGAAAACAGCCATAGCTTAAGGTGAGTGTCCACAGACCCCACATGAACTCTGCTCTTTCTTAGGTCTCATAATCTACTGTCGCGAGTGAGTATCCAATGCTTCACAAAAATTGCAGGTGTTGTATGACCTATTGAAAGACAACAAAGAACATGATTTACTGCCCTCTACTGAGGAGCATTACAACACCTGGTCACAATTAAGGGAGGATATCATATGTGCCCCAGCACTAGCCTTACCTGATTATGAAACCTCTCTTTTTCTTTTTGTGACAGTCATGATTGTCTTGAATTAATGAATCAAGAGACAGCCAGCACTCCCCACATACGAGATGCTCCAACACCTGAGGCTGACCTGCACCTCTTTGTGGATGGTTCATGGTACTACACAGAAAGCACCCCACACACAGGTTATGTAGCCACAATAGAAGCAAACATACTGATTCAGGAACCACTATCTTCAGAATGTTCAGCCCAACAAGCTGAACTGGCGGCTTTGACCTCAGCCTGTATTGAAGCTGAAGGGCAGACAGTCAATATATACACTCACTCACACTATGCTTTTGGGGTAGATCATGACTATGACCCAATTTGGTGGAGCAGAGATTTTGTAGGGTCTGCAGGTAAACCCATAAAGAATTCAGACCGGTAGTAATCGTTTTCACGATTACCACCAAACCAACATGAAGAAGTCTTACAAGTAAAATCCGATTTAGTGTGTCAAAAGAAACAGACTTATCTTTAAGCCGACGGTAGAGATCTCCAATTGGATCACCTTGCTGACAAGTAGTTATTACGATTGAACAAGTCTTCGGCCTTGCAGCTTTATGTCATTACGACGTCTGTTAATAGAACTTTAAGGTGGCAATGTCGGGTTAAGTGTTTAAACACTTAACCTTAGGGGTCCCTAGGGGTCCCTACATTACCCATTTCAAAGATTACAGGTAAATTTTATCCAGCTGTCACAGGTCTCGGGCTATGAGTATGTCCTGATCTGTGTAGACCTTTTCTCAGGTTGGCCGGAGGCATGGCCTTGTATGGCAGTGAACACAAAAAGTGTAGCGAAAAAAATTGTGGCTGAAGTGGTCTGCAGATATGGGGTCCCCAAAGTCATTGAAAGTGACAGAGGTACAGATTTCACAGGGGAGATTTTAGCCCACATCTTAGCTGATGTGGGCATCACATAGCCCTTTACCATCCTCAAATTAGCAGGAAAGTTTAAAGGGTAATTAATTAATTGGGACTATTAAATTGAAATTACAGAAAATGATGGCTGAAACTAACAAAACTTGGCTGGAATATTTACAATTAGCTTTGTTCTCTGTAAGGAATACCCCAAATACCAAAATCAAACTAACCCCTTATGAGATACTGTTTGGTACTCCTACTAAGATAGGATGCTATTTTCCTCAGCAGTTACAGCATAAACATGGTGACTTGACTGACCATATAATAAATGTGCAGAAAGAACTAACCAAAATCTACTATCAGGTTTTTGCTTCGATTCCAGATTCTGATCAGATCAGTGGAACTCACAGGGGACTGGGTATGCATAAAGAAACACGTCAGAAAAGGACTTGAGCCACGTCAAAAAAGGACTTGAGCCAAAGTTTGAAGGCCCTTTTCAAGTGTTGCTGACTACACCTACCTCAGTGAAGGTGGAAGGATGAGATTCGTGGATCCACACTTCACACTGCAAGAAAATTAACAGGACACATTAAAAGATAAGTAATGGGTAAAAATTTGTCAGGACAAAAGGAGTCCACTCTTGCTAAAGTAGTGATCTGTGCTGGGCTAATGTCTTTTGCAATTGCAATTTTAGTCTGGTCCTTTTATCTGGATCCTCACACACGAGATCTGGATGAGGGATCAATATATCACAATCGTAGAATAAGAGAGTTACATAAACACTTGCAGAACCCATTGGACAATAGATTTCTTCCGATGCATTATATGCTTGCAGAAACAGGGACATTTTCTGATTGCTGGAGATGCACTCACTCACCCATTTCATCGCAAACAATGTCCTTTTTTAGCTACACCAGTGATACCAGAACAGTTAAATGTTAAGGAAGGATGGAAAAACACGGGTAATTTAATTCCTGGAAAATGTAACAACACCAAGGTTGCCCTATACATCTTAGGGTGGACACAAGCTCCTTGGTTTGTGGTTTCAAATAACAGGGGAGGCTGTAGCTAGAATATGGGAAGGTGCGGATAAAGTAACCCGATGTACTGGGAATAAGTGTGATAATGGTTTAGCATGTATTCAGCTTATGTAAGGATACTGTGTCCCTTTTTCCTTAGCACCCTGGAAATGGTTTGCATGGGACATAGCCAATGGAGGTCATCTTCGTCTTTGAAGGGCTGTATTATGTGTGTGGAAACCAGGCCTATAAATTTTTACCTGAAGGATACATCAAGATTTTGATATTGACCACTAAGAAAATCATGTCCATGAAATGCTCCAAGAGGGAAACTGTCAATGTGAATGTGAAAACTACTTCAACAGAGCAATATGGAAATCTGTATTACATGGACTATGACGCAGACACAGATAAATGATAATATGCTACAAAGCTGTCAAGACAACAGTATAATATTATAAGCTCATTTTTGATTATGTTGTTTTCTTTTCAACTATATAATACTTTTATAACCATTGTATTATGTTATACTGG
The DNA here is from genome assembly GCF_038048845.1 of Mixophyes fleayi. Classification (NCBI taxonomy): domain Eukaryota; kingdom Metazoa; phylum Chordata; class Amphibia; order Anura; family Limnodynastidae; genus Mixophyes; species Mixophyes fleayi. The sequence goes on along the minus strand of NC_134411.1, from coordinate 39,962,047 downwards.
GGAAAGTAATTTGCAAGGATCATCTATACATAAGTATGGATAGACCTAAGTGTCCAATCGTATCGCAGCATTAGTTTAGGTAAGGTGAAGTAGGGCTTATGTGGGTGAGAATTGTAAGGCAGGGACAGATAAGGCTTAATTAAATAATCCAAAGAAGGGAAATGGGAAATAAATAATGATGCCTTTAAATAAGTAATGTAACTTTTATAGAAGTATTTGGTATCAGAATGAAATTAGTTAGAATAATTTACATGCAGAAGGCACAGTTGCAGTAATTGTGATTACAATGGCAAATTCTTCTCTGTGCTGAAAGAAGAACTGCAAACTGAGATAACAAAGTGTCCATACTACAGGCTACAAGACAAGAAAAGATGGGGGGTCATGAGCAGAAGTTTTGCAGAGATGTTTAAAAGACTTAGGGGCATATTCAATTCTCCGGAAGTCCCGCCGTGTAAAAACTACTACCGTAAGGTAGTAGTTGGCTGGATTTCAGCTCGCGGCTCAGTGAGCCGCGAGCTGAAATGCAGCGAGAAAATTACCGTATTAACGGTTTTTCCATGCACTATTAGCGTAATAACGGTAATAGTGCGTGGACCGCGGGATTTTCGGCATTTCCGCCGACAATTGAATACGCCCCATAGTGTACAAAAAAGAAATGTGCTAACTATTACACAATGTAAGCATAAAAAAAAGTTGAGCATGCAATATTTTTTTATTTACTAGTACTTATAGCTTCATAAACAGAGTTGGTTTGACAGACTTCTGTGTGACTGATCAATTCTCCAGCACTGACCAAATCAGAAGGGATCTTTATAGGTGACAAAGTCTGGTTCCGTCAACAGTACCAGACATACCATTCTTTTAAATGAAGTTTATACATTTAACTTGTTTATGGTCCTGATGCATTTTTGAAAAACTAGTTATAACTATATTGGCCTAGTTGTTTTAGTGTACAATGCTGTGTATTATTGTATTTAGTGATACCCTTTATTTGTACCAACAGTTTCTTTTTCAAGACAACCGTTTGAAAATATTTTTCCTCCATATGTTTTTATCTGCTAAGATTGTATGACCTCCTATATTTAACCATCACCCTGGCAGGGCTGCCATCAGAAATTCTGGGGGCCCAGTACAAATGAAAATGCGGGACATTACCCCTCCTCCTTTAGCTGTGCCTCAGCCCCCCTACCGCATCTTGGGCTGGTGGATGCAGTGGTTAAGCATGGAGCCATAGCGCCCTGAACAACAACATGCCCCCCAGACCTCCCCAAATGCCTCTTAGATCTTTACCATTCCCTTAGAAAGTGCTTCTAATACTATTGATAATAGATTGCTGCCAATTCCTTCCCCAGCACAAATAAATTAAAGGAAACTCTTATGACCTTATTTGAATGATTTCTCTGCATAAACAAGACTAAAACTATATATGTGCTTAGAAACACTTCTAAATGGTGTCTCTTAAACGTAGTGGAGTGTCTTACCTAACTTACCACTGCAGCCTATGCTGATTTGTAGTTTCTGAGGGTGCCGGGTGGGGTCTGTGATATTTGTATTATGCAATAATATTAAGGGTCTCTGAAATGGATTGTTTTGTCTAACCTGATTCCTGCAGTGTCTTTTGTAGTTCTCTCTAGAAAAACATAAAAACTTTGATATTAGGGTTATCCTATAAGAGGCGGGGTCTCTGTCACATATTGGGTGTATCACCTGTCTCCTGGCTTGGGTCAGCCCCTACAGTCTCTCCTGTAGTTTTTGTCCGCCTCCATACTTTCCTTAGCCTGCAGTAGGAGCTGATTTAGTTCAACTCTCACTGAACTTAATGCATGCACTGCAGCTGTCAGCTATTTTCCATGTTCAACTCTGTCCTGGGCTGCTATCAGCAACAGAAGCAACAATTGGAACTACAAGTCCCATCTTCCCCGTGGCATTGCTGGCCTTATTACTGAACATACAAACTTTATTAGCAAGTGTCACAAACGCATTGACGATAATATTAGAGGCAGGTCGGTTAGCAGAGTTTTGGGATTTAACTATTTTGGAGACAGGGCTGCCATCAACTTTCTACCGCTGGGCCAGTGAAGAGAAGGTCAGGATCATCGGCGGGCCCCCTGGTGGGTCCGAGACCCTCTCATTAGGACTCCCTGTACCCATCTGATGACGGCCCTGCCTGTAAAGGTGATCTAGTTTCCATTTAAAAGGTTTGTGGAAAAAATGTAAGTACAAAGAAAAGAATGGACTTTAGCTTCTCTTGAAAATTAAATGTAACTGTACTCCAAATTCCACAGTACTCAACCTCGTATATGATTGCAACAATTTGCTTTATAGAATTATACAGGTAAAAGAAGCTTTTGCCAAATTTTTTATTACAAATAATTATTTATGGAATAACATGCATATTTAATCAACTAAATTATGCTCTAGGTTCACTTAATCTTTTGTTTTAAAGTTACATCGTTATTTGAAGACTATAAAACTTTCATTTCAAGATGGATCACCTATAAGTTTTGATAACAATGGAGATTTTGTCAGTTCCTATTGTATTTTAAATTGGATAATGACAGGAGACTTTAAAGTGATGACAAGAGATGTTGGTGATTTAAATCCATCATCTGAAGAAGATCAACAGCTTTTAATCAATGAAAGTGCAATAATCTGGAAGAAAGGTGTAAATCAGGTTAGCTGAAGTCACGGTTTACTTAATATTTATATATCTTATATTTAAAATTTGTATTTGCATTCAGTTATGCATTCAGACACCCCTGGTCTGATTGGGATAAAACCAACGGAAGGTGGTTGAGTTGGTTTCTGGCCAGGTTTAGGGGGATTAGGGTCCCAGTCGAACCTCCAGTTGGTGTATGCTGATCAGAACTTTGACACAGGGAACCTGCTCTGGGCCTTTCACTGGATGGATTTGGATAACGTTTAAGCTTCTAATTTTTTATAAAATGTTGAGAGTTACATCCAACTCATTAATAACTTAATAACTTGAAGATTTAAACTCTGGCAACGCCGGGCACTTCAGTTAGTTACACATGAACATGTGACAATAATTTCCACCCACAAGATCCTCCAAATCCCACATGTCATTGGAGAAAGCAGAAGCTTAAGCCACTTGTGGTGCCCCATCAACTGTGAAACAACATATTCCAGCACATTCAGACATTCAAAATTAGAGATAAAACAAATGTAGTGTTATGATTTCTCGCACATATTTTACTTCAAGTTGCCCCTTTTTTATGGTGAAGGGCAAGAGAGCAACTTCTACAGGGTTGCAAAATTTAGATGATTTCAACCATGGCAATAACAATATTATTATTATTATTATTGTTTATTTATAATGAATTAATATATTTTGCAGTGCTGTTCATTGAGGGGATCATGATACAAATGACATACAATCACTTTAAACAGAAGGTAAAAATAGACAAACAAGCTTTCAATGTAAGAGAAATTGGGTAACTTGATACAAAACATATGAGGATGACAATTTTAGTTGTTGTAGGTGATACACAATAAGGGATACAGCCACTGTGTTAGTTTTGAGCAGTTGATAATTACAGTTATAAGGCCAGTTCATGGCTCCAGGCAGTCTAGAATGTGCAAAATGCATCATACAGTAAGGAAAATGTTCAAACATGAAAACACATAATGAAGATTGAGTTCATATGTCCCAAAATTTTCATAATGATTTTAGGACATAAATAAGACTAAACAGACCAGTATTTTAAGTAACAAAGTTGAAATTAATAAAGGGGTAAGCAGAAAGTAGGTGTAAGAAGGATTAAAGTGAGATTTTCAGCTTCCACCATGTACATTTCCAGTTGGACCAGGAAAACCACAAACTTACGAATAACTTGGTTTTCTGCGCCATTTTCAAACACTGGGATATGGACTTCAAGTTCTGAAGGTGTGGACAATTAAGTGCATTTATGCAAATAAAGAGGCTATGCTTTTTGTACTTTGCACTTCTGTAAATGCCCTGTACTGTGCACATCGGAGATTTCCAGAAAAACATTCTCAAAATGATTGTCACATAAACATATTGTCTCCATTTCAGATTCCAGTCTCTCGCTGCTCAGAAAAGTGTTTACCTGGGAGCAGAAAGTTACCAAGATCTGGAATCCATGCCTGCTGCTATGACTGTGTTCCCTGCTCTGAGGGAGAAATATCAAATGCAACAGGTATATTTTATGTGCTATATAAACATGCAAATCAATTAGGATAGCTATTCCATATAATAATACATTACGTGAAAAGGTGTTTGAAAATAATAGTCTTTTAGAAATATTTTATTAATGAAAGTGAAGTAATAAGCATTAAATAAGTAAAAAATGTAGCTGAAACATAACTGTAAATATATTTAAATTGAAGAATTTTTAAGTCATGAAAAACTGCAAAGATCGATCTTACTTTTGTCTATTGGTCACAGAAGGCTCCAACAGTCCAGTGCTGCTCTCCTCTCTGTCCTAGAGCCGACTTGTTGATAATACGCCCATGATGGGGAGAGGCATTGACAACACCTCTTCCTGTCAGAAACAGGAAAGCGGTACTAACGGAGAGAAGATCAGTGCTGGATTGTTGGTGGACTTTGCACGGCCCATCAGATCAGAGGAAGAGGACACCACAGTAGGTCATAACATAGCACTCCATGCAAAACTACATTTTTGGAAGGAGTTTCCTTTAAGATTTCATTTGTGAATCTCTGATTTTTTTTTATTTAATAGCATTCATTATCAAGGTCTTCCTACTTTTTTTAAAAAAATGTTGATAGGCCAAAGAATTAAATTAGCAAGAAGCAAAGCTCATCAATACATTTTAAAAAAATATTTGTAAGTAAAAAATATTTAGAATATTATAATAAACAATATATCAACACGAGTGGAATTACTTAGCAACTCTCTCTAATATTATTTTCCTCAAAAATTAGGACTACTAAATTAACAATTTTAAAATACATCTAACCTAAGCTTTCCATTTCCATACAGTCACAGAGCCGGTGTTATGTTCAATAAATTGATTCAACTGAGAATTAAAAAGGACATTTACTTGGGGGGCTATTCATGTGTGTTCTTGTAAATGTTGGCATAGCTGGGGTGAATTTTGTTCCCATAGATGTCCCTTGCATACGTAGGTCATATATGTCTTGGAATGTAAAATCGTTATGTAGGAGGATGTATTTATTGCTTTTTTTTTACTTTGTTGTGTTAGGATGCTTCTGTACAGTGAGCTATGTCAATTGTGCCCAATATACATATTGGAATTTCTAATATCTCTTAATAACTCTAGCAACTGCAGGCACCAAAGCTCCTGCTCTTTTTGGTGCTTCAGGTAGAATTTCTTTAGTATAAAAATCTGCCCCTCTTTATAAAAAACACCCACACACATTCTACCTATGAAAAGTATCTGATAAAGGTAACTTTGATTTGGTACCATGTCCTGGGACTGATAACACTGATCAACAGCATTTTTGCTGCCCAACATGTTAAAGTTGTTTTAGGGCCAAATTTTGGTGCTGATTCCAAATATGTAATCAGATTTCCCAGATTGGCAACAGCTTTTGAGATATGAGGGGGTCACACAAATTCATCCAAAAACCGACGATTTAGCGTGATCACATGGGTATGATCGTAAGTAATACATAGGTAATTGCACAAAATTAACACATTTTATTTTTTCTGAAGCACACACTAAATTCCTTACAATAATTACAACTAATAAGTTAAAAAATCCTATAAATATCATTTGTAAAGCAAATATTGAATCGTCAATTTTCTTATACCTTTCAATAACGCTGTCTGTAGGACTGTAAATTAGAACAATCACGCTAGAGGTTGCAACAGTAGTCCGCCATCATATGTATGTCCCAACTGCCTAGGTATCTCTCCTCCATCACCAAGGCAGCATGGTGGCTTAGTGGCTAGCACTTCTGCCTCACAGCCTCATGAGTTCAATTACCGACCATGGCCTTATCCGTGAGGAGTTTGTATGGTCTCCCCATGTTTGCGTGGGTTTCCTCCGGGTGCTCCGGTTTCCTCCCACATTCCAAAAACATACTAGTAGGCTAATTGACTGCTATCAAAAATTAACCCTAGTCTCTCTCTCTGTCTGTGTGTGTATGTTAGGGAATTTAGACTTTAAGCTCCAATGGGGCAGGCACTGATGTGAATGAGTTCTCTGTACAGCGCTGTGGAATCAGTGGTGCTATATAAATAAATGGTGATGATGATGATGATGAAGGTTATGTCGGAATTTGTCTAGGTGGTTATGCAGGAAGTGCACCTTTATGCTCATATTAATTCTCAAATTTTCTCTCCAAACCATGGGCACACCAAAGCTTAAGCTTTTCCGTTTACAATTTTTCCAGTGTCGTTGGTCCTCTACACATGGTTTTCAAACCTTATGTGGTGCCCATGCCTTGTCCTGGTCTCCTAATTTGATCCCAAAATATTCCAAATAAACTTGTTTCACAAACTTGGTGATAGGTTTTCTTTGTTTAACAAGAATATAGCTACCATATATGTAGCAGAATTTGTCTGGGTCATTCAGACAGCTTCTACAGGGGGAATCTATTTTTTCTGAAAAAATACAAAGTTATATTGACATTATTTATATGTTTGACCAAAGTGTAAAAGGCTGCACAACATGCTATGTTAAAGGAAAAATGAATTTAAAAACACAACCAAAAAAAAATCCACCTATGGATATCAGCAGCAACGCAAATGTTGTGGAAAAAGCACTAGAATAGTACTTCACGTATCTCGAGAACCATAGCAAATTGCGAAAAACTGGATTTTAATTGATTTTAACTATATCCTAACCACATGTTCTATAATACATTACAACTCCCACACACTGATGCACATGTTTCCATGCCTGTAAAACAGATTATTCCTTGAAATACCTAATAAAGGGAACATTATCCTAATCATTTTGGCCCTGATGCTATTGGTGTGATGGAGAGATTCTCTAAAATACTCTACATGCGATTATAAGATATACTTCATTGTGCTTCTTAAGTTACCAAATTATTTCTGCCTTACCCAACACTGTCCCTAGCATTCCCCTCCGCAATAAATTGTTTAGCAGTGCTCCTCAACTTCATGCTTTACTTTACTCCTTATCCCATTTAAACAATCACTTTATTCTTTATGTTACCTTTCTGGAAGTCTTTATTTCACTTCTTGTACACCAAAATCCAACCATAAATATATGTCTGACAATAGGACTTTACCCTCCTCATTACATTGTGAAGTACTACTCCCTACAGTGAGCTAAAAGTGGGCACTCAGTGATCATGTCTGTCTGTATATATATATATATATATATATATATATATATATATATATATATATATATATATAAAAAATGTCACCCTCCTCATTTCCTTGGGCAGGTGCACTCTTCACAGTGACTTTATGTATTCATGACAGTTCCCTCTTAATTATCTTGTTCAATTGTGCATTAGTGCTCCTCACAGTGATAATGGTAACCCAATAATCATGCATGTAGGTATATAAGTCATTTCCATTCTTATTACTTTGTGCAGTAGTGCAGTCCTAACAGTAGCTGTAGAAGGATAAATATTAAACTGTATTTTATAACCACATATTAAAGTTTAATTTTACTCCAATGATGTGTATTTTAACTAATTAATTTCTATAACTAAAGCTTTGTATTGATATAATTTTAGCATATTTGCACCTATTAATTTGGATATATATTTTATTTTAGTAAACCAAATTAACCTACCTGTTTCTTTTATAATATATCCCCTCTATCTACTTTATTGATAAAGTTACCCTACAAGTTCTGCTATGTTTTTGTTATTGAAAATTGCCCAGACATGTACCTAATATCAGTAATTTCACTTTATAATTTATAAATTTTTGCAGACAGTGAAAACTGCTTTACATGTCAGGACGATGAATGGCCGAATGAAAAGAGGGATTTGTGCATTCCCAAAAGTGAAGATTTTCTGTCCTACACAAATGATGAGATCTCTGCAGTTTTTATTTCTGTCTCATGTTTCTTCTGTTTCATAACTCAGCTAATATTGGGAATTTTTATATCACATCGGGATACACCTATTGTGAAAGCTAATAACAAGAACCTCAGCTTCCTTCTCCTGGTCTCCATCATGCTGAGCTTCCTCTGTGTGTTCCTGTTCCTCGGTCGTCCTGTGGATATAACCTGCATGCTGCGTCAGATCTCTTTTGGAATCCTCTTCTCCATAGCTGTCTCCTCTGTGTTGGCCAAGACTATCATGGTTTGCATCGCTTTCAGAGCCACCAAACCCGGCAGTGTATGGAGGAAATGGATGGGAGTGAAACTGCCCAATTGTGTAGTCTTTATCTGCTCATCTGTCCAAGTTATGATCTCTGTTAGTTGGTTGTCTATCTCTCCCCCCTTCCAGGAGCTGGACACACACTCTTATCAGGGACAGATCATCGTTCAGTGTAATGAAGGCTCAGTTATTGGGTTCTATTCTGTCCTGGGTTATATGGGGGTTCTGGCAGCTGTGAGTTTTATTACAGCCCATATAGCCCGGACATTACCGGACAGTTTTAATGAGGCCAAATACATCACCTTCAGCATGCTGGTGTTCTGCAGTGTCTGGATTGCAATGATCCCGGCTTATCTGAGCACCAAAGGGAAATACATGGTGGCTGTGGAGATCTTTTCCATATTGACCTCAAACGCTGGACTATTAGGCTGTATTTTTTTTCCCAAATGTTATATTATATTATGTAGACCTGCATTAAATACAAAATTGCATTTGCTTGACAACAGAAAAACATGATGTTCTGCAATAAAACTGCATATGTTTCCGGATATAATATACATACCTTGTGATAATAATTATTGACTGTAATTAATGTGAATGCAGAGAAAAAAATAATACTGTGTTTCTCTTTTGCACTTTAAACAAGAACAAATACAATGGTATGACCAAGCCAACGTTATCAACTCAAAGGATAAACATATCGGTATCTACGGAACAGTAGTTTTAATAGTAGTAGTCATAGTTTTTGCACCAGTGGTGGTAATAATAACTCTTCTAATATTAATAATACGTTTGGTGGTGGTGGTGGTAGTAGTAATTCTAGTAGTAGTACCAATAGTAATAATAATATTGGTGGTGGCGGTGGTATTATTAGTAGTATGGTGATGATGATATAATTAGTATTTATACATGATACAGATTACATATAATTGTGCAAGATAATCAAACATTCTACAAAGCTTGGTTAGTGTCATATCTAAATAAGATAATAAAATATAAAAATAGCAAAAGGAGAATGAGTAATTGTTGCCGGCCCCCCTTCCACCACACCTACATGTCTGGCCGTTGTTTAAGTGTAATTAGTACTTTTGACACAGTGCACTCAACACATAATGTATTTAAACTATGTGGAAAAATGTATTTAAAGCAAACAAAATACTTAACACTGGGGCTTTAGTGGGGATCGGGGCAAATGCTTCAATGCTATTCCACCAGTGCTATGAATCCAGTAGCCTCACTGGGTCTGAGTGATTAAGGAAAGAAGGGTAAAAAAAGGAGTAAATGCTCTCCGGGACAAACCATGTTACAACACAAGGGGTGTAAATTAGTTTATTTTGCACATAAGCTAAACACTGGCTGTTTTTTTCATGTAGCACACAAATACTTGATAGCTTTATTATTACACTGAAATTAAAGTTGATCTAGAACATGCCCTACCCCAACTATAAATCTGCACCCCCATTTTAAATTCACCTCCCCCTCAAATGCAACATGGTTTTGCCCAGGTGCAAAGTTACTCAATTTTTATGCCTTGCTCTCCTTAATGACTCAGGCCCAATATGTTTATACCTCCAATGAATGTATATATTTTGAAGAGCAAAAATAAAATCCTTATATGGCTAATATTGCATTCATGTTTATCTTTAAAGTATGCAGATAAAGTATGGGTTTCTAAACATTTCCTAATGTTGTATATGTGTTCCCTAACTTTTAATGGATGGGATAGAAGTGAAAATTGAACAGGATTCTAAGGAAATAATAAATAAAAAAGGAGAAAATTTAATAGAAACCAAATGACCATTAGGGAAGACAGACCATCCATCAAAAATATTGATGTAAATATAAAAAATATTACCCTGCAAGATGCAATGATGAATTATGATACTATGAAAAATCTATTACTTCAACTAAAGCATACACTGGTGCAGAGGACTAGTAACCTGGATCTTTGCTTCCAGAGATGATTGTGTGTCCTAGTTCAGATCCACAAAGAACTATAGATATTGTACCTTGGATTTTACACCTGACTTGTTGAAGACATTGAGAAAAATCTCCAACTTGCTTACACCAAACGTTGGCTCAGATGACTAGTAGTCAGGCGCTCACCTGTCAATAGATGGCAGTACCATCGTAGTACATTGGTTGGTGCGCCTGGTTGATGACATTTAGAAGAGTCTTTCTATTCACTAGAAGGATGTGGTGGTCATATTTCCAATGGAAGAATTACCGATACCTATCCTGCTGACATGGTAAATGGCGATATTTCAATTGGCCCGACACTGATAAAATGCCGACAATGAGAATGCTGACATTAAATCAGCAATACCTTTGGGTCCAGCGGCTATAAAGATACTGGAGCCGCCAGCAGTAGACAGTTTAAAAAAGTTACAAAAACTTTGCCCCCCCCTATCACCAATAGTGACTTTTTTCATACTCCTTTTCTGTGCTTAGTATGACCAGAATTTATTACATCTCACCCTATATGAAATTATGGATGTAAAACGTACATTACTTCATGCATTAAATGTTTTTGTTGTTTTTTAAAAACAAAAGGTGTGTTGTATACTACTGTACCGTGGAATTGACTTTAAGAGTCATGTTGGGCTACAGGGGGGCAAATGTGAAATGTTTATTCTCATCTAGATTTTGCTATAGCAGACTATGCCTACCTTTAACTTAGAGTACTTAATTGGATGATTTTTTCACATGACCTACTCTTTGCAGCTAGCTTTTCTAATGCAATGTTGTTTTCTTAGTTGCTTAGTTTACTAATTTGTAGTCCTGATCATGTCCACTACATCAGAGGTGTGCAAACTGAGGTCCCAGCTAAGAAATGAGTAAGCATCTCTGCCCTAGATCCCGAAAGACTGACAGCACCCATAGTCAGTTGCCAGGCTTTATTTCATTTCAAAATCAATCCTGGATATTGTGGTACTTTCTAGCTCACTATACAATGGTTGAATGTAAGACATTGATATAAATAATAAGGACTTCTGCCTCCGCAGGTTGCATCACCACTTAGTGGACCACAGGTCACATATACAAAATGTACATGCAACAGAGGTAACAGCTTTATTTTTGAGAGTACATTTCTTATAGGGATTTATAAATGTTTGTTTGTACCATTGTATATAAAATCTTGAACAATACAAATAGAAATATTATTTTGAATCTTGTTTTAAAATGTCAGCTTTATCTGCTGTGCATGTGTTTTATTTTAAGGGCAGGACAGAAAAGTCAAACACCTGTCACTAAATTCAGGAGATCTGTTATAAAAGGCAGTGAGATGATTCAGCGTCATTACACTAACAGACAGATGCATCAGGTTTCAGAGCCCTGTGTGACATATTTCACCTCTTACATTCATGGTTTGATGATCAATAAAATATTGGGACAATGGCTACAACAACAGTGGTCACTTATTTATTTAAAGTGCTGTTGTGTTTAATACTACTGAGTATGTCATTCTGTAGACTTGTTCCCTAAAACTCGTTACCAGCATGTCATCTACAATTAAGAAAAACATTTGAAGACTATGAATATTTTCAAGATGAAGACATTATAATTGGAGGAGTGTTCACTGTGAATCAGTATATGCTACAAATTCCACAAAACCCAATAGTGAAACAAATTATGTGTTTAATGTAAGTAGTATAGGATTTATACACTTTACACCATTTATTTAAGATTTCAAATATTGGAAAATGAGCGAATTATTGCTGTATTTGAAAGGGAACAAATGGTTGCACATTGATAAATAGCACATATGCAAATTATTCAGCCATTAACATAGCAATAGGAGAAAATATCAGAGAAAAAAATGTGTCAGTGAGTTCACAGCAACCTCATGTCAGTGGAAATAAACTTCAGCAAACTGTCACCAAGACAGAGAAAATCTATTAGCACTATTTGCAGATGAGCCATTAAATTCTACAACATATAGGCAGATGGTAGAAGCACCTAAAGTGCCCTATAGTTGGCAGATTTACCAGTGGCCAGAATGATCAAAATATATCACTGAAACACTTTCCTGCCCATGCTTAACTGCACTGTCTGAATGTGTTCGGTGCTGTCAGCTTAACATTACATTGTAAGGAATCGTTTGTAGGAACAGAATTATTTTCAAGTAATTATTAAAGGAGTCTGCTACCTACAACTTTATCTTGTTCTGTTGCACATAAGTAATTTCACTGTTTAATTTCTTGCAGTGTTTTATACTTTCTAACCATATAATCAGGGGAAGATAATCAATATTTTTCCTTCAAGTTATTATTCAAACATCGTTCTCTGCTTCAGATTTCCTTCATATGTTAGTAAACTAATATTTATGAAATTATTGTTAAAAAATTGTTATGGAAGGTAAAAGTTATACAGTTTAATGCGTTGAGGTGTACAGTACCTGCTAGAAAAACAAATGACATACTACATGCACATCAGTCCCTGATTGATGTCATATCAGCAGTAAGATACAGTGCACAGATACAGTGTACATTACATTTCGCATAAAATAAGCATTTTTTGTATTGTGGCTATATAATATTTGTCTATTTGCATTTAATACTTGCAATATGTACCACCATATTTAGAAAAAAGATTAACATTGCACTCATACAGTGGTAAGGAGACAGTTGTGGGGTGTTAATTGCAATTTAAATTCTAAGGGGTATATTTACAAAACTGCAGGTTTGAAAAAGTGGAGATGTTGCCATTAGCAACCAATCAGATTCTAGTTATCATTTATCTAGTACATTTTACAAAATGACAGCTAGCATCTGTTATAGGCAACATCTACACTTTTTCAAACCCACAGTTTAGTAAATATACCCCTAAATGTGATTGTTGTATTTTTCTCCTAACACTCTAAGTACACATTATTCTGTTCATTGCTATCAACTGTGCAGTTAATAATTTATGGGTCCTTCAAGAGATATGACAATGCAGTTAAACATACTGTTTTTAGATAATTTATTATAGACACATAATGCAATGATAAATGTAGATTGTGTCTACAACATAAGTCCCCTGCATATTTTTATAGTTTTATCAAATGAGGTCTACATAGTCAATAAACAAAACATCATTCATCTGTTCTTTATGTTGATGTGTCACATAGGTTTATTTGATCAGATGTTTGTGCTATGTTCAAAAACAGCTTTGCTGACACCAGCATATACACTTTTTGGGATGGTTGTACCCAGAAGTGAAAACCCAGTTCAGGCTCTGGCCTTAGGTCATCCTGGAAACTCTGAAGATTTAGCAGATTAACATGAGCAATTCTCCTGCTGATTAAATTGCTGGCTGCGCTACATTTCTGTGCATCAGGGTTATTACAGACCACAGTAACTGTTGCAGCAGGGATGTCACATACTGCTTTCAGTCATGTACTAAACTACTCCTATCGCGCACCAGTCAATTTATTAATTTGGATGAGAACTCTCTTTTGTGGTTCAAAGAACAATTGTATCACATTGTTTATTTTTTGCATGGGATAGGAGCAGTGGATACAACATAAGTAGCACTTGTTACAATTGAAGTACTTTTTAATTGTGTGTTTCTCATTATATTTGACCCATATTTCAAGTGTCTTTTTTCCTGTATACACATGTTTTGCAATTGCTACATCTAAGGGATCCAAGGTTCTTAGTTGGTGTCTGTCTTTCGGAAACAAAGTGGCCACTTACTAGTCTATCCTTTAGGTTTTTAGCTCTTCTCCAATGTATGGAGACCTCAAGTTCTAAAATCTCTGAAATTTCATCATTCTGTGTTTCTGTAAAATATCCTTTACAAGTTTTTATTCATTGCAAAAATACCCAATGAATGTAAATTTATTCTTATTGCTTGATTTTTGGCTTTGAATAAATCAATGTAAAACTCTATCTTAAGTTTCAACTTCTCTGAGTGGTTTTTTTATTAGATGATTACTATATCCTCTGTTTTTTAGTCTTTCACTTGAAAGTTCTTCTGCCTTTGTTTCAATGTGAAATGGTTGGTACGGTTTTATTTGGAAATACTTATTATTTTTCGCTGGGAAATGTTTTGAATATTGGTGGAAAGTGAAAACTGCTATTATATAGTAAGCTATTTGTTGTTGAATATATTCTATACATGTCACTTTCCATCTTACCCTTATTTTTCTGAGGTCAAGGAAATATATTTTCCATGTTTTTCAACTGTCAATTTTAAGTTGATATTGTTGACATTAAGAATTGCTATAAATTCCACCAATCGTTGGGAAGAGAACATACGTTGCAAATTGCATAATATACACTCTACACTGCAATCTTCTGGAATTGACTTAAATCAATACAAAAATAGTTTGTTTTAAATTATAGAGACCACTCCGAGGACAGAGAATTATTTAGAAATTGTATACTCATGTTGAGAGTCTAATCCAAATAGCATATATTATATGCTGAGTATAAAATGGAGAGCAGCCAAATTATAATAATGCCTGGCTTTGGAATTTTCTGAACCATAATATAATAAATGACTAATATAAGAGTCCAAAAGAATATTATATACATGTATTAAGGATGTTATAAATTGGGGAGAACAAACATAATAAGTCCTGAGTTTTAGGGCTTCTGGATTAACTAATGAGAAAATATCCAATAAAAAATTAAGTGCATTTGAAATTATCCTGCATAATAAAACCTTCATAGGATCTGTCTATAAAAATTAAATAACCAGAGTACAATTTGAAATTATTGTAATGATGCATTAATATGTAAAAGTTGAGCACACAAATTATTTGCTAAGATTTTAAGATTAGATGGTGCTGGTGATGTTGACAAAAAAGCACAATAAAATTAGTTCCAGCACACGGAAGTACAGAGATCAGTTAGGTAAGTTTAATGTGTTGTTTCAAATCCTTCATGCCAGCTGTGCTAAAGGTCAGTGTGCCAAGCAAAGAATGTATACAGTGATATCAACATGTGGGTCATAAAAGAATGTTACTTTATATTGCAAAAAACTTCACCAAGTATTGATTTTAAAATCTTGCCTAAGTGTAAACATTTTTATATTGCACCCATGTGCAATTATATTGGGGGAAGCTTTACAAACATAATTATTAAAAAAATCTCACAATTTACACATCTAGGATATAAGGACCACATACTGGTCATTTGTCTCAAAATGTGTTATTCTAAATGCAGGAGATAGCAATTACCTCTGCGACCATGGCTCCTCACTTCTTTATTACATCACAGTCACAGAGAAAAAATCAGCATATAATTTGGCACATACCTCCACCAAATTGGTCATAGAAAGAACCCTTTTTATTTCCTTGACCACACTGGAGAAGCCCTCATGAAAATGCTGAAGTTTATATGCCACATGATTGATGTGTGTTACATTTCATAACTTTGCCATTATTAATGGGGTGCCTATAGAGGAGGGGAATGTTTGGTTAGAGGGACCCTTGGAGAATAAGTCTGAAACTGTTCCCATGGATAAAGGTATCCAACAATACTTCTGTTCTAAACATATTTTAAAATAACATCAAAATAAAGATTAAACGTTTTAAAGAACACAATACATTTGCAACACATATTGGCATAACACGATTGTTTAGCAGCATACCTCTAAAATACAAATACATTGCCTAATATATTGCACCCAAATATCACCCAAAAAAACAGTTACACTGTGTCAGCAGTACTCATCACAGCAAAGACCATTCGCTTTCCTTCAAATGAAGTAAATTGTGAACTGCTACTAATTAACCCTTCTGTTGGGTTTTTGTTTTATCGGGCATCCTGTGCCGCGGCCATGTCCGTATTGTTTGAGATGCTATAATGGTTCTACGGCAAAGTTTCTTGAGGTTAATTACAATGTATCTGGAAAAATATCCTGCATGCTACGATTGTGTCCCATAATGATCTTAATATAATATAACTGTTTGTGGGAAGATGTAATAATATCTATGGTGGGTAGAGATGAAGAACCAAATATTTTAGCATATTGACCTTGATTTGTATGAGATTTAGCAGATGAAGCCAACCCAGTACAATCAGCCCATTTACTGGCAAACAAAAGAAAAGGAACCAATCACTAGTCAACAGTCCCCTTCAACCCTAATGCTATAAAAGTATGATGTAGCCAGTTACTCATTCTTTATTTGTGTGGAAATATAAACGTCTCATTAGAGCTCATTTACTAACATTGCAGAAAACTATGCCCTAAACCCCAGGAACCAGATAGCAATTATCTTGCATCTGTCTAGTACTAGACAAACAATAAATCCATGTGTTGCTGGCTGTTCTGGTTTACTTGATTAAGAACCACCCTATCGCACCAGGATAATCCTACATACTCCAGATATGAAAAAAAATCACTTATATCTTAATGTCACATTTTATGTGTATTAGTTTCACATCTGGAAATAGGTGCACCCACACAAATTACATAGTTTGAAAAAAGAACTGAAAAGCACCTTAAGGCACTCAAAGGATAATGAGATTATTTAAAACTTATATGAATTTTATTTATGTCAATTAAAATATAGTTACTTGAATGTGGTTAGAAGTAGTGAAATAATAAAAACAAGTATATGACACGATGAACCAAAGATAGTAACTGTTAAGATCGATAGATATACTATCGAAACATACTGATTCTCCAATAATTTTTATCAATTCAAGACGGGTGCTGAGTATACTAGAGAGTTATCATAGACTCCCTGCTGAGCAGTATTTATTAAAGGGTTAGATCACAAATCCAATGGGTATTGGTCATACGTAGATATGTGTCTTTAATTGGGGATTGGTGATACAAAAATATCCTCTCTCAGATTGTTATTTATAATGAGAGTAAGGAATCATAATGTGTTCTTATTGTATGCCCCAATCATTTATTTTTCCTGGTATTTGTCATGTGGGATTAATTCCAGATCCCACCAGTCAAAGATTATATATGGGGGAAATATCCCTTTAAGGGTCAGGAATCACATTACACATAAGAAAACGATCCCCAATTAGATTGTAGTGATCTTAATCATAGATTTTAATAACAAATGTCCAATAATTATATGCATCCCTTATCTTTCATTTGAGGTAGAATATGAAAGTGTATCCTAAATTGCTCAAACTGTATTACTCATACAGACAGAAGATATAGCAGACTGTGAGAGCCATCAGCCGCTAGTCCTATACTGGTACTGCTATTAAGTTTATAATTAAAGCCTATGATATCGGCTAATCTAAGTTCTGGTTTACTGCAACTTTTTAACCTGAATACAATGAGAGTTATTCAGCTTTACAGTATATCAGGTGATTTTTTTTGTGCATTCTTTATTTTTTGAAGACGAAAATATCAGTTTACAGAAAAGTATTGGCAACATGACATCCGTAGCTATTGATACAGATCAGGCAATGACATAAGATGATGAGCACTCATCACAGTTAGAAATAGCAGTACAGAAAAAAATCGTTCATATCCTAAAAGTCAAAAAATCTTAATACAACCTGTAAACTGAAAACTGAGAGCAAACAATTACAATTAGGAAGATATAACAATTAAGGGGTGAGGGATATCCCCAGGAACAAAAAGGGGATGAAACAAGAGGGGGGAGAGAGGGGAGGTACATTTGAGAGTCAGAGTTGTATTAAGATATCTTTTGGTCCATCAAGTGGTGGTCAAGGGTTTTGGAAGGGATGTGTATCACTAAAATTCGGCCCGCTTGAGTTATGTGTGTTATTAGGACATTGGGAATCAAATGGTGGTCTAAAGAACAAGATATATGTCAGAAAATCATATAACTGCAGAAGACTTTATGAGCGTCAAGCAGACTCATCAGAATAAACAGTATAGGTCTGCAGTGAATACAGTTTATTGCAATCAGATTCTTTAGAGTCTATCCAACCATACCACGTGGCTATGAATTCAGAATATTTGTCAGTGGCCAAGTATGTTATTTCTTCCATAGCCATATATAGATTGATTCTCCTGAACCACAGAGAGATGGTTGGAGGAGATGTATATCTCAATGGGATAATAGCTCTGATTCCATTCATAAGGTGATTTCAGAGTGACTTTTAAATTTAGAGATAGATGGAGCCACTGAGTTAAAGAGACAGAATTCCGGGGTAAAGGGGGGTCAGGAGAGCTGTTTTATACTCGGAGATGCGCCTCACTTCCTGACAATAACTCATCAACCTGGAACAGTGCCACCATAGAATAGGTGTACCAGATTACACATCCAGCACAGATCAGAGGTGCCAGGTACCATTTTCTTGAAGATACTCAGGTATTTATAACACCTAGTTAAGACATCTTAAGCTACGTTTCTAGGACTGCAAACAATGCTGAATTTGAGTAAGTAATTGGAAAAATCTGATGCCATTGATCTATGTCTAAGTTCCCTTCCACTTTCCGGTCCAGGATAAAGCATAGTTGGAGACTCAGGAACAAATCCTCTCCAAGCATAGTTTATAAATTTATGAAATTAGAATTTTTGGAGGAATCTTAGAGAGGCATAGAGTCTCAAACAGTGATGGTCCTCTTTGGACAATTCAGTTATTATAGAGGCTTAGATTACTGTGCCTCAGTTGAAGATAAATCCAGTAAGTTTGGTTTGGTAAATTAGGAGTAGTTTTACTGATGAACAGGCTGTAAGTAGTTTGGGAGCAAACTCAGGGGGAAACTCCAGATTGAGTGTTAATGCGGTGAGTGGAGCAAACTGTGAGAGAGACCTAAACTTTTTCCAGAATTGTATCATAGGTTGAAGTGAGGGATGTCAAATCCTAGCTAGTGAAGAACGTGTAACCTCAGTGAGTATTCATTGTTTAAGAGGTTTCTCCCAGAAGATTTCCAAAACACGTGATAAATGGGCAGCATTATTGTAAAATATAAAATGTGGCAACTGGAAACCACCTTCCACTCTTTCCTTACCAAAATCTCTTATTTAAGTCTTGGCCTCCTGCCCCTCCAGACAAATCCCCCATCAGCTTTCTGAAGCTCCCCGAAAACAACGTTTGGGATATGTATGGAGGGGGGAGGGGGGGGGTCTGAAAAGATATAGAACCTTTGGCAAAATATGCATCTTAATAGTGTTTGTTCTCTCCTGCCAGGATAGTTTTAGGGGCAGCCACTTCTGAAACAGCAATTTAAATTTATCCAAAAGAATCAAGAAGTTAAGCGAGTGTGAATATTGAATCAAACACAGCTCTGCTCTCTACACTCATTGCTTTCTGCTCTTTCCAGTCTGTCCATATGAGGCATAGATTTGCCAGTTGCCAGTATTGTAGTGTAATACTTGTGCTTAATAGGTATATTGTATTGAATGTCTGAGAAAGCATAATTTACTTCTCTCCCTCCTTCCTCTGTGTGGCCTTCCAGCTATTTCCCTTGCCCCTCACTTGTCTAGTGCAAGTCAGACAATGAAAGCATGGGCCTGGTTCGTTGCTATGGTTTATTACAAATTTTGCATATAAATACAATGTTAGTTACATTTATTACTGTCTGCACTGCTCAGTCCTTCTGTATAATGCACAGAATTGTAGAGTAACACCTGTTCTTGTCAAATCTTTATCTAATTGTTTTTATTATCTGTAAGCATTGTACCTTTTGTATATTAAATCTATAATGTAATAGTTGATATAATAGCTCTAAACAAATTCATTGCCTGTTTAGAAGAGACAGATGCTTGGCTGAATTAACTCTTTAGAAACCAGTGTGTGAAGGGTTAACTGTTTAGCTACCAGAGCACAGAGTGTGCATAATTGGGTGATTAAGTCATAGGTTTGCTACGGGCCTTATACGTAGCTGGTGGCAGTTGCTGACAGGTGTGAAGTGTGCGTCTGTGTTGGGAAATGGGACCAGCAAAATCTGTAGCCTTAGAGGAAGAGGTGAGTGTGAGATTTGAGGCTGGATTCCTGTGTTCCCTTACAGTAAGCTTCCAAGTCACAAGTGCGCAGAGGGCGGTTTGTGACTGATAAAGAGGTTCAGGAGCAGTTTCCTGACAAAAAAGAGGTGATATATTGTATGACTTTTGGAATATATGATAAGATATCTAATCAGGGAGTAGCTAGAGGAGCTTATCCCTAAAATACACAATTTCATATAATGCAATGAAGTGCCATGTACACAATAGAATATAGTGATTTTACAGTGTGTGGTCTTTAGTGATAAATATGGTTTACGCTGACCTGTAAATACCTTGCAGAAATATGCGCCATTGTAAGTCAGTTGTATCTGACCTTCGTATATAATCACATCTCTATGCTTTATTTTAAGTTGGGCGCAAGTATATGAGTATGTCACTCACAATGACATGCATCGTAAGATACACAATTTTGCACCCGTAGGTTTACGCCTATGTTTGGGAAGCAAAATTGTTTTCAACTGTAAGCGCCTGAGTCTTAAAGGAGTGCAAAGCAAAAAAAAAAAAAGGAGTAACTTTGCACCGTGCAAGACCATGTTGCATTAGAGGAGGAGTTAAATTTAAAATGTGGGGACAGATTTATTGTTGGGGTAAGGCATGTCCTAAATCGACTTTAAATTTCAGTGTAAAAATAAAGATATCAAGTATTTGTGTGCTGCATGACAAAAAAGTCAGTATTTTCTTTATGTGCAAAACAATAAACTAATTTGCACCCCTTGCACTGTAACATGGATTTGTCAAGGATAAATCTTACTCCTTTTTTGCCTTGCTCTTCCTAATGACTCAGGCCCTAAGTGAGGGCCTTAATGGCGTAAAAGTTATTTCATAGTAGCTACCAGTGATATTAATTCTCTATGCATTCGCTTTGAGCCTAGTAAATTGCATTTACATTAAGTTTATATTGTATTCTGAAAGGGCTGGATATCCTTGATATTTGGGCAGTTGTATGTTACATGTTTACATATTTGAATATTAATACTGGGCAACTAAGACTAATACTACCACCACCACCGATACTAGTACTAATACTAAATATACCATCATCATCACTACTAATATTGCTGGTGCTAAAACGACTAAAATTATTATTTCCCTCATGGCTGTTACCACTACTAAAATTAATACCACCATCCCCATTATTACTATTACCAGTAAAACCCCAATAACAATCCCCACTACTAATAATACTACCACTAGAACTATTACTTCACCACCACTATCACTGGTAATACTAATACCCCCACCAGTATTATTACTACCACTAGAACTACAATTACATAGATATTGATATGCTTTGTCATGAGTAAAAAGTATAGAGAAAATATATTGTGCCTACTATCATTACAAAGTAAAGTTCTATATCAGGAAACATATGCAGCTTTATGCAGAACATCATGTTTTTTTGTACTCAAGCAAACACAATTTTGTATTCAGTTCAGGTCTACATAATATAATATAACATTTGGGAAAAAATATACAGCCTAAAAGTCCAGCATTTGAGGTCAATATGGAAAAGATCACTATTACTACTAATAATACCACCACCACCACCACTATCACTACTAATAATAATACCACCACCACTATCCCTACTACTAATAATACCACCATCACCACCTCTACTATTAATGGAGCTACTGTTAAAACTATTATTCCACAGATATTGATATGCTTATTATCTGGCTGTATATGATTGGTCATAAAATTAAATTTTCCATGCATAAGTAAAAATAAAAGAAGCAACACACTGTGATACTTTTTTTTTCTTTAATTATACTAGTTACATGACATCATTATCATTGCAGGTAAGTCTATTATATCAGTATACATATGCAGTTTTATTGCAGGACATCATATTTTTCGTCTGTCAAGCAAATGTGTTTTTGTATTTAATTCAGGTCTACAAAATATAATATAACATTTGGGAAAAAATATACAGCCTAAAAGTCCAATGTTTGAGGTCAATATGGAAAAGATCTCCACAGCCACCATGTATTTTCCTTTGGTGCTCAGATAAGCCGGGATCATTGCAATCCAGACACTACAGAACACCAGCATGCTGAAGGTGATGTATTTGGCCTCATTAAAACTGTCCGGTAATGTCCGGGCTATAAAGGCTGTAATAAAACTCACAGCTGCCAGAACCCCCATATAACCCAGGACAGAGTAGAACCCAATAACTGAGCCTTCATTACACTGAACAATGATCTGTCCCTGATAAGAGTGTGTGTCCAGCTCCTGGAAGGGGGGAGAGATAGACAACCAACTAATACAGATTATAACTTGGACAGATGAGCAAATAAAGACTACACAATTGGGCAGTTTCACTCCCATCCATTTCCTCCACAGACTGCCGGGTTTGGTGGCTCTGAAAGCGATGCAAACCATGATAGTCTTGGCCAACACAGAGGAGACAGCTATGGAGAAGAGGATTCCAAAAGAGATCTGACGCAGCATGCAGGTTATATCCACAGGACGACCGAGGAAGAGGAACACACAGAGGAAGCTCAGCATGATGGAGACCAGGAGAAGGAAGCTGAGGTTCTTGTTATTAGCTTTTACAATAGGTGTATCCCGATGTGATATAAAAATTCCCAATATTAGCTGAGTTATGAAATAGAAGAAAACTGAGACAGAAATAAAAACTGCAGAGATCTCATCATTTGTGTAGGACAGAAAGTCTTCACTTTTCGGAACGCACAAATCCCTCTTTTCATTCGGCCACTCATCATCCTGACATTTAAGGCAATTTTCACTGTCTGCAAAAGACATAAACAATAAATAAATGAAATTATTGACACGGCACAGTTTGGGACACTACTCATCAATGAAATCCATAGATGTGCAAAAGATCTGTTTTTATGACAAAGAGTTTGTGGAGACCTGGAACTTAGGGTGTTCCCTATCCAGAGGGACCAGAGTCAGTCTTGTCAGAGCTAGGCTATTTGTTTATTTCTACCCACCATTGTTGACTATGAATACAAAATCAGCATTCCCCAAAAATTGCTAAATACTCCACCTGTCTAGGATCTGTGGGATGATTACTATGATTTTATTTTTTGGGGACCCACAACATAGCCTTGTCCTGGAATGCTGAGGTCCTGTTCACTTTTCATGTGCTGTAAAGCTTATCGGCTCCCCACCCCCAACATTAAATTAATAACACTCATGTTTAATAAATAGGCCTCTTTCCCCAAAAACTTTCTTGGTCCAACACAGTACACCAGGCATCTGTTGACTCTCCTCTGAGTACTGATTGATTAAAAGCTTCAACCAATGACAGAGTGGTGGGAAGAATTCAAAATTTTACCATCATTACTCATATA
Source organism: Mixophyes fleayi (assembly GCF_038048845.1). NCBI lineage: Eukaryota > Metazoa > Chordata > Amphibia > Anura > Limnodynastidae > Mixophyes > Mixophyes fleayi. Next base: position 39,938,553 of record NC_134411.1, on the reverse strand, counting down.
TGTTGTTGGTCATCTAATAAGAACTCAGAGTACAGTTTATACAAGAGATTCTTGCTGGGATTATACAGATAAAAGAAGCAAAACAGCAGAATAAAGAAGAAGTTGAGAAAAAAAGAATGTGAATAAAATAAAGATAAAGGAGTTTTAAAATAAGGGGGTGGCAATTATAATTTTTCTTTGTACAGTTAATTATGTATTGAGCAACGTTCTGACAATATAGCTGGCACCTGTTGGGAGTGTTAGCCAAGCCTGCACCAGGATACCTTCAAAGATCCCCTGAACATTTCAGTGCTGGGCCTGGTTGTAAATATTAGAGAGGCCCACAGAATTTTGTTTTCCATCTCTAGTAAAGCAATCAGCACTCAGATAAAATGCTGGCACTTGAGATTGAGAGAACCCTTGTTTGTAGGACACACAAGAAACATAACTAACATAAGGTTGCTTATATGGATAGTATAGGAGCTGCTGTGCAATGGATATCAGTTCTCTGAACTCAATGTGAACCATTATTTTATTCACTTACATCAATAATTTTATGTATTGCTGGTTAGACAATGAAAGCAAAGCTACAGCCATCAAGTTTAAACCTGGCCTAAATTCTTAGAGGAGCCAACCTAATGCCAAACTGTGCCCAAAACTAGGGAGGGTATTGGACTCTAAGGGGCAGTATCCATGTCACCAGGCCCACCTAAGTTTATTTCATCAGCGTCATCCTCTCCTGCTTCTCAATCTGAACCTAATATGAGCCAACTTCTGCCGGCTACAAATGTTGAACATTATAGCTAAAATCAAAAATCTAAAAGTGGATTTCCCCCTCCTTAGACATAACAATGGTTATGGGAATGAACACACTACCGCAGTTAGCAGATGAATATATATATACCAATGGCTCCCACACTTAGTGGCACATCTCAGATCTAGAATGCAGATGCCTTGTAGAATCGTTCAAGGTGGTGTAATGTTCAGATTGTTAGTGAATCTGTCCAAAAGAGCAGAGGGCACTAATTCTCATGTATCTTTGCTCTCAAATGTGGATACAGGAAACCAGTCTGGTGCCGCTATTGTTGTGAATACCCGGGCAGAAAGACTAAGAGTCTTCTCACATGATTATTATTATTATTCATTTTTATTTATAGGGCGCCACTAGGTATCCGTAGCGCCGTACAGGGACAAACAAAATTACAATACAAAGGTGAGACAATACAGCACAATACAGTAAACAAAACGCACAGTACCTGTGTGAGCTCAAAGCACAGCTAGAGGGGCGGGGGAGGGGAGAGGGGAAGGTCCCACATACGGCGGAGCCCTAGAGGGCACGGATGGCAGGGAAACCCCCAGAGTGGAGAGGAGGGAGCAAGAGGGAACGGGGAGAAGAAGGTCCTAGAGGAGGAGGGCAAGGTAGCTGGAGAGCAGAGTTAAAAGTGGTGAAAACAGGAGGAGAGATGACCCTGCTCAAAGGAGCGTACAATCTAAGGGATGCATTGGCCTTGCCTAGTTGCTTTACTTCTTTTAATATTATCAATCTGTGGGACTCAATTCTCTCACATTTTTTCTAGAATATATATGTTGTTTACATGTTTGATTATGATTGCTGAAGCTGGAGCACCTTCCTCACTAGAGCGTTATATGACCATTCACAGATAGTTGTTTTCCTTTGTACCAGAGACTTTGATTTCCTTATGGCGCCTTGGCTCATACTGTTCTGTTTCAATCGCAGTTAAATAGATTTATTGAACAGAACACAAGCTTTGCGCTCATGCTAGGTGTATATATACAAGCATATAGCAAACTTGTCAAGATGCATGGAGACTATATGATACTATTGATGGGAATGTTCTAAAATCTGACTTAACCAGATCTCAGAAGTGCACAAAGAGACAAGAACAGCCATATGTTAGCCCTGGTTTCATGCAAATTACCACATTATACACAGATATACTGTGGTGCCTGATAAGTAAACATTGATGATAATGATGATGATGATGATGATATACTAGATGCTGTGTCCTTCGATCTGAGGAACAATTTTCTTACCTCTGTCCTATTGTCCCAACTAGCCTGAATATTTTATTTATTTCTTCCCATTCACTAAATACAAAAGACCTGAGTCATTGGGGAGAGCAAAGCATAAAAAAAGACTAACTTTGTACCTGGGCAAAACCATGTTGCATTGTTGGGGAGGTAAATTTATAATGCGGGGACAGATTTATAGTTGGGGTAAAGCATGCCCTAGATCAACTTTAAATTTCAGTGTAAAAATAAAGCTATCAAATATTTGTGTGCTAGATGAAAAAGCAGCCAGTATTTTCCTTATGTGCAAAATAATAAACTAATTTAGAGAACATTTACTCCTTTATTTGCCTTACTTTCCTAAATAGCTCAGGCCCAATGTCCAATGTTCATGACACAAATTGCATTATTAAGATATTTGTAAAAGACTATATAGGTCTATAGCGGAAAAGCTTTACCAGTTGTATTAGATATTTCTCCCTCGGAACATGGAACACAGTCATAACAGCAGGGCTGTGTTCCGGGTATTGGGATCTTTCTGCTTCCAGGTAAACACATTTCTGAGCAGCGAGAGTCTGGAATCTGAGATGGAGACAATATATTTATGTGACCATCATTTTTTAAAACGTCTTTTTTTTTGGAAATCTTTAATATACACCCTAAAGGACATTTGTGAAAATGCAAAAGCAAATAATGAGGAGCCTCTTTATTTGTGCAAATACATCTAGTTGTCCACCAAATACATTCACAGGTGGACGCCTACATCCTGGTGTTTGCAAATGCTCATAAAAGTGTCTACTGTTGGATTCCTGGTCTAACTGGAAATGTGCATGGAGGAAACTGACGACATCACTTCAAAGTCACTTTAGGAACACACATTCAATAATATTTTCTGTTTTTAGCCTAAACTACCAATGTTTGGGCTCATTTATGCCTTAAAATAATTATGTAAGGATGGGGTATCTTTATATTACATGTGTCACTATTTTGTGTTATGTTTGACCACTGTGATGAATGCTTTTATCACAATGGTGAAACTAGAAGGAGTCACTGCACTGATGCATGCATCACACTGCATGGCAGTGACCCAGTCAGTGGCTGACCAACAACCGCACATGGTTACTGATTTAAGTAGGCCTCAGAAAAAGTAGTGGCCAAAATAATGCCTCCTCTTTCCCTGCCTTAGAAGGGATTAAGGGGGGTATTCAATTGTTAGCGTTAACGGGGAAAAACGAGTGCTCAAAAAATCTTAGCGTTAATACGGTAATTCCGCGAGTAAACTACCGTATTAACGCTTTTCACGCGCAATATTACCGTATAAACGGTAATATTTTTTGAGTGATCATTTTTTCCCATTAACGCTAACAATTGAATACCCCCCTTAGAGTCTTATTGTGACCAAGAAGACAATCCAGTCTGTAATCATACTACGTCCCCTTGCAACCATGTCAGTGTAGAATTTTTGTTAAAGCAGCCAACAACTAGCATTAACAGCTGCAAATAGCCCTGCGTTTTGTGCGATTCTACCTGTTAGCGAAGGAAATTATGAAGTTTCATAATTGGATGAAGGTGGTAATCAATATTTTCTGTACACTAGAATCACTTGTGATGAGATTAGTATACAATCGAATAATTATTATTGCAACATGCCATTAAGTTTAATCTATTTACTTAATCTAAAATATAAAGTGGTAAAGATTCTAAATAATGTTTGGTATCATTCTGTTCGCAATTAATTGAGAACATTTTCTGTATTATTTATGTAGTGTTTGCACTTTGCGAACGCCAGTTATAAATAATATCACTTTTTCATTCACTAAATAGCCAACACAGGGATCATAAAAAACAGATTATACAGGTCTAGAGGCGAAAATCTGGAGAAGGACACCTGGCAATCTCAAGGAACAATGACCAGAAAATTCTAGCAATGCCACGTTGAGTTCCTCGGAGGTCAAGACCCTTCAACCTATGAATGAAGGCCTTAATTCTGTAACTGTGTATCTGTGCAATGTCACTGCTTTTTACAACTGTACAGTGAATAAATTGTTGAGCCCTGGCTTTGGAACCCAGAGCACTCTTATTGAAGCTTGTGCTAGTGCTAGTAGGCACATGCTTATGCATATCAAACTTTGCCTTGTTTTCTATTTTTGAATAAAACCTTTGTGCTTTGGAACCTCAGCGATCACATCGCAGAATCTCTATTTTAAACGATAGCTGCAGACTTAACTATAAGCATATCAGACTTGTTGCACAGCTATTTCAGTTGGTTGCCCAACTTAAAGATGTAGAGCTACTCTTACAAAAGGTTTGCAAATCAATGTATGAAGTAACCCCTCACACCTTAAGAAGTGTGAATAAGGTAGTAAAGATGTAGGGAATTTCTAAAAACAAGATGGCATTTGAGCATTTTAGGAGGGGTATATAATAAAATATTATTGGGATATAATAAATACAGTGATTTATCCAAGTGGCACAAAGTTAATATACAATATAAGATTGTGCTCACTGGATAATACTCTTGGTTGCATTAATGTGGCTCAAAAATAATTTATTTGCTGTTTGGCATGGTTAACATATGTCAGTACATTTTAATATCACAAAACACTCCTCTATTTTGAAAAGATCTGCCCTAGCATAAGATTGCTAAAACCAGCTAACCATGGTGTTCACCTCTAGCATTCCCTTTTCCTATTGAGTGTAATTGTCACTGGCACTAGGAGTCTTTACCCAGGGATCACCAGGTGATAGGCTTACCAGAGCAGTATAGGTGGTAATATGGTACTCTGGTAGCAGGGTGATCACGGAACAGGAAATAGCAGATGATGAGATGCTCAGGAAAGTCTATGACTAGCAGCACTGGCAATATGGAGGTAGTAATACACGAGGAACTGTATGGACAAAGGACACGTGAAGGTAGTCAGTGGTCTGCGGTAGCAAGTTGTACCACTGCTATAGTGAGGAGGAATGTCCAACAGAAACGAGGAGGTGATGAGAGTCAGCGGTCTACGGATAGCAAGTTGTACCGCTGTCTGAGTGAAGGAATGGAATCCAAGTGGAGGTATCCGGGGAGTCAGTGGTCTGCGTTAGCAAGTTGTACTACTGAATATATATGTGAGGAGGTGCACGGGGAGAGACTGCAACACAATATATACACGGGCACCTTGACTTTGATCCACAGTAATATGCACAATATAAATGTATAAATGACTGAACAACACTGCCAATATAGAAAGTCTCTTGAAGTAATCCGGCATGAGATAACACAGTCAATGATGGCAGTGGAGTCAGCAGATAGTACACTCCAGAGGAGAACCAACACAGTCAATGATGGCAATAGACTCAGCGGATAGTACACTCCAGAGGAGAACCAACACAGTCCAGCAAGGTATGCAATACACAGCACAGTCAATGGGAAGTATGCATACCGTGGTTCAGGAGAAGGCAGTCAGACAGGAGTGCAGAGATACCTGAAGGGCAGGAGGCCAGCAGGATACAAGTCCCTGGATGGGTGAAGCAGGGGTCTAGCAGGTGCAGCGCACAGGTAGGTAGACCAGCAGGGAACACAGGAAGGCGTGGAGAGCGGATCAGCAGTAGATGGATGAGTAGCGCTGAGAAGTAACAGCAGCGGGTCTCTGCGGGAACACGGAGGTAACCAATAGCAACCAGCAGGTGCAGTAACGATGGGACACCGGAGCAGAGTTGAGCTGGAACAGATGATCACAGAGAGTAGCGGGTAGCAATAGTGGCAGCAGACTCAAGGAAACACGGTAGAGTAGACAAGGACTGAAGACTGAAGCGCACAGAGGCAGCGGATAGGAATCAGCTAAACAGTCACGATGAAACACAGACGGGTTGCAGGTTGAAGACTGTAGTACACGGAGGCAGCGGGTAGGAATCAGCTAGCAGTCACGATGGTGAAACACAGACGAGTTGCAGGTTGAAGACTGTAGTGCACGGAGGCAGCGGATAGGAATCAGCCAAACAGTCACGATGATGAAACACAGACGAGTTGCAGGTTGAAGCCTGTAGTGCACGGAGGCAGCGGATAGCCATCAGCTAACAGTCCCAATGATACATGGTAGAGTTGAAGTGATTAGAAGACTGTAGTGCACGGAGGCAGCGGATAGGAATCAGCTCACAGTCACAATGATACAGTAGATGGTAGAAGTGGTATGGGAACCACAGTAGCAGGAGTGGTTTGGAAACCACAGAGGTAGAAGTGGTTTGGAAACCACAGGAATCAGCAGGGCTGAATAAACAGGAAACACAGGAACACCTTCAGAGACTCATGGGGAATGAGACTCCAAGATCAGGCAACGTGGTGTTGACCACAGGTGCTTAATATAGGGAGGTTGCCTGATCTGCCAATTAAGTTAAAGGAACATACACTGGAGGTATAGAAAGGGCTGCGCATGCGCAGTCCCTCAGGATGGAGGACGGCCACGGTTCCTAAATGTCCGGGAAGAAGCACTCACAGTCCGGTGAGTGACAGTACCCCCCCTTTTAAAGGTGGGCACAGAACGCCTGGAACCGGGCTTGTCCGGATTTTTGGAATAAAACTTCTTCAGAAGGGCAGGAGCATTAAGATCTTCAGCTTTGATCCATGAACGCTCTTCAGGACCAAAGCCCTTCCAATGAACGAGGAAACGGAGGACTCCTCGCGAAATTTTTGCATCCAATACCTCAGTAATCTCGAAATCCTCCTCCTGATGAACTTGAACTGGCTGCGGTGCTGAGGAAGGAGTCGAGAAACGGTTGATGATGAGAGGTTTGAGCAAGGACACATGGAAGGCATTGGAGATCCGAAGATTCTTAGGAAGAAGAAGTTTAACACATACTGGATTGATAACTTGAATGATCCTATATGGACCAATAAAACGAGGGGCGAATTTCATAGATGGAACCTTCAAACGAATATTTTTGGTAGATAACCAGACACGATCTCCAATTTTTAGTGGTGGAATAGCCCGCCTCTTCTTATCTGCGAAAGACTTATATTTGTTAGATGTCTTCTTTAAACAGGTTTTGACCTGAGACCAGATATTTTTGAAGGTCTGACAAGCAGTCTCCACAGCAGGAACTTGGGTGGGCGGGAGGGCAGGAAATTCCGGAAAAGACGGATGGTGACCGTAGACCACAAAGAATGGAGTTTTGGATGATGACTCATGGTACATGTTGTTATGGGCGAATTCAGCCCAAGGGAGCAATTCTACCCAGTTGTCTTGGTTGGCTGAAGAGAACATCCTAATAAAAGTCTCAAGATCTTGATTGACTCGTTCCGTTTGTCCGTTAGATTGCGGATGGTAAGACGATGAGAGTGCTAATCGTATGCCCAAGGTTTTACAAAGGGCCCGCCAGAATCTGGAAACGAATTGTACTCCTCTATCTGACACAATCTCAGACGGACATCCATGGATGCGGAAGATTTCTTTAATGAAATGTTCAGCCAGAGTAGACGAGGAAGGTAAACCGGACAGAGGGACGAAATGAGCCATCTTCGAAAATCTGTCTACCACTACCCAAATAGTATTGTGATTCTTACTTGGTGGCAAATCAGTAACGAAATCCATACTAATATGGGTCCAAGGCTTGGACGGAATGGGTAGTGGTCGCAGCAACCCTGCTGGAGTTCTGCGGGAGGATTTGAACTGAGAACATAAATCACAGGAAGCAATAAACTCTTTGACGTCTCTCCTCATTGAAGGCCACCAGTAACTACGAGAGAGAATCTCAAAGGTCTTATGTTCACCGGCGTGTCCAGAAAAACGAGAGGCATGGAACCACGAAAGGATTTTCCTCCTCAGAGTAGGAGGCACGAGGGTCTTCCCAAATGGTAGCATTTTGGTGGATGAAGCAGCCAGAGAAATACATTTGGGGTCTAGAATAGCATGGTTGGAAACCTCTTCTACATCAGAGGACGTCACAAAAGCTCGAGATAGAGCGTCAGCTTTCTTGTTCTTAGCAGCTGGTTTGAAGGTTATAATTAATTCAAAACGGGAAAAGAAAAGAGACCATCTTGCTTGACGAGGGTTCAAGCATTGAGCAGATTGCAAATATGACAAGTTCTTATGATCCGTGAAGATCGTCACCGGATGGCGAGCTCCTTCCAACAAGTATCTCCATTCCTCTAATGCAGCTTTGATGGCCAGCAACTCCTTGTCCCCGATAGTATAGTTTTTCTCTGCGGGCAGAAGACCCCGAGAGTAGAAGGCACAAGGATGTAATTTTTGTTGCTCCGAGCGTTGGGAGAGAATAGCTCCTAAGCCCACATTAGAGGCATCTACTTCTAGGAAGAAGGGGAGTGTCACATCAGGTTGTCGCAGAATGGGAGCAGACGAGAAGGACTCTTTGAGGATTTGAAAGGCTTGGAGAGCCTCAGATGACCATTGCTTAGTATTAGCCCCTTTCCGAGTTAAGGCCACAATGGGAGATGCAATGGATGAGAAGTCTTGAATGAAGCGTCTATAGTAATTGGCAAAACCTAAAAAACGCTGGATGGCACGAAGAGTAGTTGGCTGAGGCCAATGTAGTACAGCATTTACTTTGTCTGGATCCATCTTCAGGCCAACTCCGGAAACTATATACCCCAAGAATGGAATCTGGGGTAACTCGAATGAACATTTTTCCAATTTACAGAACAATGAGTTTTTCCGTAGTCTGGAGAGGACCTCTGCCACATGTTGGTGATGAGAAGGCAGGTCCTGTGAGAAGATCAATATGTCGTCCAGGTAGACAACGACACATACATATAATAAGTCCCGAAAGATCTCATTGATGAAACCCTGGAAAACCGCGGGGGCATTACACAGCCCGAAGGGCATTACTAAATATTCGTAATGCCCATCTCTGGTGTTAAACGCGGTCTTCCATTCGTCACCGGAACGGATTCTAATTAAATTGTAGGCACCACGAAGATCCAACTTAGTAAATATCCGAGCTCCCTTGATGCGATCAAATAGCTCAGTGATCAGCGGAATGGGATACCGATTCTTGATAGTAATGGCGTTGAGTCCACGAAAATCTATACAAGGGCGTAATGATCCATCCTTCTTTTTGACGAAGAAGAACCCAGCTCCAGCGGGAGAGGTGGAAGGTCGAATGAACCCACGCTGGAGATTCTCCTGTATGTACTCAGATGTGGCTTGAGTTTCAGGTAACGAGAGAGGATAGACCCGACCCCTGGGAGGAGTCTTGCCAGGTAGAAGGTCGATCGGACAATCCCAAGAACGATGAGGAGGAAGACGTTCAGACTGAGCTTTATCAAACACATCGGCAAATGAAGCATACTGAGGAGGGAGTCCCGGGGAGGAAGATGAGATGGAAGATTGCTGTACTTTAAGAGGAATAACTTGAGAGAGACAACGATGGTGACATTCAGGCCCCCAAGACGTAACTTGAGGGGTGCGCCAGTCAATCTGGGGAGAATGACATTGAAGCCATGGAAGGCCTAAGACAATCGGACTTGTCGTAACAGGAAGAATTAAAAACGAAATTTCTTCATGGTGTAGTACACCAATCTGAAGGGTTACTGGAGACGTACTCTGGGTGATGAGACCATTGATGAGACGTGATCCATCTATAGCCGTCACAGTAATGGGTGTTTTTAAAGTGATCACTGGTAGGGACCATTGATTCACTAGTGATTTAGAAATGAAATTTCCTGCTGCTCCGGAATCAATCAATGCCTGTGACTCAAAGGATTTGGTAGCAAAGGAAATCGTAACATCGAAAGCGCAGACTTTAGATTTCATAGACAATGGAGAGGACTCCAGGGACCCTAACTTCACCTCTCCAGAACTAGTTAGGGCCTGGCATTTCCCGATTTCTTAGGGCAAGAACTGAGCATATGTGTGGAATCAGCACAATAGATACAGAGTCTATTCTTTACTCTTCGTTTCCTCTCTTCTAAAGATAATTTGGAACGTCCTATCTCCATGGGAATCACAGAAGGTGAAACTGGACGAAATTGAGGGTTTAAACGAAGAGGTGCTTTAGCAGAAGTTGTTTTCTCAGATTCTCTTTCACGAAATCTCATGTCTACACGATGGCAAAGAGAGATCAAATCTTCTAGTGACGAAGGAAGCTCTTGGGTAGTCAGTGCATCTTTAATTTTATCGGAGAGCCCCTGCCAGAAGGCGGCAACTAATGCTTCAGTGTTCCACTGAAGTTCAGAGGCTAAGATCCTAAATTGAATGACATACTGTCCTACTGTATGGGAGCCTTGTCGCAAACGAAGAATGCTGGAAGCAGCGGAGGTCACACGACCTGGTTCATCGAACACACTTCGGAACGTGGAAATGAATTTGGCACTATCTTGTAGAATTGGATCGTTTCTTTCCCACAGAGGGGAGGCCCAAGCCAGGGCTTGTCCAGAAAACAATGAGATAAGATAGGCCACTCTGGAACGATGGGTAGAAAAATTTTGAGGTTGGAGTTCAAAATGGACTGAACATTGGTTAAGGAAACCTCTACAAGTTTTGGGGTCCCCGTCATATTTTGACGGAGTAGGCAGGTGAAGCGTAGGAGCTGTAGACACCTGGGATGGCACTGGGGAAACGGAGGAAAGCACAGGAGCTTCAATACTAGCTGTAACAGTCTGTCCAGATGTTCCTTGGGAGGTTAACGATTGGTAACATTGAAGTAACAGCTGTTGGCGAGCATCCTGTTGCTCCACACGGCTGACCAGATGCTGCAGCATCTCTTTAGCAGTAGGTTCCGTATCTGGGTCTGTCATGGCCTGATCTTACTGTCACTGGCACTAGGAGTCTTTACCCAGGGATCACCAGGTGATAGGCTTACCAGAGCAGTATAGGTGGTAATATGGTACTCTGGTAGCAGGGTGATCACGGAACAGGAAATAGCAGATGATGAGATGCTCAGGAAAGTCTATGACTAGCAGCACTGGCAATATGGAGGTAGTAATACACGAGGAACTGTATGGACAAAGGACACGTGAAGGTAGTCAGTGGTCTGCGGTAGCAAGTTGTACCACTGCTATAGTGAGGAGGAATGTCCAACAGAAACGAGGAGGTGATGAGAGTCAGCGGTCTACGGATAGCAAGTTGTACCGCTGTCTGAGTGAAGGAATGGAATCCAAGTGGAGGTATCCGGGGAGTCAGTGGTCTGCGTTAGCAAGTTGTACTACTGAATATATATGTGAGGAGGTGCACGGGGAGAGACTGCAACACAATATATACACGGGCACCTTGACTTTGATCCACAGTAATATGCACAATATAAATGTATAAATGACTGAACAACACTGCCAATATAGAAAGTCTCTTGAAGTAATCCGGCATGAGATAACACAGTCAATGATGGCAGTGGAGTCAGCAGATAGTACACTCCAGAGGAGAACCAACACAGTCAATGATGGCAATAGACTCAGCGGATAGTACACTCCAGAGGAGAACCAACACAGTCCAGCAAGGTATGCAATACACAGCACAGTCAATGGGAAGTATGCATACCGTGGTTCAGGAGAAGGCAGTCAGACAGGAGTGCAGAGATACCTGAAGGGCAGGAGGCCAGCAGGATACAAGTCCCTGGATGGGTGAAGCAGGGGTCTAGCAGGTGCAGCGCACAGGTAGGTAGACCAGCAGGGAACACAGGAAGGCGTGGAGAGCGGATCAGCAGTAGATGGATGAGTAGCGCTGAGAAGTAACAGCAGCGGGTCTCTGCGGGAACACGGAGGTAACCAATAGCAACCAGCAGGTGCAGTAACGATGGGACACCGGAGCAGAGTTGAGCTGGAACAGATGATCACAGAGAGTAGCGGGTAGCAATAGTGGCAGCAGACTCAAGGAAACACGGTAGAGTAGACAAGGACTGAAGACTGAAGCGCACAGAGGCAGCGGATAGGAATCAGCTAAACAGTCACGATGAAACACAGACGGGTTGCAGGTTGAAGACTGTAGTACACGGAGGCAGCGGGTAGGAATCAGCTAGCAGTCACGATGGTGAAACACAGACGAGTTGCAGGTTGAAGACTGTAGTGCACGGAGGCAGCGGATAGGAATCAGCCAAACAGTCACGATGATGAAACACAGACGAGTTGCAGGTTGAAGCCTGTAGTGCACGGAGGCAGCGGATAGCCATCAGCTAACAGTCCCAATGATACATGGTAGAGTTGAAGTGATTAGAAGACTGTAGTGCACGGAGGCAGCGGATAGGAATCAGCTCACAGTCACAATGATACAGTAGATGGTAGAAGTGGTATGGGAACCACAGTAGCAGGAGTGGTTTGGAAACCACAGAGGTAGAAGTGGTTTGGAAACCACAGGAATCAGCAGGGCTGAATAAACAGGAAACACAGGAACACCTTCAGAGACTCATGGGGAATGAGACTCCAAGATCAGGCAACGTGGTGTTGACCACAGGTGCTTAATATAGGGAGGTTGCCTGATCTGCCAATTAAGTTAAAGGAACATACACTGGAGGTATAGAAAGGGCTGCGCATGCGCAGTCCCTCAGGATGGAGGACGGCCACGGTTCCTAAATGTCCGGGAAGAAGCACTCACAGTCCGGTGAGTGACAGTAATTAGCTAACCAATACTCAGTTGCCCAAGTATTTAGGCAAACAGTTGTAGAATCTCATCTTTAGTGGAACCCGTGGCATAAAAAGCATAGAATATAGTCGATTATTTATAGAGAGATATGTAAAATCTATAGTCACATCTAGTGTTCCAGATGCACAGAAATTCAGAGGCATGGTATAGGCCAGCAAATAAAATTTCTAGGCAAGGGTGCAAGTTGGCAGCAGACAGAGAAAGAGGTCCAGGCACAGGGTCAAGGCAGATTAGAATGGTCTGTTTCAAGGCATAGGGTCAGGAGAGGTAGGTGACAGAAAGGGTTGTCAGGATCCAGGCATAGGGTCAGCAATAAAGTATTGCAGCCAAACAGCAGGAATGGAGAGCAAAATACAGCATCTATTACTGGCACCATGCTGAAGGATATCCTATTTTAAAAAGAACAAAAGGATATGTGCAGTGTGATCATGTGATCGCCTGCATATTCACTCTGGTTGCATAACTGCTTCCCTGGTTATTGGGAGACCATGAGAACAACAACAGGACTGCGATGGAGCACATTTGAGCGCATCATCCCAAATTTTATCCTTGTATGTTAGAGAATATTGTTTAGCTGATTATTAATGTGATCAAAGGAGGGAATGATGAGGCGAATAAATATTTGATTTAATTACTTTTACTGATATGTGTGCAATAGGTATTTTTCAGTTCAATAACAGAAACAGAAGGAGCAAATGTTATTTATCTTTCATTTTGAAACCAAATAGAACTGGTTTAAGAATTAATCATAGTAACCTGTGGATAGACCAAAAGTTTATAGATGTAATGTCAGAGACACTGGAGTAAAACATTGTTTCAGAACAATTGAGAAAGAATATTGCTAAGGTATACACATCGCTTATAATATTTGGCTTCTAGACAGAACTAGACAGTGTGTTTCCTAATAGCTTTGTACACAAGTTTAAATGTGGCTCTGTGTAGACAGAATGCAGCTGAACTGAGTGCATCCTATGTTGCAATAAATAACATTAAAACAATACCTGTTACCAATATACTGGAGATTTTTTTTTATCAACATGTTTTCATTTTTCCATTACTAAAAACAAAGTAATATTTTATTTAATTATTTTCATGCCATCTCTAATGTGAAATAGGTGCATAGCTAAAAGGAGGTGGAGTCAGTAACATAGAAATGAGCTAGAGGGCATCATTGTCCACACATGGCTAAGGCTTTCATTATTCTGAAATGAAAACTCATGTTACCTGAAGTTTGCTACAACCCTAATATTCACCTGTTGTAATGGAATAAATGATGGTACAAATATAAGTTGTATAAAATATTATTAATGTATATATGTGTTTAAAATATATTAGGTGAATTGTCTCTTTCTGTATTCTGTGCAATGGGTTAAATTATTTCTGTATATGTTATAGTATACAAGGGGTCTCTTTTTCTATAGGATGTTCAAATTGATACCAGGGGGTAAATGTATCAATCTGCGGGTTCTTCAACACCCGCGTGTTCAGCCTCTTCCGCGATTAAATTTCAAGCGGCACTGCATTGTAAAGGGAAGTTAACCCTTTACAATGCAGCGCCGCTTTAAATTTAATCGTGGAAGAGGCTGAACACGCGGGTGTTGAGGAACCCGCAGATTGATACATTTACCCCCAGATGTGTTACTAAGTGGACAAAGACCGAAGAATGTGAGAGGTCACATATGCTTCTTGACCTCTTGGGTATAGGATTATCTGTTCAATTAAGTGTTTGTAAAAAGCATATACAACTGACTTTGTCCTTATAAGGTATATTATTTTAAAGTATGTGAAGTGATTAGTGGCATATGTTAAGAGGGGTGGGATTATTTGAATATAACCTGTGGTTTCACATAGAGAAAGATTAGTCTGATTCTATGTTGAATACAGACTAGTGCATATGCATTTTGAAAGAACAAAGAGAACTTTGCTCTTTCTACACTTACTATTTTTGAATCATTTCTACTTCAACACCTGTTACTTCCTTTTAGACGTCTAACATTTATATGAGACAATTTCTGCCCAGACCCATTGAGTTCTATTACCATATAAGAAGTACAAGGCTGCATTGATTGCATTGTAGGATTGATACCCTGCACTTCTGTTAAGGCTGCAGCAATAATTAAGTCCTGAGTTGCTACAGATTTTACCCTTGGACTAGGGAGCTACTGGGGGCACAAGTAGACCTTGGGGAAAGGCTTGAAGTTATCCTTCACATTGAAATATATGTAAATGTAGCACATTTACATCTCACATCAGAACACACAGACATTATTTACACAAAACGGCAATGGATATTGTCCATTGATTTTTATTATTTAAATAGCAAGTACACAGTGGTTACACCTAACCTGATTGACACCGTTCTTCCATATTATTACACGTTCATTGAGTAAAAGCTGCTGATCGCCTTTAGCTGATGGACTGAATTCACATATTCTATTTGAGCTCACATTGAATGTTCCTGTCATTATCCAATTTAAAATACGATATGAACTGACAAAATTTCCATTTTCATCAAAACCTATTTGTGATCCACCTTGCATTAAAACTGTAAGATTCTTCAAATAGTGATGTAACTAAAGATTAAAAAGAACAAAAGTTAACATGTAGCTAGAACATAATATTGTGCACAATATGTGGGTAACTTAGAAAGTCGAATAAACAATAGAAGACCAGGCTATTAAGATTCATGAAAATTGTAAAGTTACATAGCTGAAGTGTATATTTAATAAATGCACATGAAATGTAGAGAGCTGCAAGCATAAATGGTATAAGGGAAGCATATACTGAAATGTAATAAATGTTTACTTTGCATGTGTAATAGGAAAACAGAGATAGTATTAAACTAGTAAATGGGTATAAAAATGTTAAGAAACATCTTATAGTAAGAAATATTAAGAAATGATATGTTTTCTATAGAAATAGACATGGTCAAATTTTATCCCAAAGTAAAACAGACCCATGCTTACGTCGCTAGGACTTGGTGATTTATCTAGTGAAATCTGCCACTAACTAGCTATCCAAGTGATCTCTCTGAGCCCCTCGATAGACTCAAAAAGTAATAAATTGAATTATACAAATGTAAAAAACACAAAGGTTAGCTAAATCACCTGGTTTCTCATAAATATACATTTGGCAAAGCTCTGGGTGAATCTAGTGCCCATGATAGATCCTGGCGGTAAACAATACTCAGAAAGTAAAAGATCGGTATTAGATATGGAAAAAAATCTGTGCAATTACAATATGTTTTTAGCAGAACCCCCTCAGAAGATTATATGAACTGTAACCCCAAGTCCAGTTCTTAAACTGTGCCCGGTGGACAGGGAGACAACTTATTGTGGACATATGGGGGGGGGGTAAGAAGGAAGGGACAGGAAGTGAGGGACAGCTGGGAGCCTTGACACATAACAAAAGTGTGGAAGAGGTTCATTTTAGCAGGGACTGTGTGTTATCCAAGATCTGGTGGTGGGGAAAGACAAGTATTACACATTGTCTTCCACAGGACTAGCCTAGACATTTTGACAGGGACACAGCAGGGGAGACATTGTGGAAGGCCAGCTCATCTCTACTCCCACCCCAGTCTCCTGCCCCAGCACCCAAAAATGTTTATGAAGAAGGGGTTAATCTCTCCCTCTCTGTCTGTCTGTGTCTGTGTGTGTGTGTCTATATTAGGGAATGTAGACTGTAAGCTCCAATGGGGGCAGGGACTGATGTGAATGAGTTCTCTGTACGGCGCTGCAGAATTAGTGGCGCTATATAAATAAATGATGATGATTATGATGAAGGGTTTTTTTTGGGTTGGAATACACAGTGGGAATTTGACCTTGGATATAAAGAGCCACTCCAAGGGGGAGAGGGTATTGATTCTAAGGATTAACTCCTGTAAAGTGTGGAGCTGACTGGTGTTGAGTTTCTGTTCTCTATCAGCAGACCTGGTGATCATCGCTGTCCTGTACCTGGGGAAGCAGGCTTTTGCTCTATATTGGGGCCTGTCATCAGCTCATAACATTGGGAGATACTTGCCAGGTTCTGGGTAAATTAGTGTGTCCACAGAAGTGTTGAGACTGATACCCAAAGCCCCACCACACTGGTGAAAAGTTGGCCAAGTGGCCAGGAAAGCTCTTGTTGAACCTGTGGAGACTTTGAATGGCGAAGTTGGGTGGGGAACCTTGCTGGGTCTCCTAGTGACACTGGTGATTCGCTGACCTATTGTTTAAAGTGTGCAATTTTATATTCTGTTGTTCTACTGTAAGAAAAGTAAAGATAGCATTGTATCTTTCATTATCCTCATTGCCTGTGGGATTTCTCAACTTAGGGGGGCTGAATAACCTAGTGAACTTCGGTTCTAAAAACCCAGAATCCTCACAAATATATTTATACCCTTTATGAAACCTACTAGAGATGAAATGCGTAGGGTGAATGTATTAGTTTTGTAAGCTCTTTCGAAACTCGCTTTAATACTGTTTGGACGACTTTACATCCAACCATTGGGAGCAAACAGAAACTTCAGGAACAAATGAACTTCTTAATTAAACCGAAAACTTTTTAAGAAAATTGTTGTACGTTTATTAATAAAATTATTTATCTATTTACACTGTTGTGCTCATTCCATTATCAAACACAATCTTTACCTTCCTGCTTACCCCCATTTCCATTCTCATGATGCTTCCCATACAACATGTAGTTCTGACCTCACAAAAGGACATACGTGTACAGGTTATTGCCTCCCAAAAGATCAGAATGTGGATTTCCTGAAATATTATGTGCTGCTGGGATCAATCAGAATATATGATTGGCTATAGACAGGTGTTGGTATGAAAGTGATTAAAAAGGATAACATTAAAGTCTTCTGAACCTATCCAAATACACCCTTAAAAAATACATGGAATGTGCAGTAATTTCAATACAACTAATCTCAAGTTCATGAAAGACTGAAACTACTCCATTCACTAATTCAGTATTTCTCAATTTGTTTTTGAGCCCTCCCTCAGAGGGAAAATAGTGTGTGACATGTCCCATGGCTTTTATAACAGGAACTTAATTATGGACAAACTGTTGATAAAATGGGCTATGTCCTAACCATTTAGTTGTTTGCTTTAGCCAACATTTTATTGATTAGATATTAAAATATAACATTTTTTGAAACCCATCTCTCAAGGAAAGGTGGTCCCAGAATCAAACATCAGGAGGCCATAGTTTTTGAGTGGTCCTGTCTATACTTGATTCTATGGATATATAACACTTCTGCATACATTGCATGGATAAAACGTATTTCCTGTTATGACCTACTGTACTGGACTTTGATACAGAACTATGTTTAATCTTTTAAATTTATTTAATAATATATTTCTCTTTGAAAATAGTCATGTAAAATGGAACTTTCATACTTTCAAAGATTGTCATTTTCACACATAAGAAAGCAAAAATCCAGAATTCAAAGTTTACAGCAATGTGCTGTGGTAGAGATATGCAGATAACTCCTTATTTTGCACATGATATTACCATATATATAGATTGCACATAATTCTTTATGACAAATGTCATGGTCCAGGGCCACTAGTTGGAGACAATCATTTTTCACATATTTGTTACCTGTTGTTTAAAATAATAGACATTATTTTCCATTGTCTTCTGCTTATTGTACAGTAATAAGTGCACACTATTTAGAGCACGAGCAGTAACGTAAACTGCTAAAAAGACTCGTGAGAAAATCCCATCGTAGTTAAAATTGCGAATTCGGATAATCATTTCTTTTCCAGTACATTTATGTAAACGCGAACGGTACAAGGAGCTAAAGTAACGACACATTGATTGGTGCGTTGAGCAGCAATTATAGTATAAAACACAAATGTGTTCCAGTAATTTATCGTTAGGATGATTGTCAGGATTAATTTTATTAAAGAATCTCAAAATATCAGGTAACTGTATTGGTAAATAGTCAAGTACCAAACTACCATTAAATATTTTGGCAAACTGGTTCATGAGAAACTTGTAATTTGCCCAAGTAGGATTCAGAACGATGGTCCTGTCACTGAGCACATCCTTCATTTCTCCCAGACATTTAAAGAAAGTCTGTGAAAACATCCCACACAGCACTATAACTTTGGCTTTTGAATTTCTAATTATTTCAGCATTCATTTTATTTATCCAGCCTTTATTATTGTATTGATCAAAACTCATTTTTATGGTGAAAGCAACACAGATGCCTCTTTTAGTCAAATGATTTGTCAACAGTTGAGCTTCTGTCTCTCCGCTGTCATCATTGGAGGCTAATATTCCAATCCAACTCCACCCAAAATATTCTAGAATCATTGATAGGATTGGATACATGGTGCGATCATTTTGAATGGTTCGGAAAAAAGTTGGATACAAATGTCTGTCGTCTAACGCAGAATGTGTTGCCCCATAGCTGATCTATAAGGAAAAATAAATACTGCAAGTCATGTATTTGTTACAATTTAATGTTAGGCTGCTAATTAAACATTGTGAAGATCTCCTTGGGTTCATTCCACAAATCTTTTATTAAAAGTTGAAACAAAAAAGCAGTCTGAAAAGACATTTTAAGAGTACAAACATTGTGTATTATAAACGTGTTCCATTTGTTGTTATTTTTAACCTTTCATACAGAACTTGCTGTTTTAAAAGAATAATTGGAAAATCTAAAGATTACATTTTAGAAGACAATTTGACATGTCAACTACAGATGTGTAAAATGGAATTTATAATTTATATTTGTATAACTTGACATGCTTGACATTTCGTAGCATCAGTTGTTTTGAAACAATGTGTTAAAAGATAACAAAATTACTTATTAAAAGGGCATTTTCTTTTGAATTCCAAAACATTTTAGAGCTTATACTTTCAGCAGTAGCAGCTATTTACATAGCGCTATTAATTCCGTAGCGCTGTACAGAGAACTCACTTACATCAGTCTATGCTTTAACAATTGCCAATAGTGAAACAGTGATTTCATGTTGCTACAAAAATGTTTATGTAACTGCCACATCACACAAAGAATTCAAACCATCCACAATCGCATCAAAAGGTTGAATATTATCACTAGCATATCAGTTATTTCCTGAAATCAGATTTTGCTTACCTGCGAATATCGATATACTCCTAATAATTGGGCTATTGGTACAGTCGTTACTGAATGGTGATCTCCAATAAAACCAATCACCTTGCCTCGCTCTGTACAGGAATAATTAGGCACCGTACGTCCGGGTCCAGATAATATCTGTAATACACTTCTTATTGCCTTATTGCCATCAGAGCATGAGTCATATACATGATATCCAACTGTTATATTAGGTAAAAGGAAAGAAAATTGGTTAAGTTCTTCAATTGCAAACTGAAACGTCAGTAAATTTTTGTAAAATTGAGGTGAAGGTCTGTGAAAAGAAAATATGGCATATTGTCCAATCATATGTTTGTTGAAATGGAAGCCCTTAAATATTGTAGAGGTAACGGAAGTTAAACGAGTGGCAGGAAATTAAAAACACATAGTCCTAGTTACATGGACACGTTTCACAGCACAGAAATGCGACATGGAATATCATTACACAATACTGCTCAACATAGAACTAGCAATAAAGGGGTAGATACGGAGAATGGCCAATGCCTTATTTTAATGGTGATAAATGCTGATACTTGTTTTTCAAAAACTCATAAGGAGATCTTCCAAAATGATGGGCAAAGATACCCACCCCCCCCCCCCCTAAAACTTTTCAGCCCACTGCTGCTGATGTAAAGAGAGTGGGGGATTGTACAACTCCTTTAAAAATATTCAAGGTTCCAAACAGGAAAAGTTTATCACAAAATCTAAGGATACTCAAAATATATATAATGTTGGTGGTTTTGTATCAACCTTGGTTTGAAATAAGTGACATCTAATTGGCAACCTTACGGTTCTGTCCTCTCTCCCTCTTTCCAAGAAGAACAAAAAACAGCAGTATCAGAATAAAAAATTACATTTGGAAATATACAAATCTTTTTTTTTCTACAGTGTAATTCAGGTGAATGAAAGGTGTTTAACAAGATAAATTTCATGCTTTGCCGATTTAATTTGCATTCTTATTTTGTTTGTACACTTCACAGTTTATTTTTAGTTAATACCCTGCCAAGTGTAAGACAATATTTTAAAGCAGGTTGCTGACACAGAAGGACTTTCACTTTCCCTCATATCAAAGACTTTCACACTCATAGCAAAACAAATGAAACAATAATAATTATTTTATATATCTTTGGTAACCACGTAGTGCAAATCCAGCTCTATCACTCATGTTAGTCTCCATAATCATCTTTGCGTGTCTTATCTACCGCACAATCTTTTAAAATTACATGTAATTGCACAGTAAAAATACATGTGATTAATGATAAGGAACTTTGTACAAAAATTGTAAGCTATGTGCGAGCAGCATGCTTTTATACACACAACTCAACAAAGTTCTAAAAAAAAATATTTTATTTTTTATTCTTCTGATTATTTTTTATTATCACAGATTTGAAAGGCACCACAGTGCTCCGCCAACAGGACATACATAAAAGACGGACTTTCAAGGTAGACAAAATACATGCAGACATAAAAACAGAGGTTGGGGAGGGCACTGAGAGAGCGAACATTCTAATTGCAAGAAAGCACAGCTAAAACTAGAGTGAGCGTGCATTAGTGTAAGTAGTTTCTTCAGGGATAAAGTAAGCTCTAATAAAGTCATGGGATTTCTGAGAGCGTCTAAAGATTTGAAGGCTGTGAGAAAGCCTGATTGGGTGTGGTGTGGAATTCCATAAGTAAAATAATGCAAAAAGGTTTACAGCAAATGCATGCGCTGTACTAGCATTAACAATGTTAGTAAACACATGTAATTTATTGCCAGTTAGTATGAGGCCTAAAGTAGTTTTATTTAACTCCTGATTTCGAAAGTAATGCTAAATAAACCTTATGTAATTAATGTTACTGCTGATATGATAGAAATCAGGAGCTGGGTGTAAGTAATGTAGAATTTGTGTCTCTAGCATTTCATGTGCACATCAAACTGTATCAACTTTTACCTTCTATAATCTCATGTCTCTAATGCAGACCAATCATCTTGCAGTTATTAGATTAGAACCTGGATTGTATTACCAATTGACAGAAAAATGCTGGTGTATTGCAACTTATAGTGTGTTAGAGGAATTCAGGAATAGAGCCAAACTGACCTATTTCAATATCTAATTTATTTTTTGGGGTACACAGTCTCATTATTCTGATAAAATACATTGTTTAATTTTACTTCCTTCTGTAATGTTCAACCATGTCTTTCCATTATCAGGAAGAGTTGTCTCTTTTCATTGGCTGGGCTATGATGTCTACTACCATATCTTAGTGTAAGGTAAAATAACAACCCTGTCTGATTATATAACTAAGATCATAGAAAGTATACAAGGGAATCAGGAACAAATTCTTAGTAAAAGTTACTAAAATTCACGTACAAGACAAAAAACTAGTTGTAGGTTGCAGAATCATCATCATCATCATCATCATCATCATTTATTTATATAGCGCCACTAATTCCGCAGCGCTGTACAGAGAACTCATTCACATCAGTCCCTGCCCCATTGGAGCTTACAGTCTAAATTCCCTACTATAGACACACACTCACACACAGACAGACAGAAAGACAGACAGAGAGGGAGAGACTAGGGTCAATTTTTTTTTTTTTTTTTTTGATTGCAGCCAATTAACCTACCAGTATGTTTTTGGAGTGTGGGAGGAAACCGGAGCACCCGGAGGAAACCCACGCAAACACAGGGAGAACATACAAACTCCACACAGATAAGGCCATGGTCGGGAATCGAACTCATGACCCCAGTGCTGTGAGGCAGACGTGCTAACCACTACGCCACTGTGCTGCCCATAATCCTTTAATAACAATCTGCAGAAAATTCTGTTCCTTCAAATTTGCAAATTTCCTTACAATATAATGTTAAACCGATCATGGTATGGTACATTTTGTACAAAGCTCCCACCTTATCCTTGTGGATCTTGCAGGGTTGTGTTTTAGCTACAATCACACCAGCACTGGTCTCAGTCAGTACACAAGGAAAGCGTTTTAGTGATACATTTTGAACATTACAATCAGGTGGATGTCCCCCTCACCCTCGTTCCTACCCATCTTATCCTAATGACCCTCTTCCCTCCCTAGTCTTCCTTTCCCCTATAAATAAGGACAAAACTGAAGGAAATGTTTTATGTATTTATATTATATCGCTTATTGTTCATGTTTTCATCTGTTTCCTTTACAAAGTGTTAAGAAAAAAATTATTTTTTATTGCTAATAGATTTTCTCTGTCTCCTGTTGTTTAATGACTGAAATGGAGGCTGTTGTGATACAATTTTCTCTGATATTTCCTTCTCTTGCTGTGTGAATGAACAGTCTGTGTATGTGTCACTTGTCAATGTGCAAACATTCTCTCACTTTCAAATAAAGCCAATAATTTGCTCATATTCCAGTATGTGGAATTTGATGTAAAGTGTATAAATTCTTTATTACTTACCTTACACAATGTATTTGGTTGACAACTTTGTTTTGTGGCATTCCTATCATATACTGATTCACGGTGAGCACTCCTCCAATTATGATGTCTCCATCTTTAAAATATTCATAGTCTTCAAATGATTTCATTAATTGCAGACGACATGCTGGTAACGTGTCCTGGGTAACAGGACTACAGAATGTCACACACAGTATTGTTAAATACAGGAGCATTATGACCACTGTAGTTGTAGCCATTGGTTCAATAGGTAGCACAATGTAGTCCAATGTAATGTAGATCATCAATACAGGACCCTGAAACCTGATGCATCTGTTTGTTCGTGTAATGACGCTGGATCATCTCACTGCCTTTTATAACAGATTTCTTGACTTTAGTAACAGGTGTTTGACTATTCTGTCCTGTACTTAAAATATAATCCATGCACAGCAGAGAAAGCTGACATATAAATAATATGATTGAAAATAATATTTCTATTTGCATTGTTTCAGAGTTGTTGCTCTCAAGTCACTCTTGAAATTAAAGCAAGGGAATAGATATGTGCAATGTAAGTGCAATAAGTTGTAAATATATATAGATATATAATATTTTGCTGCATTTATAGTTTTGCTTTGTTTAAATATTTAAAAAAAATTAAAATGTACAGACAAAAAAGTAGGAGAGGTGTTACAACTGCGGATGGGAACTGGTACGTGGGAGTGATGGACACAAATTTAAGACATGGCTAAAATATTGTAGTACTTAACACAATATTCCAACTATTTTAAACTGACAAGCTAGTCAACCATGCTAAGTTTAGTTGTGAGGGGGCTCATTGAGGCTGAAGGGTGGGAGATCCGAGTTTATGATAGTTATGTTCCCCATCCATGGCATATTCATGCCATTTGGCCCAATCAATAATCAAAGAGGAGGAGGAAGAATAGGACATACATAGGGTCTCTATCACAAAGCTAAATTGAATTTTACATATAATCTTATTAACATTGTGGAGTAAGGGGTTCTTCCAGCTTGGGGCTATTGCCACTCTTGCCGCCATTAATATGTGAACTTATAGGTATTTATAATGTTTTTAAACCTGCTCTGGATACAGGTGGAGGAATGCTACTTTTGGGAAGGGTTAGACCTTTGCAGTTAGGATTTTGGAGATTAAATTAAAGACAACTCTTTAGATTAGTGGGTGTTATAAAAAAAAATATGTATAATATCGCCTATTTGGTTACAGTCCCACCAGCAGAATTTCGAGTGGTTAGGCCACATTTTGTGCAGTTTGGCGGGGGTGAAGTATAGTCTGTTTAACAGTTTGATTTGCATTTCAGTACGGTAAAGTCATTTAGACATATGGTGGGAGATGGTGTAGATACACTCCCACTGTTAATCTATTTCCCATTGTAATTGTGAAGACAATTTGGTTGATGATTCCGAAGTCAGAAAATATTGGTACTAATAAAAATTATAGTACTTCATGTTCTGTCCAAAGATTCACTCAAGAATATTTAATAGTTAGTCATTAACAAAAGAACTGGTCCTCCCCCACCTTATATGGCGAGTCATTGTCCAAACTGTGAGTGGTTAAACCAGTTTTGGATAGTACATTTACACATGGATAGAACCTGCTCACATCATGTGCAGAGTCTTTCCCGACAGGTGTGGACAGTATTATCAGTCTCTCTTTTCCTGGACTCACAGCACAGATGCCAGTGTATGTTCCCTCTATCCCCTTCCCTTACCCCTTTCCCTTTGGACACTGTATAATGGCTGCAATGTGGGTAGTGTGTAAAGACTCGGATGTTGTAAATTACATATTTAAATGGTATTGAGTAGATTGCATGGTAAATAATGGAGACTGTAGTTTAAATGAAGGTTATTGTGCTTATAAAGGTGAAACATGTCTGATAATCCTGGGAATAGTGAGTTATAGTTAATACTGTGATGAATGTGTTGTATTGACTGTAAAGTTATATATTTGCAGGAGTTTTGAAGATATTAAAAATATACAACCTGGGAGATCAAATAAGTTTAATTTAACAAATGTAAGGGAATTGAACAGTATTAAAGAGAATATATGGACATTGCAGGGTGGGAATTAATTTTTTAATGCATATCAATAAAATAATAAACTGTTAAGACTAATTATAAGGACTGTGTGCACCCCATTAATTAACAAGCTTTCTTTCTTTTCACTATTCCTTTTAGTCTAACCCTTCTCAAGATTTAAGAGTTCTGTGAGTAGTGGATTGTTTTATTTGAGACCTTCTATGTGAAATCCTGGGAGTAAAAGTCTTTGTAATTATTTGGGCTCTTATTGACTTTTATTCAATGGCATCTATAGCTTCTAATTATTGCTATTTTCATGCAACATACTGCTGTTATTACAATAATATTTTTTTTTCCAATTAGATGGATATGATGCTGTGATGAATTATATTGATTTAAATAATGTGGATCCCAGTAATGTCCACGTGCAGAGCTGTTGTAAAATGTATTCGTTTGTAATAAATGCTAATAATGTTCAATAATTTGTCAATCTTTCACATATTTTCAGAATTTTATCTTTCATTTTTTTCATTTTATTGTTACCTTAAATAATACAGTTAGTTGGATCTGACATTATATTAGTGCTGTTTGTTAATTTGAAAAGACCACAAGCTCTGTATAAGTACTTTGGGATAACCACCTCTTACATTGATACAGCTGCTTTAAAAGAAGGGAATCTCACTCTTCACTCTGGAGTATTGTTTGGCAGATCTCCTATGGACCCTCAATGGTTTGAGACCTGTACCTCACTACTAACTCTTCTCTATGAATATGGGACAGAATGATCATGCTTACAAAGGACCTAGTAATCCCTACCAAAAACTTATCCCTCCATGCTTTATCTAAGTTGATCTCTGATTTGAATCTTTGCAATTGGTACCACCTAGGGATGTCCACGCTTAATGCCATATTCTCCACATGCCCTTCCCTCTCCTGCAGGATTGACTTAGTGAAATGTATAAAAGGTTCCAAATCAAACATTGGGTGTCAGACACTTCAAATATCCCTCATTCTTTGCTCTTATCCCCTGCATGCATTCTTGATAGATTGACTAAAGGTGGTAGCAGAGGAGGGATAACGGTTTGGTACCACCCCTTCTACACCGCATACCACAAGCACAAAACACCTTCCAAGCCTTCCTAGCTACATTGGGAGGCAGAACTCTGCTTGACCCTCTCCCCACGTCAGTGGAAGAGAACATAACTCACCTCTCACCCCATGTCCAAATGCATTAACCATACTGCAAGTTAAACTTCTCAATCGCATGTATCTTACTTCCGCCAGGCTTCACAAGATCTGACCATCTCGATCAAAATTCTGCTGGCATTTATGTGCTCAGGTGAGAAATATTTTGCACACCTTTAGGCATTGCCCAGTAATCCAGCCACTATGGGGGGAAGTTTTTAGTCTGATACAGTCTTGGGGTTGTCAATTGCCCCAGACCCCACTCTAGGTTTCCTCCATGCAAACTCTGTGACTGCCCTGCTGGAAGACCGGTATGTCCTAGGACTCATTTTGATAGCAACCAGGGTTGCAATAATGCAGAACTGGTAAAGCCTGTCTCCTCCTACCAGGGGCAGGCTGGGCTGGGGGGCTGGGGGGCAGGGGAGCATCTGCCCCCCAGGCTGGCCCCATAGAGGGCTACCTTGGGCTGGGTCAATGGGCCACCAGCATTTTTGACCTTTAAATAGGTTGCTGAGTTGAGTCTTGCCCCCCGGGCTGAACTATTGCCAGCCCTCCCCTGCCTCCTACCCTATCCAAAATTGCTTATAAATCCAGTTCAACTTCGATATGGAGACAATTGACATGCCTTACACCTCATCATTATGGAAAGGGTGGACTCCACCCCCACAACCCTGAGATTTCCTCTACTCCATGTGTATTCGATCTAATTGAAACACTGCAAATGCTCCACCTCTGCTGTTGCGAAATCTAGTGGGGCGATTGGCTCCTGGCTTTTAGCTCAGATGAAAGTTTGCATTTGTGTTTTGTGCATGTCCTCTATGGTATATTCCTTTTCTGTTACAAGTTATTGTGATTGTTTACATTGTATATTCTCCCCGGGGTAACTCATTTTCCCTTAATGTACCACTTAGTCCCCTTTTTTCTTTTTGTACTCCTTTATTTACCCTTGAGAAAAATGCTAATAAAATTTTAATAACAAAAAAATAACTCAGGGCTCTTTGTATGGCCAACACCCATGAACCAAAATCTAAACATAATGGTACAGAGTCAAACTGGTCTATCCAATGAGTGTGTCAGCAGATTGGCTGTATAGAGAGCTTTCATTGAGAAAACTTTCAAGCACCACTGTATATATTCTTGTAAAGATTTTATGGTATGTGACCCTGTTAAATTTGAAGTATCAATGTTGATTTTCATGTTCATTAACCATAACATAAATGTTAATACAAATACTCTGCCTTTGTTACTATGATTTTGATATACCTAGAGGTTCACATACTCTTTCCAACAAAGAAGTATAGGGGTAGCCTTCTTGGGGACAAGATTGGTGTTGTTGTCAGTGGTGGCCAGTTGGATTCTACTATCATTTATCTAGTACATTCTTGAAGTAGGTGGCTGGAGACTGGCTGGATGCTGTGGGCAGTGGCTCTACTTTTCCTTTTTATAAGATTTGATACATTTACCCCTTAATGTTGAATCATTTTGACCAATAAAAGAATTAAAAGTGAAAAAAAAGGGAATCTCGGATAATTTGATGAAGAATATAGTCAGGTTTATTAACTCTTGTGTATATGGACCAACAAGTCTAATCGGATCAGGAGGTAACGATAATGCATTTGAACATATTTTTTTTAAGCAATACTCTTGGCACCCTTACACAGAGGGGCGTTTAGATTGGCATTTGCACTGATTGGATAACTGTTAATTACGTGCATTCTACTCAAATAATGTGTCTTGTTGACCACAACATGTTAAAATGAGGTCCTAACACTGAGGTTTGGAGACACCAATTCTTTTATCAATGATTCTAAATAATCACAAGTTCGAGCAGTACAGCCTTGCTTACATTCCAAGAAACATGAAAGATATTAATATTCATCTCTTGCAACACCTACTTCATAAAAAACAGAATCGTATAAGTACATTAATGGCTACTAGTCTCCAATTTGTAATCCAGACTGAATATTCAAACAATTCTATATCACCTGTAAGTGCAAAGTAATAGTGATGGTTATCTGCTCAGAAATAGTCCTTAAATAATCAGTTACACATCTATGTTTAAAGGTTGTGCAGATGTTATACACTTGGGTATTTTCAACCTTTATACACAGTTTTACACACACATGCTGCTAGAGCATAATCCAGCCCCTCTATTGGCCCACCAAGACCCAGGACTACCTGGAATCGCTGTGCACCACTTCCCTCAATGTGATGGCATTACACTGCTGAACTCATATCCATCACCACTAAATGACCAGGAGAAAGTACTTTTATGTTCACATAGTATAAATAAATGTCGCACACAGCAAGCTGCAACAATTACAGTGTTTGTAAGTATTTTATTTATCTTATTTTTCCTTCTAATTAAATTAAATTAATGGGTTAATGACTAAGCCAATTCTACCAACATATAAATTACACCACACATTGATTTTTATATATTTATTTGACATTAGTAATTGTTATTAGTGTTGTCTTTTGGGAGTTTTTTTTTGTCAATGTTACATTTAGCCAAAGCCAGAAACACGTGCTGGAGGTTGGGGGAGTGATGCAGCCAGATATCTCCATTCTCATTTTTATTGTATTAACATAATTATATAATGACAGTCACGCTTTCCAAAATTATTGATAATCTTTAAACATTCACATTTTGTGCCATTAATGTCTATATAAGCCTAATGTTAGTGTATCGACTACATTATACCCTTGAAATTTGGGTAACAGTGTAATCTGTTATATATATAAATATTGTAAGCTGAATACTGAGCATACTTCTTTATTTACCACTAAAACTACAGCTTCCACCCCCACTATCACTACTAATAATACTACCACCACTATCACTACTAATAATGCTGCCACCACTATCACTACAAATAATGCTACCACCACTATCACTACTAATAATACTACCACCACCACTATCACTACTAATAATACTACCACCACCACTATCACTGCTAAAAATACTACCACCACTATCACTACTAATAATACTACCACCACCACTATCACTGCTAATAATACTACCACCACTATCACTACTAATAATACTACCACCACTATCACTACTAATAATACCACCACCACATCACTACTAATAATACCACCACCACTATCACTGTCACTGTGACTAATATTACCACCACCACTGTCACTGCGACTAATAATACCACCACCACATCACTACTAATAATACTACCACCACCACCACCACCACTATCACTACTAATAATACTACCACCACTATCACTACTAATAATACTACCACCACCACCACCACTATCACTACTAATAATACCACCACCACTATCACTACTAATAATACTACCACCACTATCACTACTAATAATACTACCACCACTATCACTACTAATAATACTACCACCACTATCACTACTAATAATACTACCACCACTATCACTACTAATAATACTACCCCCACTATCACTACTAATAATACCACCACCACATCACTACTAATAATACCACCACCACTATCACTGTCACTGTGACTAATATTACCACCACCACTGTCACTGCGACTAATAATACCACCACCACATCACTACTAATAATACTACCACCACCACCACCACTATCACTACTAATAATACTACCACCACTATCACTACTAATAATACTACCACCACCACCACCACCACCACTATCACTACTAATAATACCACCACCACTATCACTACTAATAATACTACCACCACTATCACTACTAATAATACTACCACCACTATCACTACTAATAATACTACCACCACTATCACTACTAATAATACTACCACCACTATCACTACTAATAATGCTACCACCACTATCACTACTAATAATGCTACCACCACTATCACTACTAATAATGCTACAACCACCACTATCACTACTAATAATACTACCACCACTATCACTACTAATAATACTACCACCACTATCACTACTAATAATACTACCACCACCACTATCACTACTAATAATAATACCACCACTGGCACTGCGACTAATAATAATAATACCACCACATCACTACTACTAATAATTCCACCACCACTATCACTAATAATAATACCACCACCACCACCACTATCACTAATAATAATAATACCACCACCACTATCACTACTACTAATAATACCACCACTATCACTACGACTAATAATACCACCAACACAACTATCACTACTACTAATAATACCACCACCACTACGACTAATAATACCCCCACAACTATCCCTATGACTAATAATACCACCACCACCACCACTGTCACTAAAAATAATAATACCACCACCACTATTACTACTACTAATAATACCACCACCCCTACAACCACTATCACTAATAATAATAATAATACCATCACCACTATTACTACTAATAATAATAATACCACCACCACCACCACTATCACTACTAATAATAATACCACCACCACTATCCCTACTACTAATAATACCACCATCACCACCTCTACTATTAATGGAGCTACTGTTAAAACTATTATTCCACAGATATTGATATGCTTATTATCTGGCTGTATATGATTGGTCATAAAATTAAATTTTCCATGCATAAGTAAAAATAAAAGAAGCAACACACTGTGATACTTTTTTTCTTTAATTATACTAGTTACATGCCATCATTATCATTGCAGGTAAGTCTATTATATCAGTATACATATGCAGTTTTATTGCAGGACATCATATTTTTAGTCTGTCAAGCAAATGTGTTTTTGTATTTAATTCAGGTCTACAAAATATAATATAACATTTGGGAAAAAATATACAGCCTAAAAGTCCAATGTTTGAGGTCAATATGGAAAAGATCTCCACAGCCACCATGTATTTCCCTTTGGTGCTCAGATAAGCCGGGATCATTGCAATCCAGACACTGCAGAACACCAGCATGCTGAAGGTGATGTATTTGGCCTCATTAAAACTGTCCGGTAATGTCCGGGCTATAAAGGCTGTAATAAAACTCACAGCTGCCAGAACCCCCATATAACCCAGGACAGAGTAGAACCCAATAACTGAACCTTCATTACACTGAACGATGATCTGTCCCTGATAAGAGTGTGTGTCCAGCTCCTGGAAGGGGGGAGAGATAGACAACCAACTAATACAGATCATAACTTGGACAGATGAGCAAATAAAGACTACACAATTGGGCAGTTTCACTCCCATCCATTTTCTCCACACACTGCTGGGTTTGGTGGCTTTGAAAGCGATGCAAACCATGATAGTCTTGGCCAACACAGAGGAGACAGCTATGGAGAAGAGGATTCCAAAAGAGATCTAACGTAGCATGCAGGTTATATCTACAGGACGACCGAGGAACAGGAACACACAGAGGAAGCTCAGCATGATGGAGACCAGGAGAAGGAAGCTGAGGTTCTTATTATTAGCTTTTACAATAGGTGTATCCTGATGTGATATAAAAATTCCCAATATTAGCTGAGTTATTAAACAGAAGAAAACTGAGACAAAAATAAAAACTGCAGAGATCTCGTCATTTGTGTAGGACAGAAAGTCTTCACTTTTGGGAACGCACAAATCCCTTATTTTATTCGGCCATTCATCATTGTGACATTTAATGCAAATTTCACTGTCTGCAAAGTGACATAAATAATAAAGTTAAACTATTGATACTGGGTACAGTTTTCTGCATTTGTCAATAACAAAAACACAACAGAACTTAAAGGATGGATAATTACATTTGGCTCATTCACGTTAGATACAATACAATACAATACTAACTAATATGTCCAAATATGTTAGTGGTCAATATAATACAGTGTGGAGAATAGGGCTGCAGAAGGATATATATATATATATATATATATATATATATATATATATATATATATTATGTAGATAGATATAGATATATACTGATAAGCCTCAACACTTAAATCACCTGCCTAATATTGTGTAGGTCCCCCTCATACTGCCAAAACGGCTCTGACCCATCGAGGCATTGACTCTACAACACCTCTGTAGGTGTCCTGTGGTGTTTGATACCAAGATTTTAGGAGCAGATCCTTTAAGTACTGTAAGTTACAAGGTGGGGCCTCTATGACTCGGACTTGTTTTTCCAGCACATTATTGTTATTATCATAGATCACATGACACAGATGCTTGATCAGATTAAGATCTGGGAAATTTGGAGGCCAAGTCAACACCTTGAACTCTTTATCATGTTCCTCAAACCATTCCTGAAATTTTTTTGCAGTGTGGCAGGGTGCATTATCCTGCTGAAAGAGGCCACTGCCATCAGGGAATACCGCTGCCATGAAGGGATATACTTGTCTGCAACAATGTTTAGGTAGTTGGTACATGTCAATGTAACATCCACACGAATGCCAGGACCCAAGGTTTTCCTTTCCTTCTATGATATGTAAACATCCCTGAAAGAGGTGTGCTGGTATGCTAATCCATTTTCTAACCAATTTACTGCCCTCCTTGTCCACCAATTCTAATTATGGGTCCCAAAAAGGTATTGTAACTCCCTTTGGAACATAGCAGGTATTGGGCATTAATTTAACAAAACATGATATAATTTTCTTCAGATATACCTATAAAATAGGGATACTCAAAATTGACCTTATTTAGTCACATATTTTAGTCCTAAAGTGTAGGGACTATTCATATTCCTGGTGTAGTGTTAGCTAGGAAAGAAAGGAATCCTAAAGTGGTATCAACTATTGTACCTCTTTGTGATACCTGTGTATTGGGCAATATGTCCATAAAATATATGCCCAATACCCAACTAAACACACAAAATGTAAATATAGTCGCCCACCCTCATTTTAAGACTTGTTTATTTTTTCCATACCTTTTTTTTCAATTTGTTTCTTTTTCCACAATCTGTTCATCATGTCTCCTCCTCTTCTTTGTTTTTCACTTTTTCCTTTTACGTTTTGCCTCACATTCAGGATACTACATCTAATCTTAGAACTATATCTTCTTTTATGTGGAATACTGATTATTATTAGCTTACATGTGATGTTTAACTTTTAAACACATATTTACTTCATGGACTATAGGTAATGTTTTATTGATTAAATCAGAACTGTGGGATTTCAGAGGAACAGTATGATTTTCTTTTGAATTTGATTAATTTTATTTTGACAAATTATTACATTTGACTCACAATGTTATTTACAAATACAGGGTATGGCCATGGGCAACAGGTTTGCCCCACTATGCCAGTCTCTATATGTGAAGGTTCAATAAAAAATATATTTGAGCCAGTCCCTTTGGGTCAATCTGCTGTGCTATGGCCACTAGATTGATTAACTTATTTTCATTTTAAAGATTGACCCGACATCCATTAATAATTTTATATCACATATTAACACTAGCATTTTCAATCTTTTATTCAGTTTTTTATTTCATTTACAATTAACTAATTACTTGGCTGTCAGACTCTCTGCCTTCACATGGTAAAATGTCATTACAAAAAATTATCAGAAACAGGTTAGTGCAAATAATATTTACACTACAGCAGTCAATATTTTAATCTGTGGATGCAAACAATCACATTTCGACAATTTCAAAGAATGAGATGCAATTGTTCTTTAGATGTGAATTTTAATGAATAATCACAAATACTACATTTATCTTGAGAGGTTATCTGAGGCTCTACTAGATAGGACCTATAATAAAGGCAAAATCTCTAAGTAGGGAAAGCTTACTTAATTTAAATAAGGGTCCTTAGTCAACCACCACCAAAAATATTTATCTTTACATATTAATATATCATATAATGTAATAAAATCTGGGGAAAAATTAAAAAAATCTAAATATTTTATTATTATTACTCGTATTACTTATTAAGCTATATAAATTGCCCAATTTATTGCCAGAAAGTACACTTACAGTATTTAAAAAAATCCAAAAATCTTAAAAACTTGTTAGCAGCTACTTCAAGAATTTTTCTTTTTCGAAAGATGGATACCCAAAGAAAATCTTAGAAACTTTTTGGGTGGTTGCCCAATAAGCAAAGTGCCTGATTTAAATTTCACCAGACCATTTATAAAACATGTAAATTTATTACTAACATAATGTGTAATTTTAGATCTACAATATCATGTGAATCTTTCCTCAACTGTATCAATTGTAACACTGATTTTTTCGTTCATTTATTAGATTGTGGTTGCGGCCTGCAATAGGTGAGCTGCACCACGAGATTATTATTTGTCATTATTTAGAATACCACTAGAAAATAACTGATCAGAGAACAAACCCAAATATAGTAGGACATTTTTCCTGCAATCATGCGGGAACAGCTGATGATTTCATTGTTATCTGCATTGTGACTACATCCAGGTAGGGAAGGAATAGATTTAACTACTTATCCACCAGGGAAGCCTTTCGGATCTTTCGATTGGGAAATATGTACCCGAAGGTTTCAAACAAACAAATGACATGACATGGCAAAATTAGATTAGAACATTGGGACTTCAAATAGTGTCAGTAAATGATAGGGAGAATGTTGGAGAGGGAGAAAAGGTAGGAGAATAGGATCCTGTTAATAAGACTTTTAATGGGAAATCGGAGGTTCACAATCTTAATATTAAAGGAAATGTAGTCTTAGGTGGAGTACAATAAGTTGCACTGGGGTGCAATTTTCCTCCGATCCTATGCCCTCCTTAAGCCTCCAACAAATTTTGCTGCTCTTTTCCCTGCTACTACCCTTGCTGTGTTTGTAGCAAGCCAAATTTAGAGAGAAGAGCAGCGCTGGACTGTTGGCTTATTGAGGATACAATAAATAGAATAGAAGGTTTTATTGTCCTAATTAGCCTCACCATATCAATTATTATTAGTAATAGGTTTATTTTCTATTTTTTTCCAGCTACATATTTTTCATTACAAAAAATTAGAAAGAAGGAAACTTTCTGCGCTATCCGTTCCCACTCTAACATATAAATCAATATCTTCCTTTTTTTAGATAATGTTGATTATCATATAAAACGTAAAAATTTCACAACTCGAGGATATCCTATCCTCGCAAGTAGAAATAGACTTGCAATAAATATAAACCTATGTTATCGTAGCAGGTACTTGAAGCAAAGCGACCTAATCTTGTCAGCCTGCTTTTCACATATGGTAACAATCAGAGTACTTCAGCAATCTACCACATGTCTCGAACACCACATATGAATAAAAACTTCTTACGCTATCCGTTAACAATCTACCATATAAATAAATATCTTCCTTTTTAGATAATGTTGATTGCCATATAAACTTCACAACTTCAGGATATCTTATCCCCGCAATTAGAAATAGACTTACAATTGGTATAAGCCCGTGTTCCCGTAGCAGGTACTTGAAACGCGAAGACCTGATCTTGTCCGCCCGCTTTTCACATATGGTATCAATCAAAGCACTTCAGCAATATCCCACATGTCTCGGACACCACATTGAAAGAAAAAATACTTGAGAAAGACTGATTACAGTTGAAACGCGTTGGTGAAGTGGACAACAGACGGACTGGGAACCCTCTCACGTGATCGTACATCATTGATAGAAAATGCTGTGGTTAGGAGCTCCGGAACATCATTAACTACCCAAGCGCTTTTCTTTTCAATTATCCGGTACGGGTAACCATATCCCCTGTTGTATTTTATTAAATTTTAAACGTAGTACACTAGATGTTTTTATTTTTTCTTTCAATGTGGTGTCCGAGACATGTGGGATATTGCTGAAGTGCTTTGATTGATACCATATGTGAAAAGCGGGCAGACAAGATCAGGTCTCCGCGTTTCAAGTACCTGCTACGGGAACACGGGCTTATACCAATTGTAAGTCTATTTCTAATTGCGGGGATAAGATATCCTGAAGTTGTGAAGTTTATATGGCAATCAACATTATCTAAAAAGGAAGATATTTATTTATATGGTAGATTGTGAACGGATAGCGTAGGAAGTTTTTATTCATATGTGGTGTTCGAGACATGTGGGAGATTGCTGAAGCACTCTGATTGTTACCATGGGGTAAATGTATCAATATGCGGGTTCTTCAACACCCGCGTGTTCAGCCTCTTCCGCGATTAAATTTCAAGCGGCGCTGCATTGTAAAGGGTTAACTTCCCTTTACAATGCAGCGCCGCTTGAAATTTAATCGCGGAAGAGGCTGAACACGCGGGTGTTGAAGAACCCGCATATTGATACATTTACCCCCATATGTGAAAAGCAGGCTGACAAGATTAGGTCGCTTTGCTTCAAGTACCTGCTACGATAACATAGGTTTATATATATTGCAAGTCTATTTCTACTTGCGAGGATAGGATATCCTCGAGTTGTGAAATTTTTACGTTTTATATGATAATCAACATTATCTAAAAAAAGGAAGATATTGATTTATATGTAAGAGTGGGAACGGATAGCGCAGAAAGTTTCCTTCTTTCTAATTTTTTGTTATAATTATTCAAAAACATCTGTACGGTTTTTTGAAGGTTACTTTTTTTCTGCAATTCATGAGGCGCTGTATATAATCATTTTATACATTTTATACATATTTTTCATTCACTATGTACAAGAGAATTCACTTTTCATGATTTCAAGTTCATTATTAAAATATTTGTCCAAGACATATTATTATATTCAAAGACCTATAGACATAGCAGCTATACATATTTATTTCCATGTATATATAGAATGTACCAGTTGTATTGGATATTTCTCCCTCGGAACACGGAGCACAGTCATAACAGCAGGGATGTATTCCAGGTCTTGGGATCTTCCTGTTCCCAGGTAAACACATTTCTGAGCAGCGAGAGACTGGAATCTGAAAGAGAGACAAATTATTTATGTGACCAGAGTTTGAGAATGCTTTTATGGAAATGTTTAAACTACACACTACAGGGCATTTACCAACAGTGCACAGTGGAAAAGCAAATGCACCCAATTGTCCACACATCCATAGGTGGATGCCCACATCCCAGTGACTGAAAATGCCCCAGAAAACTAACCTGTGTCAACTTTTGTGGGAGTCATGGTCCAACTGGTAATGCACATGGGGGATTCCTTGGGCTGGGTCACTGGGCTACATGCATTTATTTTACTTTATAATGTTCCTAATAGGCTGATGAGCTGCGTCTCGCCCCACCTGGGCTACAGGTTGCCAGCCCTCCCTTGATTTGCTGTCAGAATTTGAACCAGCAAAAGCTTGCACAGAACATGTTTACAGAGTCCAGAATGTGTGTGCGCTTTGAGCATGCTCTTAGTTATGGGTGAGGTGGGCAATTCACAGTCACAGAACCTATTGCGTGCCTGCGTATTTTGCCCTTTACAGTGGATTACTGTATAGCATAGAAAAAACATTTTTCCCTATTAATAAAATGATTTAAATTGCATGTCACCCGCATCAGCTGCAGTAAAATGCAACAGTGTATATGACTGCAATCATTCTAACTTAATGAGAGGTTGTAAAATGTAGTATTTCTTTCGGGGGGGAAATATAAACATAATCTGTTGGTAGCAAACCACTTACCAGTCCTTCTACTCTCCCATTTTGTGTCTGCTCATTTCATTTTTTTCTATATTGATATTTTTGAGTCTTATGTTTGTACCATGTATTCTTGATTTTATTTTTTTCTATTTTATGAGTACCCACCACAGCTGCTGGGAGACTGATCCATGGATCTTTCACACCTCTTATTTTTAAAACTCTGCTTTTGAATGTGCCCATGCACCCATTTTAATAGTCCTTTCCTGAATTTATTTTTATATTTGGTTTTTGGAAATAGGGGGCCTGAGTCATTAAGGACAGTATATGTCTATTTTGTACATATCATCTGCAAAATCAATCTGCGCATGTTAAGAACCGGAGTATACACAATAGAACACAGCCATGCCCAAGTTGTCTTCGAGCGCAAACAACGCTTACTACAGACTATGATTTTGGGGAGGGAATGGGTTTGGGAATGGACGCATGCACGTAGGCAGTGCAGAGTGCGTTCCTGTGCAGCCACGTCCAAGTCAGGGTCAGACGAACACATAAGTACACTGGTTTCCTGGCGTATCTCTTGCTCCAGCTAGAGGTCTAGTCTAAGTCCTGAGTCCTAGTTATGTCTGCTATTTTATATTCCACATAGGTGTTGTACGTATCCTGCAGTGTCTGGTCTAGTAGAGTAGAGTAAACCTACACCCGTAGTCATCACCACACATATCTTGAGATCAGTTTCTTGTAGACTCGGAGTGCGCTGAGCCAAGTTATGTGCAGTTTAAAACAAACACATGCTACGCTCAGTATGCGTGTCTTAATGACTCAGGCCCAGGGTCTCCAGATGAGGTCTTACCAGTGACCTATGAAATGACAATATGTGGTACTCTTGTTGGGTGACGGTTAATGGTTTCTGTTTCTCTTTTACTTCTGAGACCCCCGACTAGAAGAAAACTCAAAACATTTTGACACTTGTAAAGTGATGAGAACCAGTTGAAGAAGTTGGGGAGGTAGATTTTCATAATATCTACAATATAAGAAATTAATTTACACAATACTCTAAAAAGATCTGCAGTATTAAAAAATGATCAAATACATTTGCCTAAAAATGATAATATTATATTATTCCATAAATAAAAAGAAGATCATTTCATAGATGATTCCAACCATTCAAACTATGGGGTATATTTACTAAACTGTAGGTTTGAAAAAGTAGAGATGTTGCTTATAGCAACCAATCAGATTCTAATTACCATTTG
Source organism: Mixophyes fleayi (assembly GCF_038048845.1). Taxonomy (NCBI): domain Eukaryota; kingdom Metazoa; phylum Chordata; class Amphibia; order Anura; family Limnodynastidae; genus Mixophyes; species Mixophyes fleayi. The sequence goes on along the minus strand of NC_134411.1, from coordinate 39,899,514 downwards.
TTTAGTGCATTCTACAAAATGACAGCTAGAATCTGATTGGTTGCTATAGGCAACATCTCCACTTTTTCAAACCCGCAGTTTAGTAAATATACCCCTATGAATCTTTTCACCTTTCCAAGACCTCAATGTGAGAGCTATGACCTACAGTAAGTGTAATGTGCAAGTCTTTAAATGTTGCTTGCTGACCTTTCCATCAACTGAAACTATAACTGCATGGTCCCCTAGTTGTTTTTATTTTGCTTTTGTATTTGTGTGTCCCATGTGCTTTATATTACATTTTGACGTATTAAATGGAAGATTTCACAGCTTAGTCTTTTCTCCTATATTCTGTAAAGCAATGCATTTATTTAAATCTTTTTGGGGTAACAGCCCTAGTCCTGGTACACATTTTGGTATCCTCTGCAATAAGAACATACCTTTACGTAAAGTAATATAAATTAATATATTAATACAAAACAAAAAGACAGTTGTCAGCACTTATCCTTTAAACTAATACTGATATATTAATAGTCCTGTATTTATAGTAATATGCCCTTAATGTGGAGGAACTCCACTGGTTACCTGCCCATCATTTCAGCTTACACCATGTAATACAGCTTTCTCTCTGTTGGCCTTTAGCCAAAATGTTATCTATTCATTTATAACAATTGTAGTAAATATAAAGGTAACCAAATTGTGAAATATATTAGGAATTATTTTTTTTTTCTCAGAGTAGTAAATGTATCAGCTTTAGATTCATTGAGGCTTTAATATGTGAATACACTCCCAAGCCTCATAACTAAATAACAAACCCAATAGGACAATATTTTATAAATAATGTTTTTTTCTTTTCATGTTCCACTGAGCCAATAAGGGAGAAGTACAAGTAGAACAAACAAGATGGGGAATTTTGTAAAGAAAATTTAAAGGCAAAATTCCTTAAGCGAAACTTGCTAAATTCCACAGAATAATTTTTACATTTTCGCTCATCCTTAGCCTTTTGATTCTGTGTTAATTAAAATTCTCTTTTAATAAGAAATCTGTTCCTTAAAACGATAATGACACACACACAAGGACACAAAGACTCACAGCAACAGTGACTGACACACAGAATGAGAATGACACATAGGGAGGGGATTCATTTGGCCGTGTTACTGTAAAAAATTGCGCGGCTTGCGCACTATTACCGTTATTGTGGTAATAGCAATTTGCTGCGAGCAGAAAGCCGGGTTAATATTACCGTAATAACAGTAATTGGTTTTACGCAGCGGTACTTCGGGGGGAATTGAATTCCCCCCCATAGACAACTCGCTATACTATAGGACATGATTGTCCTCACTATCACCTATTATTACCTTTCTTACTGCCCTGTATGCGATAGATCCCTCGTCCTCCTGTTAGGGCTGCAGCAATACATGAGTCCGAGTATGCGTCCTATGGAAAGCTGCAATGGGGCAATTTCCTCTTTCTTAAAACAGGTTTCATCCTTGGACTCAGGAGAGCAGGATAAAGACTTGTGATATTTCATGGTAGAAATAGGTAAGTGAAACATTTCTATATCTGACTTTGGAACACATAATTTATACAGATACACTTTATAGAAATGTAAATGCAAATTGACCATTAATGTGTGTTAAATAAATAGTAAGTAAACAGCCGTTTCAGCTAACCTGATTGACACCGTTCTTCCATATTATTGCACTTTTATTAATCAAAAGCTGCCGATCTTCTTTAGCTGATGGGATTAAATCACCAACATCTCTTGTTATCACTTTCAGTTTTCCTGTCATTACCCAGTTTACAATACGATATGAACTAACAAAATCTCCATTTTCTTTAAAACCCAAGGGTGGTCCATCTGGCAATAAAACTGTAAGATTCTTTAAATTGCGATGTAACTTTAAAATAAAAAATTAAATGAAGCTAGTGCACAATATGCAGGTAACATAAAATGTCTAATACACAATACATGTTTACGCTTCTGTACATTTAATAAAAATATGAATGCAGAGAGCAGCAAGTAAAACTAAACTAAATCTACAAAATTGTGATTGTGCATATGTCTAAATAGAGAAAAAATGTTATAATCGTGTATGGGTTTGAACATGCTAATCAAAATCTTGTATAACAAAAAAATAGAGATTTGTACATGTTCAAATTTATCCCAAAGCCACACAGACCCAGGCCTAGGGCGACAGGACCTGGAGGCTTTATCATAAGAAGGTGGCCACTGACCAACTGTCCAAACTATTCCTCATCATTGAATATATATATATATATATATATATATATATATATATATATATATATATATATAAAAGATCTGTGCACTGCAAGATGCTCAAAGATGACCTTATAACTGGATGCATTCTGGATATCCTTTGACTTTGCACTACCCAGATTACTTCAAGGTGTATGGCTACTTTATCGTGGGGCCACCTCTTCAATTGGGAAATGGGCCTAGAGTAATGTAAAGTGGAAGAATCTATAGAGGCGCATCGTGCAAAAGCGTAAAAGTCACATCAAAGTGTTATATTAAGTAAAGGACAAGAAATATTACATGACCTTAATTGTTGCAAAACATACATAGCTTCTCCTCATACTCATACTTGCCTGGAGTTTCTGAAGTACTGGTACTTTGTGTTTATTGTTCTGTACTGTCTTACCCTGTATAGTCTACTGTTTGTACCATGTACGGCGCTGCGGAAACCTTATGGCGCCTTACAAATAAACGATAATAATAATAATAATAATAATACTCAGGTGCTGGACACAAGAGGCAGCCTGTCGGCCCAAAGGCCGAGAGAGTCACTCAGGAACATCGTTAGGCAATTTGCCATTGTGACATTTGCTCAATGAATAATTAAGCACACTGAAGAGCTGGTCTGGACCAAATGCTTTTTTGATGGTACAGGTTTATTTATTTTTTACTTTTATGGTTAATATTACTGTTCTTGATTAATTAATTATTAATTTACTATTATTCATTTTTTTTCTATAAAGGTCCTAGTTTTTTTCTAAATGTGATTGTTATTTTACATGTATTACTTTCATTTTTAATAATGAGTGGACGTAACAGTAGTAATATAGTCATAGCATTAGGATAGGAATTGTGTACAGAATAGTGTAGAAACACTAGTAAAAGTGCAACAATCATCCTCATCCCCAACTTCTTTCCCAAGCTATCTGAAAATGACTTTGAACTAAATAGAACCGGTCAAACATTTTCCACTCAGCCAATCACAATCACCCTGTGCAGAAAACTGTTTGGGACTCTTTGAGCGGTGAAGCCTTGATTGGTTCCATTCAGTTAAATGTCAGTCAGCTATGAGATATAATAAGTGTGTAAAATATATCATACACATAACACAAGGTACAATGTTAGGTAGATTATAACATTGCACTTGTAGAAGCATAGGTCTTTCCTGGCAGCATTTAGTCCTTTTCTCAATTGTGTTCAAAGGCATTTAGCTTATAAATTATATATGTATCAGCGCTCTGGACGTCTGTAGCGATGGTGCAGCTGCGAGTGTTGCCCAGATACAGAGATATCCCAAATCAAAAATACACAAGTAGACTGATAGATTTTATGAGCCTAAAATCGCAACCAAAGCACTAAAAATATGCAGTATGTGTCAGGAGCCACCGCGGCCACGGGCAATGCCGTGACTCTCTTCTGCATTCTGTGGGCGTCCCGGCTGTCTCCTTTATGACCGAGACGTCACTTCCTGTATTCAGTCCGACCATTGCCAGGTCAACGGCCGGACGCCGATAATACTGCGCTTGCGCCCCGGCAATTCTAAACAGCCGGCGGGCTGACTGAGCCCTTGTTTAAATTAATCATCTCCTGGGGGTGTTTACAGGGCAAAACCCTGATTGGCCAGTAGCTGTATTTAAGGCAAGGAGGGCTTAGCCTCCCTACTGGTTATAGTGTCCAGTTTCCCTGTCAGTTAACCTGCTCCTGTGCTGCTGTGCTTGGTAAAAGCCTTTTGGATTGACTACTGTGTATGACCCCTGCTTGTACCTTGGACCTTGCCTGCTTGCCTGTGACCCTGACCCTTTGGCCTGTACCTTGGACCCCACTGTGTTGCCTGTGACCGTGGCCTTTGCGTATTATCTGACCATTCTGCTTTCTAGTGTCCTCTGACCCCAGCTTATGTGTGACCATCTGCTGCCATCTACTCTGTTTCCTAGCCTGCCGCTACGGTTCTGTATTACAAACTTGCACTACGTCTGGAGTTAAGTCCTGGGGCATCTGAGTACCGGTGAGCGTATAAAGCTCTATGGGAAAGGCGGCCGCTAAAGGTGAAGACCACCACCAACTAGTTCTGTAAGTTTGTGAACAGACCGTCAGCCTAAAGTATGTTGTCACAGTCAGAAGCAATTCTGAAAATAATTTATTTTTAAAAATAACATGGATAAGCAATTTACAAATATCAATTGAAAAATAACTAAAACATAACAGCTCAGTAACATACACAATATAACAAGTCTTGAAGTGATGTGTGATATGGCAGTCATTTATTGGTTTATTTATATCCTCTCTGTCCACCCTCAATATCTAACACTTTCCTCTTTCAAGCCTCCTTCTCTCCCACTCTTGAAGGTTAATAAATGATCAGGCTATGGTAGTATAAATAAATTTATTGAAAAAAACAGTATTTTACTACATCAAAGTAGTAAAATACCATAGACATATATGGTCCTTGTCTCTCTAAAACAATCTAAAGTTTAATTTGTCTTTGATACCACTGTTGAATGCATGAGGCTTCCAGGTACAGAAAAAGTCCAAAGATATTTTGTTGCACCTCGTGACTTCCTTAGGGGATAGTTCAGCTATGTTATTTTCAATGTAATGAAGGTGTTAAATAGGCTGAATATAAATGTAAATTGGCTAACCCATTAAACACTATTCATTAATTAGTCAAATCAAATAAAGTGCATACAGTCATCACTTATATGCATAATATGGGACAAATAGTTATTTGAAAGACTATAGCTATGCTAACATAGGTGAATATACCAGACATATTCTTATAAAACAAAAAAAAGCTATATTATCATTGTTTATTTATATAGCACCACCAATTATATACAGAGAGAATATGTGTCATTCACATCATATGCTGTATACACGATTGATTAATTGGATGAATAATTTGCTTATTGTTCACAGTGACCTATAGCTTAAGTAAATCTATAACTTTTGTGAGAGATATTACTCTGCTTCCACCTGTGCTTCTTATAAGTATTGGCAACTAGTATGCAACATATGTGTTGCAACATAACCATTATAAATGTAAATTGGGCTTGTTAATAATATAATATAATTTAAGGTATATAACGTGTACTATTGTATGTCATATAATCCTTAATCACACACATTGCTCTTGTTGTTTTTGTCAGAATCTGATGAAATACTGCATAATGTTAGTATTACGGTTGAGATTTGACGCATTTCTATCGATCTAATGGCATTTAGCTTTCAGGTCCAGTAGTTATGGAAAATATTTATATATAATCGGACGGCATGGATGGTAAAAGACTAGAATTTGTAATTGATCAAGCTCATTTATTAATTGGGATTGATACAATGTAACTTACAAGACTAATATTATATATCGCATCAAAACACTACAGGCTGCTCCTCCACCAGGGTGAGATGATTATGTATTATATATAAGTGGTAATATTGTGTTTCCAGGAAATTATTTCAATAGACTCGGCTATCATCATCAATCATATGGAAATCATGGGCGTAAAATACATGGGTAAAATGTGTGATACACATATTATATCAGTGCTCTCATGTAAAGAAAATAAAAACATGCTTAATATCGTATTACAATGAATTGCACTGCTGGCATAGAGATGCGTCTGGTGCAAATAACATAACATTGCCCTGGTTGATACATAAGGATGATCTGGCTCCATCATGTTGAATGATATTCAGTTGTCATGTCCAGTAGATGTATACAATGCATCATAGTATAACAGTGCACTCAGGTAAAAAGAACATACTGTGATATTGTACGGAACTGAACTGCAGATGTTTATGGATGTGTCTGGTGCAGAAATGCATTATAAATGTAATACATGTCAATGCATCTGTGGATGCATAAAGCTTCTCTGGCTCCATTCAGTTCAAGGACATTTACTGCAGCTGTTTGGTTCACTAGGTATGCACATATATATATATAGCACAACAATGTGCACTGGTAAAAAGAAACACATTGTGTATTCTACTATATTGTGTTGTGAATGGATGTGCTACAATGAACGAAGCAACCGGCATCTTCAGCATCTTCATCATCATCAAATTCTTCACAGTGCTGTTTGAAAATGACTTTAAACTGAATTGACCTGGACAAACCTTCACCGCTCAGGAAAACACAAGCAGCCTTCATGAGACAACAGTTTGAGATTGGTCGAGCGGAAAAGGCTTGTCTGGCTCTATGTGATAGATATCATTTAGCTATCACACACAGTAAGTATGGAAAATGTGTCAAACGCATATGAACCTAACAGTTCACTCAGATAAATTGAAACCTTAAATATCGTACCACAATGTGTTGCAGATGCTGGTCTATGGAATGCGTTCGGTACAATAATGTGTCTCGCATGCATTGGTAGATGTATATGAATACTCTGGCTCCATTGTGTTCAATGATATTTACCATAAGAAATATTTGTGCTGGTCTCTGAGGGTATTTTTATTTTATTCTCCTTTTGATTACACCATAGATGAAGTTATCCTTTGGAATTATGTATATGAAAAAATGGAAAAAAAACAAGGGATTCATTGCTTGTGTTTTCATTCTATTGGTTATGTTTGTGGAACAACAAGGTTCAACAGTCCTGCCACAGAATGGACGGGAATTGAACTCATGACCCCAGTGCTGTGAGGCAGAAGTGCTAACCACTGAGCCACCATGGTGCCCCAAGTGAACCCCATGCTGCGGCTGTTGCTGTTATATTAAGACTAGATGAGTATTTAGCATAATTTAAGGAGCCAAATGCAAAAATTCAAATCAGTAACAAGGTTGAGTTGAAATCATTTATAAAGTATTACATCAGCTTGAATAAATTGTTCAATCTCAATGGGTGTCCTCTTAACATGAAAGAGCGCAATCAATTGACCAGGAAGGTGATTAGAAGTTTTCACTATACTGAAGAAAAAATAAGGATATCCTTGGCCATGACATTTTAATAGTGATTTTGGAAGCAGAATAGATGACAGTGTTTCCCTCCTCTTCCTGAAGTGCAATTCCTGCGTTGTTCATAGAACTGGTTCCCAGTATAACTTTTTTACAGCTTACAAAAGTGTTGCTAAATCCCTTTGATTGCATCTGAAGACTGTTTCCTCGTACTAATAAAATTACTATTGTATATATTGTATAGTGATATGTTTATTATGTGACTTGCTCATATCAATGCATTTTTTATGTTTAATAATTTTATCTATATTTTCCTTTACTAACACAAATTATAATCATTATCATTACAGATAAGGTTATTATACCAGGAAACATATGCAGTTTTATTGCAGAACCTCATGATTTCCTGTTGTCAAACAAATGTAATTTTCTATTCAGTTCAGGTCTACATAATATAATATAACATTTGGGAAAAAATATACAGCCTAAAAGTCCAGCGTTTGAGGTCAATATGGAAAAGATCTCCACAGCCACCATGTATTTCCCTTTGGTGCTCAGATAAGCCGGGATCATTGCAATCCAGACACTGCAGAACACCAGCATGCTGAAGGTGATGTATTTGGCCTCATTAAAACTGTCCGGTAATGTCCGGGCTATAAAGGCTGTAATAAAACTCACAGCTGCCAGAACCCCCATATAACCCAGGACAGAGTAGAACCCAATAACTGAACCTTCATTACACTGAACGATGATCTGTCCCTGATAAGAGTGTGTGTCCAGCTCCTGGAAGGGGGGAGAGATAGACAACCAACTAATACAGATCATAACTTGGACAGATGAGCAGATAAAGACTACACAATTGGGCAGTTTCACACCCATCCATTTTCTCCACAGACTGCCGGGTTTGGTGGCTTTGAAAGCGATGCAAACCATGATAGTCTTGGCCAACACAGAGGAGACAGCTATGGAGAAGAGGATTCCAAAAGAGATCTGACGCAGCATGCAGGTTATATCCACAGGATGACCGAGGAACAGGAACACACAGAGGAAGCTCAGCATGATGGAGATCAGGAGAAGGAAGCTGAGGTTCTTGTTATTGGCTTTTACAATAGGTGTATCCTGATGTGATATAAAAATTCCCAATATTAGCTGAGTTGTGAAGCAGAAGAAAACTGAGACAGAAATAAAAACTGCAGAGATCTCATCATTTGTGTAGGACAGAAAGTCTTCACTTTTGGGAATGCACAAATCCCTCTTTATATTTGCCCATTCATCATCCTGACATTTAATGCAATTTTCGTTATCTGCAAAAATACATAAATAATGAAGTCAAATTAATGATAATGGGCACGGTTTTTGGCACTTTTAATAAGAAAGCAAAACTTTAAAAGGTTCTGAGGGAAACTGTATAAAATAGAGGTGATAACTTATGAAGAGCGGGTAAGTAAATTTGGTTTGCACACTGTGGACAAATATATAACCTCATTTATAGAGACAAATATTAAAGATCAATAGAAAGCTTTATTTCTAGAAATAAATTGCTTGCAAAACTAAGTGGTAGAATAAAATACATCTCTAATTTGTGAAATCATCTGCCAGGAGTTTAGTGACAGCAGTTTATAGATAACAGAGTTGCTTTAAGATATCAAAATGACAAATAGTGTTCTGCTAACTTGTACGAGGTTCGGCTTGATGGTCTTTGTCGTCTGCCTACTTGGTAAGGATATGGTGCAGACCAGTCTTATCTACTTGGCGCTCGTAGGACCACTGAGCCCTCTGCAGAGCTTGGAGTATTCCTATATATATTCAGCAATTTATTATTACTTTAAATTAATTCTTAGCATTTTGCACATTTACTGGTTATGAATTATCTGCGTTTTAAGTTTGTAAAAGAATCAGGAATACTAAGGACAATAAACATAGACAACATCATAACTGATATCTCGGTGACTGATGATGTGGGGGGTGTAGGGAGGAAGAATTCTGCCTCACCTGCTATTTAATACAACTCACTGCATCCTGATGAAGCATGACCAAGGCATTAGGAAGGGGGTGGAATAATACTGATAATAAATATATTAGTATACATGAAGAATTGAGTGTGATATAAAGAGTCACCACTCATATTATTACCGTGTTCTGTAGGCAGATACACCAGAAATAGTAGCTGATTATTTATTCTTACTAATTTTATTTATGTATTATGTGTTATATTGACATTTTCCAAAAATAAAGCACAATGATTTTAATATCATGGCTTTCTATTACGAAATCAGAGATTCACAAAATTAATTTTAAAGGAAACTCTACTCTACACTTTAGTTTTGGGTAGAGTACACACTTATTATTATTATTATCGTAGATTTGTAAGGAGTCACAGTGCTCCGCAGCGCCATACAGTCGGGAAAACAGGACATGCATAAAACAGGGACATAAAACACATGCAAAATAAATGCAGACATGAAAACAAAGGGTATGGAGGACCCTGCTCATCTGTAAATCTTTCTCTCCAGACTTCTCTCGTTTTCTTGTCTCACTCTTATCTCTATAAATGAGTTATTTCTGGGGATTCAAAGTAAACCTTCTTACCTTTGACACATCAGTTGTTAATCTAATTGCAACTCCTTTAGCTATGAAGGTCTGTACCTTAAACATTTTTTACTAATTGGCTCCTACATAAACTATTTCTATTCAAGCTATACATTGCTTAATTACAAAAGATCATAACTTCTTTTACGGGTACAGAGTTCCAAAGATCTGATGGATAGCTCGAAGCATTAATCCAGTGCCACTCTCTTCTCTGCTGTTGCTGCTGTCCTGTGTGAAACAGGGAGTGGGGTTGTCAATGCCCCTCCCCCATTAACTGGAAATCAGAAGTTACAGAGAGATATGGCTGGCTTTAGTAGTAGGGAGGAGAGCAGGGGCAAACACAGGATTTGTAGAGGGGGGTTTCCACACCACACCGCCAGTGGGCATGACCAGCATGCATGGGGGGCGTGGCTATAATTTTAGACAGTGCTTGGCTGCTCTCCAACTCTTCCTATCCCCATCATATACATGGGCAATGCTGCGTGCACTACTGTTAGGTGCACACAGCTCTCCCTTTTCGAGCAGAGCCATGTGAAGCGGGAGCATGGTCCAGCCATCTCAATTATACAGTGCCCCAGGCTGGAAGGGGGTTCACAGGTACTTGGAAACCCCCCTCGGTTTGCCTATGGAGAGCAGCACTAGACTGAAAAATAAAGGCAGATCTTTGTAGTTTTTTTTATGACTTAGTAAAACTTCACTAAAGCTACAGTTTAAGCTTTTAATGAGGTCCTTCATAAGGTTATGTTTTACTTACTGAGAGTAGAAGAGATTATGGATGACATACCTGCCTCCAAGGCCATCTGCTGAAGTTGAGGGTAAGCTAAGAATACAATAAATGTTATAATTATATATAACAGCTTTAGTTATTTTATAGCACATAAAATGTACCAGTTGTATTGGATATTTCTCCCTCAGAACACGGAGCACAGTCATAGCAGCAGGGATGGAATCCGGGTCTTGGGATCTTCCTGCTCCCAGGTAAACACATTTCTGAGCAACGAGAGTCTGGGATCTGTGATGGAGACAATATATTTGTGTGATGTTCTTCTGGAAATTTTACTTATTTTTATATTTTAGATGTAAATCTTCACAATAGCCATTTTTGAATTATTTTACTGGATGACTCCCCAGCACAACTCTTGGGAGACTATTCTATGGATCTATCGCTCATTCTTTAAAAACGTTCTTTGTTACTTTTCAGTCGTTCTCCCTTCAATTTCAAAGTGTGTCCCTAGAATTCAAAGTTGTTGTAGAATTCCTCTCATTTTTTCCAATTCTATCTCTTCTAAGCTGTACATTTTCAACTCCTGAAGTCTTTCCATATAAGTTTAGTTATGCAGCAAATGCACCATTTTTGTCGCCCTTCTCTAAATTATTTTCAATTGTATTTTTTTTTATAGCAATTGAGGTGAGGTCTTATCAGTGACCTATATAGTGGAGATATAACCTACTCATGCTACTAATATCTCTTCCTATATAACCAAGTAGTCTACTGCTTTTCCCACTCCCTGACTACACTGCTTTGAAACATTATATCCTTTTTTGCATAGGCCCTAGATAATGTTATTCAGGGTAAGATGGCCCTTTGTATCTGACTGATTGTGTAATTGTGTAAAGTGTTATTTCTTTATTGCTTCCAGTTACTTTTAAATTGTCTTTTATGTGTGTTAATTTCACCTGGACGGACTTGGTGAAGTATTACGTTGTGATGTGTATTTGTAGTCATTTATCTGTGTTCCAGCATCACTATTAGGTGTATGCCTTATAAATGAACACACATGTAGAAACTATAGTACAGAGCACACGATGGCTGCAAACCAGTAAACCGCAGGAAACTCCGAAGCGCAGCCTTGGGATCTGGCATCAGCTGGATTTAGTGTCAGTCGGCTCAGACTATCCTTTATGTCAGTAAACAACATGTGTTATGTAGTCATTAGGAGGCAAACTTTATCTCTGTTTATATACTATATATTATTATAGCTTAACTATGACCAGTGTAATATGATTACAATCCTAATGATAATTAAGGTCATTCAGAAACATCAAATTAATATTGTCCATTGATTTGTAATATATAACTATTAACGGTTTCACCTAACCTTATTGACACCGTTCTTCCATTTAATTGCTCTTTCATTGATCAAAAGCTGCCGATCTTCACTAACCGATGGTCTGAATTCACCGACTCGCCATGATCTCACTTCCATTGTTTCTGTAACTATCCAATTCAGAATATAATATGAAGTGACAAAATCTCCATTTTCTTCGAAAACTAAAGGTGAGTCATCTTCAGAAGAATATCTGAGATTCTTCAAATAGTGATGTAACTTTAAAACAAAAAAATGAAATGTAGCGAGAGCATAATATTGTGCGGATAACTTAAAATGTCTAAAAAACAATAGACGATTATGGTCATTTAAATTCAGGTAATGTCCACTGAAAAATTAGAGATAAAGGCTCATTCCGACTTTGCCAGATTTATGCCAAAGCGCTGGTGTAAAATATGCGATATGTGTAATCCTAAATAAACCCATAAGTGCGTCCGCAGAACGTTACATTTACAGCGTGTCAATGTTGCAGCATAGTGGAGGAGACAGCATTCTCCATCATAAACTCATTGATGATGAATGGTGTTTTAGTTGTTAAAAAATAAATAAATAGATTTAAAAAAAAAAGTGTCATGGCCCAGTGTTGTCTGGTAGTGCCAATTGTGTGTGTGGGGCCATGTGACGTTAAACACACATTGTTTGCACTACAATTCTTTGCACTTTCATAATAGCCCTTAATGGGATACAATGTGACATCTCAGTAAGTGATTACATGCACTACATTCTCAAACAGCTTATGGTAAGTGTCATTAATTGTTCATTCAATATACAGTATTCAGAAATAACACAACAAAATATAATATCAAAGGAAAACACTAATCACCAATGATGTTATAGTATTGTGACACACGGAGTGGTTTGCCACTGGCCTCTAACAGAAAAGGTAGGTATTCAGCTGACAGTCTGCAGGGCAAGGCTGCAGACAGGGTTACACATTTGTACAGCAGTGCACAATGGTTAAAGATATACAGGTGGAGGACATATGTGTGACAAAGTAAAAGTATAACGTGTAATTTAAGTTATATGATTTAAGGTGGTTTGGATGTATTTTTCTTTCACAGCTAACAGCAGCTGCCATACTGTGTCTGCAGTGAGGCTTATCAAACAGAGCACCTGTAGAGAACTCTTTTATAAAGACCAAGTGGGAGTGTCACCTGTCAGTCAAGCTGGGGGGGTGTAAAGTATTTAAAAATGTATTGTTTTTTTGGTGCATTGCGACCAATGCCAGATAGTTGGCCAGTGACTAGGCAGGAGGTTTAAGTCTAGCCAGAGCTAGGGTCTGACAAGAGTGTTCTGTGTTATTGGTGATGTGTACAATAAAAGCATGGTTATTCAAGAAAGAAGTTGCTGTGTCTGTTATCTGCCAGGTGTCAGTCTCACAGTATGTAATTAGAGAGTTGCTCCAAGGATTTAAGATCTTAGACAAATGCTGCATGCTGACACATACAAGTAATACATTTATTTGAAAATGAAATTCTTCCATATTTACCTATATTTATACTACTATGTGATATATATTTAATGGCATCATACATATAGAAGCTATTTTTTAAAATAATTTTTTAAATGGAAACAAGTTATAGACCATTATATTGTAATATATTTTGTTACCTGCTGTTTAAAATAATAGACGTTAGTTTCCATTTTTTGGTGTTCATGGTACAGGAATAAGCGCATATTATGTAGAGCACGAGCAATAACACTGACTGCTAAATACACTTGTGAGACAATCCTACAGTAGTGAAAATATTGAAGGTTTATAATCAGCTCTTTTCCAGAGCATTCATTGAGACTTATGTTATATATGGAACCATAATAACAACATGCTGGGTTTGGGGAGCAGCAACCATAGTATAAAGCATAAATGTGTTCCAGCAACTTATCTTCAGGGTAATTTTCAGGTTTAATTTTCTTAAGGAAGGTCAACATATCTGGTATCATTATTGGTACATTGTCAACTACCACACTACCATTAAATACACTGACAAAGTTGTGCATGAGAAATTTGTTATTTGCCCAGTTAGGACTAAGGACAATGGTCCTGTCACTGAGAACATCAGACATTTCTTCTAGACATTTTATGACAGCATGAGAAAATGTCCCACAAAATATTATAACATTGGCAGTTGATTTTCTAATTATTTCAGAATTCCTTTTATATATCCATCTTTTATTATAGATACGCAATTTTATACTGAAAGCAACGCAGATGCCTCTTCTGGTCAGGTATTTTGTCAACAGTTGGGTTTCTGCCTCTCCGCTGTCATCATTTGAGGCTATAACTCCAATCCACTTCCACCCAAAATATTCTAGAACTTTAGATAACATTGAATAAATAGTGCGATCATTTTGAAGAGTTCGGAAAAAGGTTGGATAAAAATTTCTGTCACCTAATGCAGAATTTGTTGCACCGTAACTGATCTACAAGGAAAAAATATCATTAATGTATTTTATATTAAGTTGGACTGCTAAATAGACTTTGTGAAGATGTCTTTGCTTTCTTGTGGTGATTCACAAAATGTGGTCACAATATAGTCACAATCTTCATTCCACAATTTTTTTTCTAAAAGCTGAAATATATTTTATAAAATGTTTATTTTAAAAGATGATTTTGCTGCTAGGTGATAACTGAGAAGATCTCTGCTGAGAAGATTAAAACTCCACTGGTCACTAATAATTTACATTTGTTATGTTTGATAATTCTATAGAATTTGTTGTATTCAAATATTATATTAAAAAAACATTTTGTTCCAAATTCCAAAACATTTTATAGCCCAACCTTCAGGAATTGATAAACCAGCAATGAAACATTGATATTCATTTGGCAGCAATGTTTCCTTCATTTCTAATCTTATGCATCCATGCTGTATTTGGTACTCACTTTAAATAGTCTGTCAATATCTTAAATAGGTAATAAGCCAATAGAGCATTATTTTATACATATTTAATAGCTTTATTACTCAGTTGAAACTTGAGAGCTATCTCTCTATGTCTCTGCTTCTTGTGTCTCCCATTCTGCTAAGATATCTTTTTTTATTAATGAAATCTCACATTGTTCTATGGTCCCTGTGTGAAAATGTGATGAAGTAACTTGTACTTTATGAATGTTGCATCATGAATATTCAAGTATCCAGCTATCGGATATTCAAGATGGTGGTACACTTCAAGACACCAACACAATTCCTGGATAGGTAAGTATTGATGGAGCTAGTGGGGTATATTAACCTTACCTCCACTACTGATATCTGTTGGGGTCCCACAAAGCTCTAATTTTGTCCCTCTACTTTACTCACTGTATATTTTTTTCTCTTATTAAACTAACTCATTTGGTCTAGTACCACCTAGGGGGCTCATCACCCATATCTACATCTCCTCCCCTGACCTGTACCCTTCTGTACTATCTCCTGTAAGCAACTGTCTCTATGCTATGTCCACATGGATTTCCCAAAGCTCAACATGTCCAAAGCAAAACTTATCATCGTCCATCCACCTATATTCACCACATCCTCTCAAATATGCCTCACCATTAATAACACCACAATTTTCCCTCAAGTGAGATGTCTTGGTGTTAAACTTGACTTCACCCTCTGCTTTATTCCTAACACCCTGTCCTGTTGTCCTACCAGATTTTGCCCTTTTTGTAACCAAGATGCTACCAAGACTCTTACCAATTATCGCTTCATCTTCCGCCTTGACAACTGCAACCTTATGTAATCTGGCATTCCCCTCACCCATCTATCCCCATTTCAATCGAATGTAAATGCAGCTGCAAGACTGAACTTCTTCTCTCAATGGTTCAAATCTGACGCCTACACTATCCCTACACTATCTCACTGTGTCCTACAGAATCCAATTTAAATTGCTCATCCTTACCTACGAAGCCCTCAAGAACACATCCCTTCATGGATCTCAAATCTCACTTAAAAATACTTTCCTTCTGGCCTCTTAGATCGGCTTATGACCTGCGCCTTGACTCTCTTATCCACCTGTCACTCCTGCCTACAACATTTCTGCTGTATTGCCACCTACTTATGACATTCCCTACCATGACCAATCAGACTTTTGTATAGCCTTCCAATATTTAGAGACTTTATGAAAAGCCATCTCTTTATTAGAGCTAAAAATACTCCCACCTATACTACCCACCATTATTTACCCACATAACTTTTCCAATCTCAACTCTGAGCCACACACTCTCCTCTTGCTTCAGCAGTGTCCTCTTCCAATTAGAATGTAAGCTCTCTTATAACAAGGGGACCTCAATACCATTTGTTTTCATGCCTGCATTTATTTTGTCTACCTTCTATGTATATCTCATCTTATATACTGTATGAAGCTGTGGAGCACTGTTGCACCTTACATATCTAATTAATAATAATGTTTTATTAATACAGAACCCTAATTCTTGTGACAAGAATTTTGATGCAACTTATACACTACACCAAAGAACACAAACTATCCACAATCACATTGGCATGTCAACTATCCATTATGATTTCTAATATTATATTCAACCATTTTAGAAAAATAAAATTTCACTTACATGTGAATATCGATATACTCCTAATAATTTTGCTATTGGTAAAGTCGTTACTGAATGGTGATCTCCAATAATAGCAATCACTTTGCCTCTTTCTGTACAGGAATAATTAGGCACCATATGTCCTGGTCCAGATAATATCTGTAATACACTTTTCATTGCCTTGTTTCTATCAGAGCATGAGTCATATACATGATATCCAAGTGTTATATTAGGTAAAATGAAAGAATTGTTGTTAAATTGCTCAATGGCAAACTGAAAAGTCAGTAAATTTTTATAATATGCAGGTGAAGGGCTATAAAAAGAAAATATTGTTTATTGTCCAATTATATATTTGTGCAAATTAAAGCCTTTAAATAACGTACAAGTAGCTAGAGTTAAAAGGTGTAGTAATAATAAGAATAATAATAATAATAATAATAATAATAATGAGGATGATGAATTAATGCATTTACAGCTGATTTAGACAGACTTTAGTGGCTTAGGCAGTACACTTGCCATATGGATATTTTAAAACCCAACTATAGGTGTTATTAGCTTGAAAAAGCACCAGGCCAGTAATAGATCAACTATGAACATGTTTATTATAGTTTAATTTACCAGTGTTATGCACATAACATGTTTGTAGCTTTATATCACAAATTGGGTCTTATGGTGGCCCCAAGCCAACTGGAAGACTGGTAACCTGTGTCTAATAGGTATTTAGCAATGAATTTTGAAATAGAGCACCTTCCTCGGGTAGATGCATGATGAAAGATATCCCAAAATCTTATTTTGAATATATGTTATAACTGGATCTTGCTATGGTAAATTGAAGGAGAACCGGTGACATTTGTGGTTCATAGGTTACAACAAATAAATTCACAAGATTCTCCCCAACTAAGTGCAACCTGTTCACAATTAATCAGCGATAAACCAATAATTACCTTTTGTACCAGCTGGTACAAAGCTAAGGTAAATAATCTTGTCAATTTGTCTCATTCATGTTATTGTTTAAACAAATCATAATTAATTATAATAAACAATGGTATAAAAATAATGATATTAAATTACTTAAACTACTGGTAAGAACTGAGTGAAGCCGAGGGGTATCCTGGCAGATATGTCTTTATAATGACATTTATTTGTCTATCTATATCTTAAAATTATTGCTTGTACAATTGGATGTTAATTACTCTAGATGAACAATTTTTTGACCATATTATTTTGTTGCAACAGGAAATCAGCGTAGTAGAAAAAAACTTTTTTTACTGTTCATGTAGCAGTGGCTATATATTTACTTTTAGCAATATTGTGCTTTCCTGAGAATATTAACAATCACACACAAAAGAAGAATCCCTGGATTTATTGCTAGACTTTGAGCAAAATAATGCTGTTGTTAAGGTAATGCCTTCCACTTATATTGGCTCAGACCAGATGCTTAATAAACATACAATATCCTTTGTCACAAATTTATACAAATATACCGTGGACATCCTACATCAAAGATGACCATATTTATATCACTGTTTCTTGTATATTTCAAATATTAATATGAAACAGGTAAGATTTTATAGTATACCCTTATGCCAATGTTATCTTGACTCTGGGATCCTTAACGCAATATTATCCCAAATGTATGCATTTCACTGCAAAATGATTAGTAATTATGTAACAATTATATTGTTAATTAGTAGTACTAAGTTACGTAACATTTAAGGCCTGATTCACCAAGGTACGCATACTGAGGGCAACGTGCGTTTGTTTCAGAACGCACATAATTTGGGTCAGCGCACACCCGAATTCAACAAACAACGGGTGTAGGCCTGCTCTGCTCTATTTTACAGGACACTGCAGGATACACCCAGGGGTGTAGGAATGAAGATTTTATGGGGGCAAAATGCTAAGGACTACTATGGGGCTGGGAGGCCCTTTTTCTCACATTTGGTATCTCGCTTTACGACAGTTGTAAGAGTGACTGTAGATATACAAAGACTCCCAATCCTATATTCATTTTTGTCAGTGTTTCAGGGGTTGGTCAGTTTCATTGTTTTTTTTACTATAAAAATGTATTTATATATTGTTAAATAAATATTATTATTAATATTAACTACCAATTTATTACAATGGATGTTAGAAAGATAGATAAATTCAATTGTTTATCTTAAAAAAAAAAATCATAGTCCTTAACCTAGTTTTTATTCAGATTTCTTTGACAGCCTAATCTCGTCATTTGATTGGGAGTATTTATAAATCTATAGTCACTGCCTCACTGGTTATGGTCTGTGCTATAAATGCAAATTGCTGTATCTCATGTTTGTTACTGGACGCACCTCACGAAATTCAGATTAAAAGGAAAGTGAATAGTTGCTCATTATCAATACAGGTTATGTATTAAATGTTTATGAATGGAACACTTAAGAGTCTTTTATATATACAAAACAATAAATCTGTATGAAATCTGTACTAATGCAATCTATATCAAAGAACATTTGGTAGTTATACGAATATAATCTATGATTTAAAAAAGTTTCACAAATTTAGAACAGATACCATAACTTCAGAAAGTAGCATGAAGGGTTTTGCACAGACGATCATGGGGGGGAGCAAAATGCAGTCTTTGCCTACCCAGCAGAAATCATGGGGGGGAAGGGGGCAGCAGTCTCCTCTACGTACCCCCCCGGCCCATGGTTTCTACACCCCTGGATATGTCCAATACCTATGTGAAATATAAATTCTCAAAAGAGCACACAGGAAATAAAATACTGAATTAATGTCACCTGTTAATAATGTAGGCATTAAGGACAAAATATCAAAATACAATTCACATGAAATACATTTATTAGGATGTCATTGATGTCTAATGTACATAAAATAAATGTTCACAGTTGCTACTGACTGCATACACCTGTTATTGTATGCATACACAGTCATCATCATTAGTAATTGGCACTTAAACTAGCCCTGTAGCTGGAGCAAAAGATACAGCTGGATTGGATGCTGCTGTGTGTGCTGGAGTTTGGCACGCGCTTACTGTACATTGGCTACGGCCAAACGACATTCCTCACCTTGATACCTCCCTGATATTGTAGGCTGTAGTAAGTGTCCTTTGTCTTTGAAGATGAATTGAATGTGGCTGTGTTCTGTGGCGTACGGTCCGGTTCTGGGCATGCGCAGAGTGGTCTTGCGGATAATACGCACAAAATCGCTGTTTATGTCCCTTGATAAATCAGGCCCATAGCAATTAATAACGAATTCATGGAATATCAGTGCTTATTACAGCCATCCGCCCTAGCTATGTTCTAACTTACGTACTAAAAGAACAGTTGCAGATTGCGTTCCAAACTATCTTAAAATATAGATATATATATAATGCTAGTGGAACCTCCCCTAGGGGAGCATATTATTTCATGAAATACTAACAGACCTGTGTAATAGATAGAGCTTTACAGGGACCTATAGATCAACCATAATTATCTAGTAATCTGTTCAGCGCTGATGCTGGTTACAGATTTTAGGTGGGTCGGTGGGGGTCTGTGCTGTCTGATGTGAACTGGGAGGGGTCTTTTGCAAGTTTCTTTAGAAGTAGGGACATTCTGAATTTCTTGCGCCGAGCATCCCTCAAGCAATGGTGATGGAGCCCACTCACAAAGATGCAAACTTAGACTTAACTCTTACAAATAGAGACAGAATATCTGATGTAAATGTGAGAGAGAACCTAGGATCCAGTGACCATCAAGCAGTGCACAAAAACAAATATGTTAGATTTTAGGAAGGCTGACTTTATAGAGAGAGAAAATTGTGTTTTAGATGTTCATATAAAGTCAAATTTCAAATGTTTAATGTCTTAAGCAATAGTTGGAATCAAAAATAAATGAATTAAAATGGTTATATTCTTTATTACTTACTTTATGCAAAACATTTGTTGGATAATTTCTTTTTGTTGAAATCCTATTATATACTGATTTACGGTGAACACTCCTCCAATTATGATGTCTCCATCCTGAAAATATTGATAGTCTTCAAATGATTTTGTTAATTGCAGATGACATGCAGGTAACGGGTTCTGGGCAACAAGTTTACAGAATGTCACACACAGTATCGTTAAATACAGGAGCACTTTAAGTAAACCTGTCACCACTGTAGCTGTAGCCATTGTTTCAATAGACAGCACAATGTATTCCAATGCAATGCAGATTATCAAACCGTGAATGTAATATTCAGAGGTGAAACATGCCACGTAGGATACTGAAACCTGATGCATCTATCTGTTAGTGTAATGACGCTGAATGATCTCACTGCCTTTTATAACAGATCTCCTGAAGTTAGTGGCAGGTGTTTGACTATTCTGTCCTGCTCTTAAAATACACGCAGAACACAGCAGATAAATCTAACCTATAAAAACATGATGAAAAATAATATTTCTATTTGCAATCTTTTACAATTGTTGTTTTTCAGAAGTAATTTTATATCATAGTCCAAACAAATGTTTATAATATCCATGTAAGGGGTGTACTCAGAAAATGTAAAGCCATCTGCCTCTAGTATATGCATTTGTTGAATGTGTGACCTGTGGTCCAGTAAGAGGTGATGTAACTTGGACAAGGGGTAGTCTCTATTTTGGATATGGATGCCTTAAATTCAACAATGGTATTGTAAGCTAGTAAGTACCATTAAATCTAGACATTTGAAGTACAGTACCTGCTGGCAGCTGTCTGTGGGTGCAAGTCAATGTGTCATTGTTCTAGGACCCAAATGTCAGTATGTCTTTATTCCGACACACCTAAAAAGGTGTTTCCTAATTGAATATCTGAAATCATATGTCCTTCAATATAAAATTCTGGGACCTCACTTGAGATTCTGACCCATAGTTTTCAAACCTGTGGTGTTGTGCAATTAATAAGGTCTAGATATCAATTAAACAAGTTTAATTCCCCTTCAAAGGGATGTGTTTGCGAGAGGCAACTGAGTAATGTGTTATGGATGGAAGCACTACTGGGTGGGCTACTGTGCATTGGTGGGACCAGAGTACTTAAATTTAATGTCTGCTGTCCAGGAAAAAACATCAATTTACACCTTAACTTGTTAATTTTGAGTGTACCTCCTACCTTTGTACCCCAAAAGTCTATATCCTCCCCTTCAGCACAAAACTACCAGATACAGTTATTCAGCATTGCAGCTTTCAGTTAAGCAACTACATCCTAGCTGCTCTTGACTTATTTGGTAAGTGACCCAGCTCCTTAACCTCTGTTCAATGTCTTTGAGAGCTAAAACAAAATTATCTTCCTCACCCATGTAACCTGTAACAGCGTGTTCCTGAACACCACTCTGGAGCTACTGTGTCCTGCTCTGCCGGCCCTGGACTTTGCAATATATTTAGCCCAGAGACTTGACCCTCCAGTTTATCAACCTCTGACATATCTTTTTCTCAGCATCTTTAAGTTGTACTGCAGTTCTTATTGTCTTAAAAGTAACTTAGCTTTCTGGTTCTAGGCCAGGGGCGGGCTGGGCCGGGGGGCAGGGGGGCATCGGCCCCCCGGGCTGCTCAGAATCACGGCTGTTAGGGCTGCCCGCTCCCCGGAAGAAATTTCAATGTGATGCGGCCACGCATGACACATGATGCCGGCGCGTCATTGATGACGCGGCCGCATCACGTGTTATGTGATGCGGCCGCCTGTGCGGCGTGTGCCCCCCGGGCTGACGGACGTCAGCCCGCGCCTGTTCTAGGCCATGTGCTACATCAACTAAACCACTGACACACCTGTGTCAACAACAATCCCATCCATTATTATCATTATTATTATTATTATTATTATTATTATTATTATCTTTAATTTTTAAGGTGCCACAAAGAGTCCGCAGCGCCGTACATGACATATACAGAAAACAGAGAGCCATGACACAACATGATACAGAAAGAACAAAAATTGATCAAAAATATATACACACAGACACAGGTCACATGGTAATGCAAATCAAATTATTTCTGGGAAAATGAGTGAAAGTGATGGTAGAAATCAGCGAGAAGTAGGCCAAAGCTTAAGAAAATAGGGCTAGGGAAGCAGGCCAAGAGGTACAAAGGGTGATGGAATAGTAGAAGGAGCACACAAGGAAAGAGGGCCCTGCTCCTGAGAGCTTACATCCTAAAGGAAAGGGGGAACACAAATAGGGTGGTACTAACTGGTGGAGAGAGCCGGGACAAGGGAGTTAGGAGGACTGATAAACTTGAATAAAGAAATGAGTCTTAAGGGCACGCTTGAAGCCTTTGAGAGTAGATGCTAACCTGATGGAACGTGGAAGATCGTTCTACAGCTGGGGAGCAGCCCGGGCAAAGTCCTGGAGACGGGAGTGAGAAGAGGTGATCAGTGACGCAGTGAGGCGGCGGTCACAGGCAGAGCGGAGGGGGCGGCTAGGAATGTAGGTAGAGATTGGAGAAGTAGGGAAGGGATGATTGATTAAGAGCTTTAGAGATGAGGGTGAGGAGTTTAAATTTAATTCTGTAGGCCATTGGGAGCCAATGTAGTGAATGTTGGAGGGAGACAGCAGAGATAGAGCGGCGGGAGAGAAAAATGAGGTGTATATATACACTGGTTATAAGTTTACAATATCAATTCCTTTTTAGAATAAAAAGGTGCCGATTATAAAATGATAATAATGATCAATTGCATAATAATATACTTTTTTATGCTTTATTATACTTAATGGAGTGTATCTTTGAACGATATTCTTAGCAGTTCTTTGGACTTTTAATAATATATAGTTTTACCAGTCATTTTTTATGTTAACTTTGTATTATATTTTGCTTCTTAGGACATATTTTTTTCAGGTATATTACACAATTATTTTACCATTAATAAAAAAAAATATGTATTTGCTGACACATTGAATTTGTTTACCAATATGTTTTACTGACATGTTAAACTTATTTACTAACATTTTTTTTTCTAATTAATTGTGATTGAACTTAATTGAATGAATGATGAATGAATTTAACCGAATTGTCTACATTCGTTCAATCTTTATTTAACAATTGGTTAGCTTATATGCTTTCATACTATTTTACTATGATTATTTGTTTAATCTTTTTGAATTAATTTAGTCTTGCAATAATGTTAGTTAATAGATTAATTGCTTCCCTCATTTTCAAGAATATAAAATATCTCCCTGTTTGAGGGCTTGTCCTGTTTCCTATGAATGAATTGCATCATATGATGATATAATTTATAAGAGTCTGGTTTTAATACATAAAACTAATGATTTGTTTTAACACATATATGCTTTTTTTTTTTTGTGTTTTGTTTTATGTTCTTTGTACTTAATGTTTTTCTTGTAAATAAACTTCCGACCTTTATATACTGCTGTTTCGCCTCTGGCACACACTTGTGCACTAAAGGAAAAAGAGAACTCAGGTGGCTTTGGCTTAGTAATTGACTAAAACAAAATTAGTACACAAACATCTGCTAGTCAAATCTGCAATCTCTATCAAGCAAAAATCAATAGTATGGCAGCGCTTATTAGTGTATAAAAACATACCCTAAAGCAGAAATCAGTGTGTAATAAAAATGTATTAAAACATACAATAATACAATAATATAATACAAGTAATTCCACCAACTGAATCACAGATGGGGCACATATTTTGAATAAGTGGAACATAGATCTCCATACTGGCAGTCTTTAGGAGAGAGCCAGGGAATAATCAGATTACACTCGAGTGGCCATCTTATTATAAATGTTTATTCTACATTTTCTATTAGATGCAGGTCTACTTATTTAAGATAATTTTTAGATTATTCTTTATATAGTGCCTAGATATTACACAGAGCAGAGAATCAAAAGACAATGATAAAGTTAATCTGTATGTACATAACTGTAGGTATACCACTAACTAATTTATGTAAAAAAGAATATCATTAGAAAAATAGTCAAAATAGGCACCTAAATTTGAGTGTGATCATAAACAAGTCACATATTTTTTAATATAGAACCCATACACTTTTTATATATATATATATATATATATATATATATATATATATATATATATATATATATATATATATATATATGCTGGATATGAGTTCACTATAAAAGCAAGATAATTGTCTAACAACATAACAACAATGTTATAATAGAAAATTATTGGATGTGACAAGACTATTAATGTGACAATCTTGAATAAGCACATAATAATTAAAGCCTTGTAAATCTGGGACACTTTATAGATGTAGAACACGAGTTTTCTTCTAAATTTATGTAATCTAAATTGTCATTTACAGATTATGAATGTTTAGGAATTTGTAATTGTCAAGTATCAATGAGATCAAAACAAGGTTATGTTTCACTCAAAGGGAAGTTATTAATTAAACTAAAACCAGCAGTAGAATGCTAGGCAGTGATTATGTTGGTATTTTTTAAGTTAATTATGTCGTACTATTTCATTAAAAAGATAATACAGTGAATGAAAATATATATGTGATTATAGTATTATATTAAAATTAAGTAAATGCTAGTGATCTCTAAGGAGATTGTAGTACTATTAATAAACAGCAACAGACTAATACGACTGTCTGTGAAATATGTAAAAAGTTGTGAAATCTAAATAGATATTTAAACCTTGTGGTTGAAACATTTTCAGCGTCAAAATCCAAAGTCCCTATAGCATTACATTTACTTCCCCTCTACAATATAAATATATTTGATCAATAGCCCATACTGTAAGGCCTTGTGGATCTTAATGATGTACCTCCAAAAACTGCTTCCACAATCTAAGCAGCATATTTTATATTTTACACATGTTCTTTTACTCTTCCGATAACTTTTTTTGTATGTTCTACATATTGTAGTTTGTGATTACATTTTAATAGATATACCACCCACATAGTTTTACACTTACTGAAATACTCTTTGTGATATTTAATAATATTAATTTTCTGTTATATTTGATATCTTTAAGATTGGAAATTCATCATTATCATTTATTTATAGAGTGCAAAAATATTCTGTAGCATTTTACAATTGGAAACAAACACAATAATAAAACAATATTGGGAAATAGATAGACAGAGGTAAGAGGACCCCTTTTGCAACCTTACAAGCTATAGGTCATTGGGAGTTTGATATATAAGGTTAAGTGCTACTTATTGCATATTGGTCCAGCCAGATTGCAAAGGTAAAAAGTGTTTAGTGGGTTGTAAGATCCAGTCACACAGCAATGCTGGTCATAAGGTTGCCGTCTTGTGTGAACTGTGTAAAGGGTGACAAAAGGGTAGCCTTGGGGTGTTAAAAGAGCGTTTGAGGATTTTTATAAGCTTGCCTCAAGTTGGGTTTTCAGAGAACACTTGAAGGTTTGAAAACTAGAGGAAAGTCTTATTGTGTGAGGGAGGGAATTCCACAAAGTGGGTGCTGCCTGAATATAGTCAGAGAGATCCAGGAGAATTAGAAGCAAGTACAGAAATTTTCATATAACAGTAATTAAATCATTGACAACCGTGGTCAACGCAGTCTCTGTGGAGCTTTGGTAAGGAAAGCCTGACTGAAGAGGATTCAATAGTCTATGTGAGGAAAGAAAGCCTGTGAGGTGAGTGTAGGCAATCTTCTCAAGAAGATTGGAGTGACATTGGAGCTGAGAGTTGGGGCATTAATTTGAAAAAGAGTTTGGGTCAGAATTTATTTTTTTCAGAATAGCAGTAATCACTGCATGATTGAATAATGATGGAAAGATATCAGTAGAGAGAGAGAGAAAGACTACAGATTTTAATTGGGGTTGGGATTAGCACAGTAGACAGGGAGCTATTGCTTTATGAGGGTATGGAATCAAGAGGACAGGTAGTAGAGTAAGAAGATAACAAATGTAGAGAGGGTGTTAGAGGAAGCAGGGAAGGAATTGAGCTGGTTGTTTGTCTAGGAAGAAGATTTCATTTCAAGTTGGATCTTTCAATCTTGTTCTTGAAGTAGGAAGCAAGATGTTGGGCACTGATAGTAGTGAAAGGGTTTGGGGTGGGAGGCTTGAGAAGAGATTTAAATATGCTAAATAGGCATTTGGGGTTAGAAGCCTGAGCATAGATGAGAGATTGGAAGTATGCTTGTTTAGCAGTGTCCATGACATTTTTGAGAAATGGTTTTGATATACTTAAGTCGTCAAATTCCATTCATTTCAATATACTGTTATCAAAAACAAAATAATTATGCTACAATATAAAATTGATATTATCAAAAATTAATTATGTTTTTGGATCTTGTCTATAATACCCTTATTTCTAGCATATATAAAAGTTTAGATAATGCTTTGAAATATTCTGGTAAAGGTTATTGATCCAATTTTGTTTATAAGATGCATCCTCTAATATGATACCACCTCCCTTATTAGGAGTTTTAAATTTTCTTATGCTCACTTTCATGTCTAGAAATATTAAAATGATAACGTTTAAAATTGTCACTTATTTCTTCAAGTTTTAGTTTGGCCTATAAAAAAGTGCAAACCTGAATCACAGCAGGTTCTAGTAAATATAACCGGTTTTGTTCCACATGGGGAATGACTACACTGGATCTGCAAGTACCATGATTCTTAATACTAATACTATAATTAAGATTATTATTGAAGGATTCATGGTGCAAACAAATGTAAAAAAATTGTGTGAAACAAAAGGAAAAGATGGCCCTACCCGACTGAGCTTACAATCTAATTCTTAGTGTTTGTTCCATTATATTATATATGGTTGTTTTTAGCTAAAACATTTTTAATGTGACCCACCATATGCATTTATTTAAATCCAATTACTCAACAGTGTTATGTACACTGTGTACAGAAAACTGAAACCTTTTGATAGTATTATCCTTTCATTTTCAGTTAATATGGACAAAATGCGTTGGGTTTTAGCTTGGCACAAGTTCTACTTCATGAATAGGCTCTGGTGAAAGTGCATTCTATTGTATTTATTTGGTAGGGGGTCTTATTACTTTTGCAAAGAAGCAATTTGCAGGATATAACACTTTTATGTGGAATGAGGTGCTCCCTTTTTCACGTTGCTTTACTTATTTTTATAGATCTTTGATCTTCTACTAAAATTGAAGCAGCAAAATAATTTTGGGTTTAGTGCATGAAAGTGGGGCTCTAAGTATCTCTTATTCACTGTTATGATCAAATTATCTGTATTTTAATTATGTTGATCAGTTGTTGAACTGAGCCGTTATACGGTGATATGCCATACTGCCACCAGTCTGAAGTCTTCCCTGATGATCTCTAATGGTTAGTATCTGATATGTAGCTTTTATTAGGAATTAGGTTTCTGTCTTAAGTGATCTGTCCATTTATTTGCCAAAAATTTGTTATAACCATTATCATACATATGTCTGCTAGACATTTTAATTTTTGTTGAATCCAAATCTCTTGTTTATTTATTTATTTATAAGTATGTTATGCCACTGGCTAACCTGGTCTTAATTTAATAAAAAATTTATCAAAACAAATGAAGGAGAGTATAAAATTATAGCCCATTCCACAGAAAATATTTTATTATTTAGTCCCAGAGCTGTTTTTTCATTATTCTTAAAACACTTGTCATTCTACGATTCTTTATGTATTTTTCTTATGTAGTTAAGTGTACCACAAATGTTTTTGCTGCTTAGGCTGTTACTCTCTTGCACAGAGCTCGACATTGTGGCTGCTGGAACCCAGCTCACATGTGAAAAGTACTTAGGTGTCCCTTACACATTTATACCATAATGTTTTCAAAAGGTTATTCCTTAAACTGTAAGTGAGAGCGCTCCTTGTTATGTTCTCAAAAAAGTAGACTGCGCAAAAACACTGCACATCTGCATTATTGCTCTTTTGTAAATAACCATTACAATGTTTAAGCATGAATGTATAACAGTGTTACTGGAGCAATCGAATATGGAACCAGCAATTGCCATGACAATATTGGTTCCAGCAATTGCCAAGGCGACTGCTGTTTGGATAAAGTTATCCAGAAATTATTATTTTATTGTAATGTTACAACATAGAAGTCATTTCATAAGATCAATTTTCACTGTATCAGTGTGCTGTAAATTATATATTAAAATTACTAAATTAATTAATATTCATGTATGCACCAAATACATTATGACAAGGTCAGATTGTACATTTGCAAGAAAGAATAGAAGATAAGAATCTAATTCCTGAGGGAACACAGCAGAATTTTAAACCTAACACAGCTAAGCAAAATAACTGGCAACATTCTGTCAAATGTAGTTAAAATAATTATACGGTTCACCCACTATTATTATGTGCCATGACAATAATCCCTAAGAGATGTTAGTGTGATAGCTTCAGTTTCTTGATATGAATTTTATAATCATAGGAGGGAAGAGACAGGAAAGAAAGCGAAGAAAAAATAGAGTATGTTGTCTGAGCTGGTTTCAGTTTAACCCACAAGCAACCAAACACTTGTAGCCACACACTGAGTGGATCAATGAGACTACAGTGGTAGCCATGCATAAAATCTCTTTTAGTTACAGAGAAAAACCTATTGCTCTCTGTTTCACTTGTTATTTCAGTGCAGACAATTAATGCAGAAGCTTCTGTACTTTATACCTATTTGATAATCATCTATGAGGTTGTAATCACACAATACTAAACCTAGAGACAAGTTCATGTAACAGTTTTCAAAATACACAAATAACAATATTTTAAGAAGCAAGAGACAGCCCTGCAATACTGACAGCAAACCGGTATATCCCCTCTTTGATCCCTGCATCATACTTGCCTACTTTTGATGGCACCCCTCTGGGAGGTCCTGGAGAGGCCACAATTCATGGCATTGTGAGGTGGGGATATGATCATGCAATGTGCAATGAATCAGGCCACATGCCACTAACTTCAATAGAGCGTTGGTGGGATTTGGGAGGGTTTCCTACTCTCCCAGAAGCCGGGCACAACTCCCAGAAATTTGTGAGTCACCCGGGCATTCCGGCAGAGTAGGCGGGTATGCCCTACATGAGATTACCTTGCTAGGGAAACTCACGTATATGCTTTGGACTAGAATGAGTCCTTTTTATTGATTTATATCTTTCAAATATTGCTCTATATAGCGAGATAATCTATATACGGACATTAGCTCCCTCAGATGTTCAGGATTGAACAACATTGAACACAAGTAGGATGTGGCTGGATCCAATAGAAAGATTTTATTGTAGAAATTTATTTGAAATAGTGGCGCAGGCGCCAATTTATATCACTGCAAATGTATTGACTTTGATTCTGTGCTATATTTCTGTATTAGCAATGTACTGATTTCTGAGGAAATGTGTTTTCTGTGACTAATTGAAGGCAGGTAATCTCATGTTAATTAGACCTCTTCATCTCATTGTCCAACACACCCCTTAGCCTGAAGGCACATGGGGGGTATTTAAACTTGTTATGTTTCCTATGTCTCTAAGACAGGATGCAGGAAATTAAGTGATTGATGTAAATTTTGTTAAAGTTTAAATTGCATTAACTCCTAGTGTAAAGGATTTTACATTCTGAGATCTGATGTAATATTTCAGATGTTGCGGAGCCATCTAGGATCAGGGGGCAGTGTTACCCCCTGCCAGGCTGTATCCAAAACTGTATAAAAAAGCACTGTAATGTATCATTATTGTTCCATATGACCTTCTGATCACTAATATTATACACTAGTGTGAACTGTCCTTATTAGGACACTTGAGCTAATAAACATCAATTGCTTCAAGAGCCTGCTTGGCAACTACTACCTGCTGTAATTTCTGTAACCTGAGGATTAGACCCAAACCCAATTTGTTATCTGGCTGTTCTGAGGTTTGGACCCAGCGTCTAGTACCACCGCTCCGCCCATTACCCCGCAGCTCTGGCCAGTGTGAAAGGCCAGGGGGAAATCATGCACAGCAACCCTGATCTACAGTGAGGGGGTATGGGAATGTTGGCAAGGTAAGCCCAGCCAGTCCCCAGCAACACAACAGACAGGGTGGCATAGGAGATCCATCATGTCACAGATTTCTGGTGGCAAGAGATGGGATAACCCCAGGCAGCTTTTTGTGAACCAGTCAGGAGAGCCGACTTATTAAGGAGTGGAATAACTGAAGCCAGGAGAACACACAGGATGTCTGATTACACCAACATATCCAGGGTGGGCCTTGAGACTTTATGCAGTGCCAAGGGCATTGATATCAGTCATTCACCAAACAGGGAGGAGATGAGAGCGGCACTGAGAGAATGGCACCTACAGCATGATAGTGGAGGAAACAGATGGCAGCAGTGGTCAAGGTGGTGGCCCAGTTAAACACCGGGATCAAGGTGGACTAGACCCCCAGACAGCAGCAACCTCTTCTCAACAGACTGTACCCACAGAACCAGTCCCTATGATGAGCACAGGGAAGCCAGGCTAAAGATCCAGCTGGCAGCATTAGGGGATAAGGCAATGGAAGCTGAGAGGGTACAGGTCATCGAGGCATGACGTCAAGAGGGAAGGGCGCCAGTTCTGCAGTCCATGGTGGAGACACCCCCAAGAGGATCAGGACTGTCATCTTTACCTTGCCCTAAATTTCAGGACTGTGTTGTGAATCTTGATGAGCACCTGCATGTGTTTGAATCAATCTGCAGGGTACACTCTGTACCCAGAGAGGAATTTGTTAAGCAATTGGTGCCCACAATGTAAGGACGTGCAGTGGAGACCTACCATCGGGTGCCCTCAGAGGACTGTGCGGACTATGATATTGTGAAAAAGGTACTCCTTAGATGGTATACTATTACCCCAGAGAACTATTGTCAGAAGTTCTGCCAAGAACCTCCACACCACCCATGAGGAGTTTGCCAACCTGCTGCGGGAGTCGGACAGAAAGTGGGTGCGTGAAGCTGGTGCCCAGACTGTGGAGGAGGTAATAGAGCCATCCCCACAGTATCTAATCCTTCGGGTACCTTTCTCCAGCCACAGCCCCACTCTGTCCCTTGGAGATATCAGAGACCTCCAGAGCCTAGGCTGGAGAAGAAGTGCTACGGCTGCGTGAAAACCGGTCACCTAAGAATGGACTGTCCAACAGCCTCAACACCCCAGACTCATACCCTAATCAGAGTCCTGGGGCCTGGCTGACTTGCTGAACTGGCGAAGGTGAGTTAGTAGAGACTGTTTCCACCTGCAAGCCCAATGGAGTTTGGCATATCTGAAGGTGACTCAGCGGAGAGAGTCCCTTGTTTGTCCAAAAGACAAAAGACCCCCCCACAACATGTGTTGTGGGGGGGTGCCTGTCCACTTGGACAGGCAGCAGCCTGTCCAAGTGGAACACCTGCAGGGAGAAGGACTGGGAGATTCAGGGGTCTCAATAACTGTAGTGAGCCCCATCTTATTGATCCTTATTGATCCTGCTGCAGTATTGCAGAGTCGCACTGCCAAAGTGACTGTGGCAGATTGACTGGAGAAGGAAGTGCTTGTAGCAAGGTTGTATCTGGACTGGGGAAATGGCCAGGAGCTGCAAGATGTTGCCATTATGGATGTGATCCTGGGCAACGATGTTCAGGGTGGAATTGTGACGGCATTTCTCAACTCTATTACCCAGAGCCAAGCTACCCAACTACACTCTTCAGGATCTACACCTGCACAACCCAGCTCAAAGGAACAGACTGCTGCTAGATGACAGTCATCACCTGCAACCAAAGCTTCAGCCAGCCCAGAGGAAAAGACTCAAGCTGCTATTTCTTTAGGAACCAGCCAGCTCTTTGCTTCTGGAAAGACTACGTCCCCTAGCAATGCAGAGGATGTTGCCTCCGGCCTATCTGATCTTGTGTGGGTGCCTGGTGATGCTCCTGTCCCTAGCAGTATGCCAACTCCAGCGGTGAGTATAGCTGACCACAGTGACCTCCCTTTGATTGATCCCACTTTGAATAACCCTAGTAACCCCAACATAGACCCCCCTGGAAAGTGTCCTGACTTAGACGATAGTGAGGGCCACAGGAAAGAATTCAAGGTAGCTCAGCTCTCTGATCGCTCACTGGAAGGCATTAGACACCAAACTGGCAGAAGCCTTCCAGGAATGGAAATGGAGAGTGTAACCTGGCGTAAAGGGTTGTTGTACTGTGTAGCTAAGAAAGTAGATGAGGATAGACCAGTTCAGGAACAAGTTCAATTGGTGGTACCACAGAGCTTTCACACACAACTGATGTCAGTTGCCCACGAAATCCCTATGGCTGGACACCACGGCAGAGACCAAACACTGAAGAGCCTGACACAGAACTTTTTCTATCAAGGAATGTCGGGAAGAGGTACATCCTCACAGTGGTTGACAACATTACCCAGTATCTTGACGCTATACCTCTGTCCTCCATAACTGCAGAAAAGGTAGGGGATTCTCTCCTAGGAATATTTAGCAGAGTAGGGTTTCCCAGTAAGATCCTAACTAATCAAGGGATACAGTTCATGAGTGAACTGTTCTAGTGTCTCTGGGAAAGAGTGGAGTGTGGCAATTTCTTACTGCCCCCTACCATCCCCAGAATGTCTCTGTATGGAGTATGTGTTAAAGCTCAGAGAAGGTTAAAGAATCTCATGGGGCTCGCGCAAACTAACCTAGGGCAGACCAAGCAGAAGACTTGGTATGATCAGGGCATGCGCATCAGAGTGTTTGAGGTGGGGCAGAAGGTCCTTGTTCTGGTGCCCACGCACCAGAACAAGCTCCAGGCTGCCTGGACTGGACCGTACACGGTCTCAAAATGCAGCGGTTTCCTGCTTACCAACTGAGGAACCAGGAAATGACCCTCTACCTGGCCTCCTCACTGATGCAAGAGGTGAAGGTGGTGTAGAGGAAGTGGGCTGGGATGAGCAGTTGAGTGCCCGCAAGAGGTAGTAGCTTGAAGACAAGAGGGAGTAGCTTGTAGCAGTACTGTGGCATTTGCGACTCAGTTCACTAGGAAGCCTGGCTGGAGTGCCATTGTGATGCACAATCTGGACATTGGTGAGCATAGACCAATTAGGCAACTCACTTATAGGGTCTCACCAGAGGCCAAGAAGAATATATACAGTGAGGTACAGGAGATGCTTGAGCTAGGTGTTATCCAGCCATTGCATAGTCCATGGGCATCCTCCATTGTATTGGTTCCCTAGAAAGGACAAGACAACGCAGTTTTGTGTAGACTACCGCAGGTTGAACCTAGTGATTGTATCTGACCCCTATCCCCTACCCTGCATTGATGCTCTGTTAGACAAGTTAGCTGTAGCAAAGTATATCTCAATCTTTGATGAGTAAGGGGTATTGGCAGATACCACTGACCCCAGAGGCTCAAGAACGGACGGCATTCATCACCCCATTTGGGTTGGTCGAGATTAAGTCCATGCCATTTGGGATGAAGAACGCACCAGCTAGCTTCCAGCATGTGGATGATTACCTGTTGGAAGGGTGTAAAGGCTTTGCTCAGGCACTCTTGGATGACATGGCCATTTTAGTAAGTCCTGGGAGGACCATCTGAAACATGCAGGGTAGGTGTTGGAAAAAAAATCAGTGGGCAGGTCTGACCATCAGAGCAGACAAGTGTCAAATGGAGATGTCAGAGGTGCCGTACCTGGGTCATCATGTGGGGGGAGTTAGGGTTAAGCCAGAACCATCTAAGGTAGAAGCACTCCAAGACTGGCCCCAGCCCACAACCCAAAGACAAGTACTGACCTTCTTAAGGACTGCAGGTTACTACAGATGCTTTACCCGAGACTTTAGTACTGTAGTAAAGCCCCTGACAGGTCTCACTAAGTAAAAACTCCCCAAGTTGACTGGACACCCGCTTGCGAGCTGGTATTTCAGTCATTAATGGGGTTCTGGCAGTTGTGAGTTTAATTACAACCTTTATGGCCCGGACATTACCAGACAGTTTTAATGAGGCCAAATACATCACCTTCAGCATGCTGGTGTTCTGCAGTGTCTGGATTGCAATGATCCCGGCTTATCTGAGCACCAAAGGGAAATACATGGTGGCTGTGGAGATCTTTTCCATATTGACCTCAAACGCTGGACTTTTAGGCTGTATATTTTTTCCTAAATGTTATATTATATTATGTAGACCTGAACTAAATAAAAAATTGCATTTACTTGACAACAGGAAGTCATGATATTTTGTAGCAAAAATGCATAGATTTCTTGCTATAGTAACTTTACCTTATAATAATTTAATATAATTAGTGTGAGTTAAGGATTAAAAAAGCTGAGTGTATGGTCTATCCTTTAATAATGCTATGACTAAGCTATTCTTATAAAGACAAAATAATAAACTTACATGGAATATTTTGATGTATAATTTATTTATTAGTAATAGTAATAAAACAAGTTCCAGAATTAGTAGAAAGTACCACTAATATATCATTACTACACGGAGTAGTAATGGTATAAGTAATAATGAAGGTGGAAGTACCAGTAGTAGATGAAGTTGTGGTAACGATGGTGGTGGTGATGATAGCAGTAACAATAATAACAGTAGTATCAGTGACAGCTGTGACGATAGTAGTAATACAGTAGTTGTTCTCCAGTTCCTAATTATTATTAGTACCTATTCAAAGTAGGAAAATAACATGTACTTAGCTGTTCTTTAGGAATTATAATTTCTACTTTTTCTTCAGTTACCTCCAGTTCTTCCCATTACTATAATCACTGCCCAGTTTGGATACAAGCAGAGACCAATGAAAAGTTGAGTAAGTTCAGAAAGGTGTCTCTCCAACAAATTCTCTTTTTGGATAAAATATCCTAAGATTAAGGGGTAGGGAAGAAAATGCAGATGAAACTGGAGCAAAAGTTTTGTTCAGTATAATATACAGTAACTTAAGTCATGGACATTGAAAGCAAACATGAGAAGCATTATTTCAGGAGCTTATTTCCATTTTTGCTGAGAGCTCCATGCATAATCATCGACATTCTTTATTCTATAAAGTTTAGAGCAATAGATCTGCAATATTAAACAGCAAAAGCTGAACTAAACTTCCACTAGCTCACATTCACATTATTCCAGACAGACAGAATGCTCTTGATAGAGAGGAACCTAGTTGGGTAGGAACATTATTTTGGAAACACTGTATTAACAGCATTTATGAATATTGTGATGGAATTTGTCAATTTGATCAAAAATCATACTAGAAGATTCCTGTCTCTAATCATATCAGCCAGACACAGGACTTGTCTATGTAGGTTTCTGTACTTTTAGTTGAGGAGGGGCCAAAACATTCTTAACACATCCTTCCATAAAAACAATCATCTCCAGCACACAAAAGAACCAATGTGTTAGATGGGGTAATATATAGATTCCCAGAGTGGTGTATAAGTACCGAACTATAACATAGGGTTCTACTAATTATAATGGCGAAACCCCAGACAACTCAGTGGATGTAGAAGCTCGTCTTAGCCGTATTGATGGGGCAGCAAGGGGAAAAAAGCAGGACCCCAAGAGGTTACAAGCCCATTACACAACTAAGCTAATGCAATACAAAAACCTTCTATGGTCAATCTTATTAAGCACCTTTTTGTCTTTTATCTTATACATGTTGATTTAAGGCTTCTTTCCATTGCTTTTTTTCTTCTTTTCATGTCTTCTTAATTCCCTTTGAGAGGGTTAACCACTGAAATGCATAGTTATAGAGCAACTCTTCTGATCAAGTTATCCAGGTCCATGATATCTCCAACAATTGTGTCACTCACTGACCCTGATTGTGATCAGTCAGGTCACCATATAATACATTCACACCTCTCCATTTTTTATTGATAAAAGTTATTAATATCTAACAGTAAGAATAGTATTGATGCCACCCCAGGCCCAGGGAATACGTTGACTATATATGGTTATATACAATGTATCTATGAAGAAAGGAAACAACTTTTACACATTTTAGACAAATGTTATGATAGAACTTTTATGAACATCCTTTGCACACATCTGCTTCTTATCACTTACATTGCATGAGCGGGTGCAAACTGTGGGTCAGGGCCTCAAGTGGGATTTCAGAATTTGGTTTTGGGGACATCTTTATGCCAGAGATGCTGTATGTTGTATTTGAAACCACTATTTTTGGAGTGCCACAACAATGAGATACTAACACTTAGTCCTAGCACAATGAGACCATAACTTTGGGTCCCACCGACAGCTGCCAAGATTTTTTGCATTGAAAATTATAATGTAATGGGACTTTCTAGCTCACTATACCATTACTGAATGTAAGTGATCCATATGCAAAGTAGGGATACCCCCTCTCCAGTTTACATCACCTCTTAATATACCACAAGTCACATATACAGTAAGTGCATACAACAGATGGTTTTACCTTTTTAGAGTACATTCATTGTAGGGATTTAATGAACATTTATCTGTATCAAAGTAACTTATGAACAACAACAAGTGTGAAAAAATACAATCATGTATTTATATTTCAGCTTTATCTGCTGTGTCTGTAGTATATTTTAAGAGCAGGACAGAATAGTCAAACACCTGTCACTAACTTCAGGAGATCTGTTATAAAAGGCAGTGAGATGATCCAGCGTCATTACACTAACAGACAGATGCATCAGGTTTTAGTGTCCTGTGTGACACATTTCACCCCTGAATATTACATTTATGGTTTGAAGATCTGTGTGATTTTGGAATTTATTGAGCTGTCTATTGGAACAATGGCAACAACTACAGTGGTCACTTATTTATTTATAGTGCTGCTGTATTTAATGATCCTATGTGTGCCACCCTGTACATCAGCTACTCAGAACCCATTACCAGCATGTCATTTGCAATTAACAAAATCATATGAAGATTATGAATATTTTCAAGATGGAGACATCATAATTGGAGGAGTGTTCACTGTGAATCAGTATATGGCAGGAATTCCACTAGAAGAATTAGTCAAACAAATGCTGTGTGTAAAGTATGTCAAAATTATAAATGTTACATTATTTATTCCACATATTGCTTAAAAACATTTGACATTTTATTTTATATAAACATTTTGAGTGTAATTTTCTTCTTCTGTTGGCAAATTAGAATGCATATAGATCCCAGTTTGCCAAAAATTTGACACTGAGAAAATGCCCACTGGAAAATCGTTGCCAAATGTCCTAAAAAAATTAACATTCACCCCTTTGGACTCCCACGACTGAGAGTACTCTCTTTCACTATTAGTAGTGCAGACCACTGTGTGCATTGCATTTGCTACATAGCTAAATAGACAGGCAATGCTGGAAGCTCCGGATTTTCCCTATAGCACTGATGACAATCTGCTGGAATATTGGCTGAAAAGGTTTTACCAGTGGTCAGAATGCTCCAAATTAACCATTATAGCACTTTTATTTCCATGTTTTAGTATATTGTCTGAATGTGTGATCAGTGGTGCTGGTGTAATTGTAGCGGTCACTTTATTCACTACAAATATGGGAATGATGACATTTATAAAAATTAATAACTCCTAAATTCATGCACAGTCCGCACAAGATACTTAAGAACAACATGTGCACTATGTAATAAATTTACAGAATCAGGATTTCTATAACATTCCTGTGTAAGGAATTATTTGTAGGAACAGAATTACCTGCAAATTGTTTATAAAGGATTCTGTTGCCTACAACTTTATTTTACAATTTTAACATGAATTTATTTTTCTTCCCCACATCCTTTTATACTTTATACCCATATATTTATATAATCAGGTAATCAAGTAAAATAAATAATATCATATTAAAATGGTAACATTGTACATAGACTATACAGTATATTTTTTCTTTGTGTCAAAACCTTTTCCAGGAAATGTGTTACAATCACCTTCTATGGACACATTTGCTGTAAACCTATTTTGTATTATAAGAGTGTGACTGAGTGACAGATACATGAATGTGATCTATTACACAGAATGATGATACAGTGTATAGAGGAGCAGCTACAGTAATATTACTCCCACACAACTAACACATTTCTAAGTGGTATTAATAAATCATGAGAATTTTTGTGCTATATCTTATCCCATATTAATTACGGTGATTCAACTGCTCAATTCCTAATAATACTATAGAGATAAATCATAATGCCTTTCTAATGAAATTCAAGGCTGATTAAAAACAGATGGAGATTATCACAATCTGTTTGAATTACCCATTATCTCCTTATTATTCACCATACTGGTATATCGACCCTCTATGTATGTCAATCTATTTTACTAGTGAATAATTACAGAAATAGAGATTTATATCCAGTCTAATAAGTCACTTTTTATGGACACATTTACTGTAAACATATTTTGTATTATAAGGAGGCAATTCAATTGACAGCCTGAATTGTTTTAACGCAGTGTTAAACAATTTTAATTATTTTTTCAATCATTTTGGAGCGCAATTTTTTAACCCGCAATTTAATTCACAATGTAACGCTCCATTTTTGTTTCCCAAACTAGCACTTTGTAGTGGGTTTGAGCCTCGTATTATAGTATAGGCAAATGCTTTAGGGGGCAATTCAAATCTATTTTAACGCTGCGAGGCAAACTGTTCAATCTGCAGTTTTATCTCTCACCTCTACTGGCCGGGTTAAAAAAAAAATTAAAAACACGAGAAAAGTAATGAAATCAAAAAGTAATTATTAAAAATCAGAATGATTTTATTAAAATATTTTTTTTAAAACTTACCTGACTAGCTACAGTTTTTTAACTTAAAAAAAAAAAAAAAATATATTCTAAAACAGATAATCTAACTAAAGTTTTCTCACTATCTACACTTTACTGAACAGATCATCTAAATAAACTTTGCAAACTACCTGCACTACTACAACTACACTATGCAAAAAATAATGAAACATTAACTAATCTATACACAATGCTAAAATTTATTAACAATAATTAGTAAATTCAAGTTTAATAAATGTGTGTATATATGTATGTATGTGTGTATGACTGGTATGTATGTGCATATGTTTGTATGTATAAATATGTTTTTGTGGTATTCTTATATAGATATAAATTAAAATTAGTGTAGTGTAATGACAATAGTATAAAAAATGTGTAGTGTAATGTAATTTAATAGAACTTTTACTGCAGCATTATAAAAATTAATGCAATCAATTGAATCGGCCCCTAAGAGTGTTACTGAGTGACAGACACATGAATGGGATCTATTACACAGAATGATGATACAGTGTATAGAGGAGGAGCTAATGTAATATTACTCCCATATACTGTGTGAATACCCCGCTCTATGTGGATAGAGCTCAGGGGTCAGAAACACTACAATCACAGCTGCCCCCACCTAGTGTATATGGAGTTTACCCCCCACCTGTTCTCAGATGTAACTAGAGGGAGATGATGCAGATCTGGCCAGTGCTGGGTAATTATACTGCAGTGAATGACAAGAAGGAACCTGATATGTGTTAGAGCTGATCAGTTACCTGGTGGAGGAAGGGGGAGTATTATGGTTACATACTGGGACATCCCTATAAGCTGGTGAGGAGTCATCTCACTCACAGCTTCACTTTCCTTCATCTTCCAGCTAGAAAGACATTTATGTATGAAACCAGCCGGGATCACCACTAAGATTTACACATTCTCTGGGACTAACTTTGTATTGAAGTTCACCTGGGGGGATCTCAGTGAATGTCTGGATTGGAGTAGGATGTCTTAGAGGAATATTGCAGCTGACATCATTACCTGTTATTACCAGACTACTTGGGATTTAGGGTTTCTTGTGAAAAACTTCAGTAGGGCTCAGTTACTAACAAAACATTTATTAGCTAAATTTGCAAATTGCTACACCTCAGCAAATATCTTTAATCTGCCTAGTGCAGTCCTCAGGCCTTCTAACTGTGCATGTTTTCCATATCTCTTGCTCTGCTGGAGCACAGGTGTACTCATTACTGACTGACACAATGTAACAGATCCACAGGTGGTATAGTTATTTCACTTGTGACCTGGAAAACCTGCAATGTTAGGGGTCCCTGAGGACTGGGTTTGGGAAACACTGGTCTAGTGCAAGTCAAACAATGAAAGCAGGTAGCTGATAGATTACAGCAATTTGGGGTTAGTGCAGTTTTTTTTTAGTGTGCACTTTTTCACATAAATACAATGCGAAGTATTAGTGTTTGTTATGGGAATTTAACTCCAACACAGCTCTGCTTTTGAAACTGTTTTATTGTTACACTGACATACATTGCTGCCTCCTCTGCTCAGTCTGTACAATGCACAGGTGTGTCAGTCTACACAGAGGTGTGGCACATATTGTAGTATAATGGCTATTCTTAATAAATATATTGCAGGAAATAGCTTTGCATGCATAATTTGCTAGATACAAAGTGACAAAGTCCAAGGGGTATATTTACAAACCTGCGGGTTTGAAAAAGTGGAGATGTTGCCTATAGCAACCAATCAGATTCCAGCTGTCATTTTGTAGAATGTACTCAATAAATAACTAGAATCTGTTTGGTTGCTATAGGCAACATCTCCACTTTTTTAAACCCGCAGGTTTAGTAAATCTAGCCCTAAATATATTTTTTCACTCTGCAAAATAGATGTGGTTCATATGATTGGAATATGTAACTATCTGTGGCTGAAAGCTGCCTCTGTCATAAATGCTTCTTTTTCACACTAATAAATTTTTAAGGTTGGTTGGAATTAATGGATTATGGTTTCTACCATTTGCCAGAATATTTTCTATATATTTAGCAAGTCTTTAGAAAATACATTTTTTTTCTTATAAAATCTCAATATATATTTCATTTATTTATGATAGTAAAATTCTTAAAAAGAAGCAATGACCTATAAGCAAATATCTTGAAATCATATATGCACTCGTGGTGAACAATTAGTGATGATGATTTTTTTAATTTAATAACATTTATACAGCACTGACTTAATATGCTGCATTTTGCTGAATATATTTATTAATTGAATTAAGATCATCAAGAGGAACTCTTATTAATTATGTTAATCAAGGGGGCACTATTATTATTAATTAGAATCTTCAAGGGACATTATAATGTTAATAATAATATTCCAAACCACATGATTCAAAGCTTGGTTATTAAGTAAAGCTGGGTACACACTACACTGCTTTCAGCCAATAATCGGGCCTTTCAGTCGATATTGGCCAGATATCACAGTAGTGTGTACCCAGGAACGATCATCGTTCCAAAGCACAGACCATCGTTATAACGGATTGGTCGTACTGCTTAAAAAATCTCGTTCAGTTATGAACAATGTCCATTTGCTGATGAGGGCTTTTTTATATATATATATATATATATATATATATATATATATATACACACACATACATATATCCTAAACTTATAATTAGAGATGCTCAGGCTCTGTTCCTCGGGAACCGAACACCCCCGAACTTAGGGGTTCCGAGTACCAAGCCGAGTAGACTCGGTACTTTCGCACTTTTTCGGAATCGAAATCGAGGCAAAACTCCATTGTTGCGTTGTCGGATCTCGGATCTTGCGAGTTTTGGAATCTATAAATACTGCCCTCCAGGGCGACCTAGCGCCATTTTTGGAGAGGGACACAGAAGGGGTAGGACAAAGTGTACAGCAGTTGGGCAGGCAAAGTTACAGAATTTAAAGAGGAGGGTGGTAGCAGTGTTAAACAAAGTTATCAGCAACATTCAGAAGAGATCCATTGCTGCATTGGTAATGCTCATTGCAGAACAATAGAAATAACAGGGTGGATGTAATTGTGCAGTCAAATTCTACTGTGTTATATAGGTAACACACAAAAAGGAAAGTTGCATTGCTAATTCTCATTGCAGAAAAATACAAATACTA
Organism: Mixophyes fleayi; assembly: GCF_038048845.1. NCBI lineage: Eukaryota > Metazoa > Chordata > Amphibia > Anura > Limnodynastidae > Mixophyes > Mixophyes fleayi. The sequence continues at coordinate 39,857,424 of NC_134411.1, read as the reverse complement.
GTGCTGTCAGGGTTGGTGTAATTCTGCAGGGAAATTGCTGAAATACAAATAGGAGGGCTAGCAGGCTTGTCTTCTGAATTTGCAGGCAAATTCTACAGTGTTATATAGGTAACACACAAAGAGGAGTGCTCCATTGCTAAAAGTCATTGCTGAAATTATATGGCTGGCTGTCTTGGTCTAAATCTGGAGTTACATTTTACTGTACCATAGCTCACTCAGAAACAGGAGAGGGGGCAAAGTTCAGTGCTGAAACAGAAACTGTAATAATAGGGCTGTCAGTGTTCTTAAAAGTCTCCAGTGACATTGTACTGTGCCATAGCTCATACAGAAACAGGAAGGGTGACATTGTTCTTGTCACTCTACAGTCTCACGCATGATGATACTTATCCCTCTACCTTATGTGCTAAAGTCTATGTTCAAGTGCATAGTGGTTTTATGTTAGGGAAACAAAAATGTAATTAAAAAGCTTGTACCTTTTTAAAGAAAAAATAAACCTCTCTTAAAAAAGGTGAAAGTTTACTGTAGAAAAACATAAAATTGCCAAGATGCATTTCTACCCAGAATATTACCAGGCATACGAGCATCAGGTAGCTCCCTTCTCTTAGCTAGATTTCAGCACCTGCAATCTACACTGTCATCGTATTCACCCTCATCATTGTGTACATCTTCCTCAAATAATACTAATTCAACCCCGCTGGAATCCACCATCACAGAAGTCTGTGTACTTTTATGTAATTGCAGATAATGGCCTTTCTCATGGAATTTGTAGTTCATTTTATGGCAGAGTTGTCACGATTTTTGGGCAATTCTTTTAGAGCAGAGCAAATGTCAAAATGTTGTGCTGACTCATCTGCATCACCACTGGGTGTCTTGTGAAAGCTAAGTTTTTTCCTAGAACCAGTTGCCAGGGAAATTGAAGGAGTAGACGTCATTACAAGATGTTGATAGCTCTTTGATCCTGGCGAAGCGAATTAAGTATTTAATCTATAATTACAAACAATATAGTTAACGGATTTGTTTAGTTTAATTTCCTCCTTCAATTTCTCTAGCTGCTTCTCAAAAAGTATAATTAAGGCAGTCACTTGACTCAAGCTAGCTGTATCGGTGCTCTCTTCACAGGTGTCTACTTCGCTGGACTAAAGTACATTCTGCTTCAAATTCTAGTCTTCTTGCAGCTGCTGCATTCTCCTACATGCTGTTGCACAATCCCGAAAATGAACCAAAATTTTTGGGAACCCAGACAGTATCTCCTGCATGTCATTGTAATTAATAAAAAGTTCTGTACCACCTAGTTGATTGTGTTAGCAAAACAGGAAATGTGATGGAATTCCCCCCACTGGAATGCTCTAGCAATATTGGTGGCGTTCTCAGAAATCACATATCCTCAGGAGAGTCCAAGCAGGATAAGCCATGTTGCAATGACATTCCTTAGTTTTTCAAACAGGTTGTCAGCGGTATTACCTCTGACCCACGCCTTGTCTCGTGTCTGATAACCACCTCTCACTCCCGCCTTCAAGACACTCCCGTGCTGCTCCCCACGCTCAATCCAACTTTCCCACAGCCTTCAAATCTTTAAATGCTTTTTGCAAAACCATCTCTTTTTTAGAGGTGACCTAATCCTCGATAACACTATTGACACTAATAATAAATATATATAATAACAACAATAATATGCCTTTTAGTGAAGCAGATGATACACAGAGTAGCCTGCCTCAGAAAAATGTGACATATTTGGGTACATGCTGCTGCTGTTCCAGCTGATGAAGGCGAATCACCGACCCAGTGGGCTGTCAGTGATATAATCTTTAGTTTTTTCAGTTCTGCTTGTCCTGATATCTGTGGTTAAGTGTAGAGTATGTAGAATGGCATTTTGTAGCCCAATAATAACATTGTTACCAACCTTCTGGGAGTGGTGAGGAATAGCTTTACTAGTAAAATGGTGTTGTGATGAAATTTGGTAATGGGGACACAAGACCTCAAGTAATTGTCTAACACCAGCTGCATTAATAGTGGATATTGGACGCAGATCTAATACAAGCATAGACCGCATGGCGTCTGTGATCCGCTTTGTGGCTGGGTGACAGCTTTCTTACTTCCTCTAGCAAAGGATTGTTTAACAGTCAATTGTTGTAAACTACTAGTAGTCTTCTTCTGGGTGGAAGATCCACCCCCAGCAGCAGAAGCAGCAGCAGTGGGACTAATGTTCAATAATTATTCAGAGGAATCATGGTTAGTGGAGGAGTCATCTAGCCTTAACAACTTGGATGCAGGACTAACTCCCATCACTTGTGAGGATATTGATGATGAAGGTGTTGGGGGTGTAGATTGCAGGTGCTGGGATCTAGATGAGAGAAGGGAGGTAGCTGATGTTGGACTGCTTATTGTTATTTTTTTTTAATTTTTTTTTTAAACTCTTTATTTATGCAGAGAAAAAAAAACAGGAGTTCCATATAACAGATAATAACAGGGAAGAAAAAAAAACATTTGAACATAAGGGCCAGAACATGACAATAGAGAGACGGGAGGGAAGTCAGGCAAATGACATATTGTTAAACAAATTCCTAAACATAAAAGGAAGCAGTAAGTTAACCTATAATGAGGAAGTAGTAGGCTGGCCCAATCAATGATTATGGAAGACTCAGCTGCCTTGGAACTCTAAATCGGTGCTGCTTTTATTTTTTATTTTTTAGAGAGAGAAGTGGGGGAGAAAAAGAGAGGAATGGGGGGGGGAGGGGTGGGGGTGGGGCGGGGGTAGGACCTGGTAAGAGCTTCTGAAGAAACAGCCTTTTAAGTAGCGGGCATATTTGCTTGATGAAAAGAATACCAGAAATTCCATACCTTTTTGAAATTTATAATTTTGTCGTGGAGAAGGCTGGTGATGTATTCCATAGAGGCCATGTACCACACACGAGAGACTACACTTTGGAGGCTGGGTGGATGGAGGGACTTCCATTCCTTCGCTATCTGTAGGCGAGTAGCGGCACAAATGTGTTGAACAAGTCTATCTGCCTGTTTAGTTAGGCCTTCGACCCGAGAGCATAACAGCATAACCATTGGGTCAGGTGAAACCTCAACCTCTAGGATTCTTGTCATTAGGTCGGCCACCTGGGACCACAAGTTTGAAACTCTAGGGCATGTCCACCAGATGTGGTAGAATGAGCCCACCTCCCCACATCCTCTCCAGCATGAGTCAGAAGTGCCTGGATATATTATGTGGAGCTTTGAGGGCACTAGATACCATCTTGTATATACTTTAAATGTGTTTTCTCGTATTGAGGTATTAATGGAGATTTTGGAGATTCTCACCCGTAGCCGGGACCATCCCTTCTGATCCAGAGCTCTACCAGTATCCCGAAGCCATGCCACCTCAAACGATTCCGCAGTGTCAGTTTTTGGTACCAGGAAATTATGGTATATCAGAGATATTAGACCCGAATCTCCTGGTCTATACACACAGCTCCTCTCAAAAGGAGTGAGGCTACGAAGCTTGGAGGATCTACAGAGAGATTGAATAAAGCTTCGGATTTGAGCGTAAGCAAACTGTAAGGACGAAGGAAGGCCCTTTTTTTCTCTTAGATCCGGGAAAGTGCGGGGAGCAAAATCTCCCATAATGTGAGTAAACTGAGTGATACCAGCCTTTTGCCAGGGGCGCGAGAATGACCGCATATTTCCTGCTGGAAAGTCCGGGTGATGCCACAGTGGAGTAAGAGGAGAAGGAAATGAGATGAGCTCCCACTTTCTATGGAGCTTGTCCCATAGGTTGAGTGTGAACTGTATGGAGGGGTGCGAGTACACTGAGGCCGGCCTTTGAGCTCTAGGGAGCCAGGGGAGCGAATTCAGATTGTGATCTGGTGTATGTGCGTTCTCTAGATCGACCCATCTCTTGATCCCTGGAGCAGACTGCCAGGAAATGATATGACTGAGGTTAACTGCATGATAGTAGCGCTCAAAGAGCGGAAGACCATATCCCCCTGACTGGATGGGCTTAGCTAGGCAGGACCTTTTGAGTCTCGATTTTTTCCCTTGCCAGATAAATGTACCGCATGAAGATTGCAGATTCATTAGAAAGGTACCTGGGATTGGGATTGGTAAGGTCTGGAAAAGATATAAGACTCTAGGCAGAACGTTCATTTTTATCACGCTAATCCTACCAAACCAGGAGACAAAAAGCGGGTCCCATCTGGCCAGGTCTCTTTTTATTGAGTCAAATAAGGGGGTGTAGTTGGCCTGGAATAGCTGTTTGTATTCTTTCGTGATCTGAACCCCTAAATATCGTAGCGCCTTTGGGCGCCATTGAAAATCGAACGAAGATTCGAGAATATTTTTGGTGACGATAGGGACTTGGAGTGAGAGGGCTTCCGATTTAGAATTATTTATTTTATAGTTTGATAAGGATCCATATTCTTTAAGTTCTTTAAGAAGATTTGGGAGTGAAATGAGGGGGTTTGCGAGTGTTAATAGTACGTCATCAGCGAATAGGGAGATTTTGAAATGACGAGGACCAATTTGAATCCCTGATATGTCCGGGTTTCTTCTAATGGCGGCAGCTAAAGGTTCTATGCATAAAGCGTATAAGAGGGGGGACAAGGGACACCTCTGTCTGGTGCCATTACCTAGTGAAAAAGCCTGGGATAGGAGCCCATTGGTCAATACCGATGAGGTGGGGCGGTGATATAGGGCTTGGATGGCCGAAAGAAAGGCCCCGTTTAAACCGAAGTGACTTAACGTGCTGAACATGAAAGGCCACGAGAGTCTGTCAAAGGCCTTTTCGGCGTCTAATGCCAAAACCACTGACGGGATCTTATTCTGGTTAATATGGGTGATGATGTCTATAGTACGCCTAGTGTTGTCTAGAGCCTGCCTGGTGGGGACAAAACCTACTTGGTCTGGGAAGACCAGTGTTGGTAAAAAGGCATTTAGACGATTTGCCAGAATTTTGGCAAAAAGTTTAACGTCAGAGTTGATTAGTGAAATGGGGCGGTAGCTGGGACAACAGGTCGGGTCCTTGTTAGGTTTAGGAATCACCACTATAGTGGAGCGCGTGGATTCTGTATGGAATTTACCCCCCGTCATAATGGAATTAAACAAATGCGTCAGATGAGGGACTAGTTCTTTGGAGAATGTTTTATAATAAAGCATCATAAAGCCGTCAGGGCCGGGGGCTTTGGAATTCTTCTGTGACTTTAGTGCAAGGATTACTTCTTCGTTGGAGATAGCCTCGTTAAGAGTAGAAGCCTGGCGGGAGGATAGGGAAGGAAGAGAACAATTATCTAGGTAGGTATTGATGGCTTGAGCGGGGGCTTTAAATGAGGTTTGGTCCTTATGAAGGTTATACAGATTTTCATAATATTTGTGGAATGTTTCATTTATGGTTCTGGGATCGTAAGATAGGTCCCCTTTTTTGTTTCTGATAGAATTGATTATTTGGGAACCCCGTTTGGCTCTCAGTCTCCTGGCCAAAAGAGAATCGGCCTTGTTGCCTTTTTCAAAAAATGTTTGATTAAGCCATCTAAGCTGGCGTTCTGTTCTTTCTGCGAGAATTGACTGAATTTCGCCTCTAGTCTTTTGGATTTCTTTCAAAAGTGAATGGGAGTTAGACTCCTTATGTATTGTTTCTAAATTTTTAAGTTGAAGAGTAAGTTTATCAAGCGTTGTGTTACGTTCTTTTTTCCTGCGGGAAGCAAACTGGATGATGTCCCCCCGAATAACTGCCTTGTGGGCTTCCCATATAGTGGAGATCTGAATCTCTGGGTCTGAATTGAGCTCAAAGTATTTTGTGATAGAATCAGATATGAGATCTTGAAACCCGGGAAGTTTAAGAAGAGTCTCGTTCAATTTCCAGGAGGTTCTGCCCTGAGGGTTCTGAAAAAGGTCAACCGTTAACGATAATATAGAGTGGTCGGACCACGTGTTGGGAACTATATCAGCCCTAGTTATATGTTGGAAGATGTTTGTGCAGCCCATAAACATGTCAATCCGGGAGTAGGTTTGGTGGGGAAAGGAGTAGAATGTGTAGTCCCTTGAAGAGGGATATAACGCTCGCCAGATATCAAATAGGCCGGCCTCAGTCACTTGTTTCTGCAGATGTTTTGTATGTGAAGATGGAGGGGAGGTGTGCCTAGAAGCAGATCTGTCTAGGAGGGGGGACATAACAGTGTTAAAGTTACCCCCGAGTAAAAGCAAACCCTTACGGAAATGGTGTAGTTCCGAGAAAAAGTGTGTGAAAAAAGCTGTCTGACCTGTGTTTGGCGCGTAAACGTTGGCAAAGGTTATATCTAGATGACCAATTTTTCCGGACAGGAAGAGAAACCGGCCTTCAGGATCGTCCTTAACTGCTGACACGACAAACGGAACTGAACTGCGGAGAAGAATGGCGACACCATTCCTCTTTGTTGAATGAGAGGAATAGTAGGCATCAGGATATCCTCTTGAGGACAGGGAAGGATGGCCACCCGCTTTGAAATGAGTCTCCTGCAAAAAAATTATATCACCATTAAGTTTTCGTAACGTATGGAATAGCATAGAGCGCTTTTGAGGTGTGTTTAACCCTTTAACATTGAGGGAGAGTGTTGTAAGAGTCATGATCGGTATTCTTAGGAGAAACACAAGGAATAAAGATGTTATCCCTCGAACTGGAGTACCGGGGGGGGGGGGGAGCAGGGAGTGGGAAAGGAAGGGAAAGGAGAGTAAAGGAAGGAGGAGTTATGAAGGAAGAAAGGCAAGGGAGTAGGTACAGACCTCAAAAGCAGAGGAGAGACCTACTAGGACAGTGCCTAAAAAAACTATATTAACTTAAAAAACAAGGCAAGGTTTGCCTATTCAATTATCAGAACCAAGGCACAGAGTACGGGAGTGCGTGTAAAATATAAACTATCAGATAGACTGCTAAGAAAATCCCAAGGTATGTGGGTGCGTGGCTAGGAGGACAGGACACGTCCCCCGCCCGTACATAAATAACATAATAAGGTTAAACCGAAGCTAAACTTGTAACCAGAGACAACAATATCTACGGTAAATATGAGAGCAACATGAAAATATTGACATTTGTTAGAAGAATAAAAGGAGATACAAACAGAGCAAGTTAAGGCACAATATTACTTCACGTCTCCTCTAACAGAGACGTAGATTTACAAATCAAGGAGGCCGTTGCGAGGAGCTCTGGGCATCGCCACCCACGATCCTGTCAATACGAAAGAGATGGAGCTTGCGAAGAAAGTCCCTTCCTTCGTTCGGTGTTCGGATTGACTCTTGACGGCCCTCGACTTCAATAATCAAACGAAAAGGGAAACCCCAGCGGTATTTGTATCCATTTTCTCTAAGGATGCTGGTAACCTCCCTGAGGTCGCGTCTCTTGGCTATCGTTGAAGGGGCAAGATCTTGAAAAACTTGGATACGGGACCCTTCGTAAAGGGTATATGAAGAATTCCGAACCGCTTTGGTAATAAGTTCCTTGGTCTTAAAGGATAGTAGTCTCAGTATCACATCACGAGGGGGTTCGGAATCTTTCGGGCGTGGTCTCAAGGCCCTATGAACCCGTTCGATCTGCATTGGGTGATTGGATAAGGCAGAGTCCAGAGAAGAGAAAAACCTACTCACATAATCCTCCAGATCCGTAGGTTCCACTGATTCGGGGATGTTGCGTAATCTGAGGTTATTGCGACGTTCCCTGTTCTCAACATCTTCCAGCTTGTCCCTCATGAAATCGTTGTCCTTTAGCAGGAAGTCTATATCTTTTGAGACTACATTTTGGAATGTAAGTGACGACTCCATCTTGTTTTCCAGAGCCGAGGTTCTTTTGGAGATTGCGACCATTTCTGTTTTGAGATCGCCTATAGCCTTCTGAAGGTCAACGGAAAAGGCGTTAGTGCGCTCCACGATTAAAATCCGCCTTGGTTGAGGGAGAAGCAGAGGTAGGAGGGTCTCGGTCGCTCTGGGAGTGTGAGTTAGGAGAAGATGAAGTATGTGCTTTGTCCTGACGGGAGAAGTGCTGAGTTATCTCAACTGGTGCGCCTTTGCGGCCTTTACCCGTAGATTTATTCATGTTAAGTGCAGAATCTCTGGGAAACCGTTTGCTAACGATGAATATGAGGCAGACGGGCGGGGAACAAACCCATGTGGGTTAAGTGGACATACTGATGCTCCCTCTCTGAGGCGAGGGTTTAGGTTGAGGTGGATGCTCCTTGTTCTGCTATTGAGATGGTTGACATGGAACCTGTCTTGATACAGATCTAGCTGAATGCTTGGGTAGTGAGTCTGTAGCAGGTGTCAGCAGAGGAGCCAGATTTTGCAAGTGGCTGTATGTCAAGTGGCTGCACTTTGCTTCTAACAGCGGAAGGGCCCCACAACAAGGCGATGGAAGCCTTGAGAAGGTGGGCGCTTTGTTATTTTAGTGAAAGCAATGCAGGGATGCCGACTCCGTTCAATTTCGTCCGACCGGAAGTCACGCGGCGAAACCGGAAGTCCCGCGGCGAAACTGGAAGTGGAGGGTCCGCCGGGCGGCTCTCAACTTCAGCCCAGGGACTCCGCCGGAAATAGGCCCCTTATCCCGCCGAATGCGCTCCGGACGGCTGGAAGCCCGAAAAAGAGCCAGTGGGGTCGGAGGGGCTACTCTGGCAGGAGCCAAGCAGTCAGTGGGATGCCGGCAAGCCCTGCTTATGAGAGGGCACTCGGCGCGAGATGTTCAGCCGGCTGCAAGCGATCTTCCAGTGCCCCAGGAAGTAGGTAAACACCTCCGGAGGTCTCAGCTAGTGTCACAAGCCGTCTGGGCAGTTCTGGCAGTATTTGAGCCCAAATATTGTCTAGTTTAAGAGCTCGTAGACAGGGAGAGCCCAAAAACGTGTCTGTCTGAGATGGCGTCTTAGCCACGCCCCCCTTATTGTTATTTTTTAACATAAGTTTCTGATTTTCCCAACAGCTTTCCATGAACTCACTTCAAATGCCGTAACATGGATCATCATCATTTATTTATATAGCACCAACATATTCCGTAGCGCTTTACAATTGGGGACAAACATTAATAAACTAATAAACAAACTGGGTAAAACAGACAAAGAGGTGAGAAGATGAATATCTTAGATGGTTATGGTGCCTACCTCTACTGAGTGTGGCTTTACAAATGCTACAAATGGCTAGACAACTGTTGTCAGGATTTGTGTAAAAATAATGCACACATAAGTGATGGATTTTTGGTCTTATGCCCAGTCATGACAATGGCCTTTTTCTTATCACTGGCAAGAACTGCTGCAATCTTTGTTTGAAAGTGTATGAAACTAATATTGTGACCTGTGAGGTGGTCAAAATTGACTGCAAATGACTTGAAATTAGTCTTATTGAGGTTAATAATAATGTAGGATCAAAAAAAGAGCAAAGTATGTGATTTTAGCATATTTTAGCAATTTTTCTAAAAAAATACAGATCCAAAACCAAACCAAAACCAAAGCACACGAGGGTGGTTTTGGCAAAACCAAAACCAAAGCATGAAGATAATCCAGATCCAAAACCAAAACCACTTCACTGGGTTCAGTGAGCATCTCTACTTATAATTACTTTTAAGAAAGACTGCACGCAAGAGCTAGCTTCATGTAAAATCGTTTGTATTTTTATACTCCTCATAATTTAACACATAATACAAAACAGTGTACTAAGCATAAATGCTATAAGACATAATATAGTACATCACTCTGAATTTTTAACTTGTTTTATATATGAGTAAAAATATCTTAATCGTGTGTGTTTATCCCAGACCACATCAGATAGAGAATAGATGAAGTGAACCTGGGCTACATTTGATTTGGGAGAGGGAATGAATTTTGTGTGTTTGTGTGTAGAGGGGGGGAGGGTGTCTCTCTGAATAGCATAAAAGTTAAGCATCCACCACTTTGATCGTGAAGGTGGGGATTGTGCACGTTGGCTGGGTGTCCCGATACCGTGCTGGGAGGATTGTACAGATTATCAGAAATGCAATATATGTATAAAAGCATCACAAACAACACCTTTCTCCATAACTATATATATATATATATATATATATATATATATATATATATATATATATATATATATATAAAGGCTGACGCTGCTCCTCACCTTTATAAATACACACACAAAACACAAATTTGGTAACAAGTTTGCAAATGACTCTTTTGTGTATTTGACTATTCCTACTGACTTTCCTCATTTCTTGGGCTTATTTGTTTGGTTTATTTAGGTTATTTCGAGTGGCAGTTTCCATCTATAACAACCTTTGCTATTCGAAATTGACTCAATTTTCTATCCATTCCTTTTATTTACACTTACTGTAAAATTAATAGGAACATAATAATTAATTTAAGCAACAAAGTGTAACTGTGAGGCCACCTAAAAGGCAAATGTCTGCTGTGGGAGTAACTGCACAGCAAGAAGCAGCAAAAAGACAAAGGACGGAGCGGGATTAAACCCAGCGACAAACTATGACTGATGACCAAAGAACGTCATCACCATGTAAATCTGACCCTCAGCAAACTGCCCGTCACAGAGAAACCAATCAAAGAGCGAACAGAACAGAGGTAATATCACAGTCAGTGAACAAGATTCCACGCCATTCCTGATGTGTGTAACTTTGATAAAACAAATCTTAATGCTCATAACTGTGGTCCTATGAACAGTATTTGTGAATTTTGCCATGCTGAGTATTTTGCGGCTGAGCAGCCATCTGACAAACTATTCAATCAATGCTTCCACAAGGGTAACGTCATAATGGGTTCAAAACGGTCCAACATGGTCTTACTCTTATTTTTTTTCAGCAAGCCGATAAGCGCGGCAGGAGGGTGATACATTTACAGGGCACCTGCCAGGCCGCTGACGCTGAAAACAATATTTTTTTGGCGTGGGAGTCGTGCTCCCTTAAATTCCGAGTCTTAACAGAGCAGGTACTACAAAAAGCGCAGGAGTCTGAGATATCAGTTCATGTACAATGAAGCCCCAAAGGGTCTTCAGTAGTATTTCCAGTAGTATACAATACACAGACAGCAGACTCAGGCAGTGGGCACTGGAGATCCCAGCATCGGCACTGCCCACAATGTATCTCCCTTTCTCAGGAATTAAGTAACAGACTATGGTGCTTTTCTCTCCCTAATCTTTACACAGGGACAGGTTATGGTGTTTGGCTGTGCTAATGTGGAGGTGAAATTGAAAGTCCTCTGTGATTTTGCCAGGAAAAGAAATAGTTTCACTCTCAAAGAATCTAATAAAATAATATTTGAAGTGTAAAACCAAACAGCAAGTTGGATCAGAAGAGATGAAAAACACTGTTCCTATACAATCTCCCTAGTTCTCAGTCACATTAGTCACTAGGGAGGAACCTTGCTGGACAGGGACATATCTTAACTACTGGATCAATAAATCAATCAGTGGATGTACAAATATCATAAGCATGTTTTAAACATCAATTGCCACTTTTTTATTTAAACAAAATATCTAAAAAACATTTTTCAGACAGCCCTAGTGGAATTGCTTGATTTTATAAAGATACATTGACACATCGATTGAAATACATATTATAAAGTAATCTCTTATTTTTTTCTCTTTGTAGCATTCGTGTCAATTCCTTTAATCCTAAATTGAAGCAATTGCTTTAGTGATCAGATAATATTAAAAAATTTGGGCATAGAAACAAATGTTTTCAAAGGATCCTAGATTTAGGTGAACGTCATAATTGATTGTTTGAAGCCTGCGTGCTATTCAAATATTTCTCAAAGTATATTAGTGGGTCAACTGATAAGAAGTTCAGATGGTATATATATATATTTGGCATATTGAAAATTCAGAACTGCCTTTCACAGAAGTTAAATTTGGCATATTTCAGCAGTATTCTTACCCGCAAAGATTGAAAGAGGCAACAGAACTCAGCCGCATTTAGAATTTTAATCCGCAGCCAGACGAGTCCATAAGCTTGTGCAGCTCCTAAAGTTTCAACTTACTTTAAGCAAGAACATATAATTGTTTCTGGAATTTCATCATACAGTCATGGCCAAAAGTTTTGAGAATGACACAAATATTGGTCTTCACACAGTTTGCTGCTTCAATGTTTTTAGACCTTTTTGTCAGATGTTGCTATGGGATACCGAAGTAAAATTACAAGCATTTCATAAGGGTTAAAGGCTTTTATTGACAATCACATTAAGTTTATGCAAAGAGTCAGCTTTTTAAATAGCAGCAGGTGTAATTAACACCGGATTATCATGTGTATCCAGTGTCTGAATACTAGTCCACTCTTTTTTTAACATAATAGTCCCATCTTTCATAGAAAATATAAACCAAAAATTAAATAAGCACTTAAGAACTACAAATTGATCCTATTTATATTAAGGGGGGAATTCAATTGGCCGCATTACTGTAAAAAGTAACGTGGCCTGCGCACTATTACAGTTATTACGGTAATAGTGCGCCTAAATAACGTTATTACGGTAGTTTCAATGCTGGCATTTCGCCCGCAGCTCCCTGAGCAGCGAGCAGATAGCCGGGTTAGACATACCGTAAGAACGGTAATAGGTTTAACACTGTGCTACTTCGGGGGGAATTAAATCCCCCCCCCTAATAGTTACTTTTCTAAATCAGTGAAGCACCTGATTAAAATAATGATCCAATTTTATCTCAAACGTAGTTCACAATCAGAACCAGTACCAATATAGCTGGATATAAATTCATTTAAACTCTTCTAGGTTCATTAAAACCATATTTGTTGGCAAGAGAGAACTAAAAGTAGTTAATGAACTAATAATTATTTCCAAAATATATTGGTAAAATAGCAGGCAAAATTTGAAATATTAAGCAGTTGAATTGCAATTAAAATATATTTCTGATTTCAAAATAGAGAAGATTCAGTAAATATAATATCTAATAAAAAAAGACTTAGCAGATGTTAAATATCACTGACCAAGGGGTAAATGTATTAATGTCCGGATTCTTCAACTCCGGCGTGTTCAGCGTCTTCGGCGATTAAATTTAATCGCTGAAGACGCTGAACACGCCGGAGTTGAAGAATCCGGACATTAATACATTTACCCCCAGGTCTGTAAACCATAAGCTACAGAACATGCAGGAAGTGTTATTAGGTATTGTTAAGTTCTATTTTATGGGTTTTTCATATATTGGTTTGGGGATCCAGCTCTCCAACTTGAGAGCTGCTGTCATTAATCATTTCGAATCAGCAGTTTGCGACTACTGACTTATTAAGTGTTATTAGAATGAGCGCCTGTCCCTATTCTTTTGAATTTTTTTGAAAGATTTCCACATCTCTATTAGCGCCTGACTGCAAAATATTATTGTAGCGAAAATGGAAAGAACAAGGTGAGATATAACTACTATCTCTTCATAAGGCGCTGTCTATACTATAATGAACAGGACAAACATCACATAAGTCCAAAACATGGTCATGGAGTCCAATGAATAGTGAAATGGTTCAAAATCCGATCCTTACAATGGTGAAAAAATGGTCGATTTTGAGTTACATTGGTTTTTGTAATAAAATATATGTTTATTTTCATTTAGATACCATTTCAACTCATCAACCATGAAATAATTGATATATGTTTGTTTTTGGTCAATATGCATGATCTTTTAATTATATTCTTATATACATGATTCTTTTTTCATAGATATACAATCATAACAGTTTTCATTATCTACAGGGCTGGATTAAAGGAATGGAGGCCCCTGGACTAAGGGGGCCTCCATTCCCCCGTGAGGCCCCTCTGTGAGCCCCCCACTGTGAGGCCCCCCTGTGAGTTGCCCCCCCTGTGAGCCCCACCCTCGTGATCCACCCCGCTACCCACCACCCCAAGTACTTACCTCTTTCTGTTATCCTGTCACTGTAGTCCTTCCGCGGCGCGCTCTGGAAGGACTACAGTGACAGGACAACAGAGTGAGACTCACAAGATCTCCTCAGTAAGGAAACTACTGAGCACCGTGGAAAGACTACAGTGACAGGCTCAGCAGCAGTGATCGGACCAGGGGTGCCCCCGCCCTATTCAATAATGCCACTGAGCACTGTCAAGGGCCCCCTGGGTGCCCGAGGCCCCTGGGCTGTAGCCCAGTTAGACCACGGGTTAATCCGGCCCTGATTATCTATAAGATAATTGGATATAAAATATTCCCTTCTTTGAATTAAAATCCTTAATCGAGCCCCGTACCTTCCCTGGCCGGCTTCATGGACCAGGTGTGTCCTCACATGTTGGCCCTGCCCACTTCCCTACTTCCCCCTTTTCCTTCTCCTTTCCTTCCTCTCCCTTTCTACCCCAGGCACTTCTTTATATTTTCTGTCCTTATTGCATTTGTGTTAACTTGGAACTGTTTTTGTTTTCATTTGTAGTGCGACTGATCCTCGCTGGGGGACCTGAGGCGGCCCTGTCTTCACCACCAGATGGCTCTTAGGATCTTCTCATTAAACGTCAAAGGTTTGAACAGCCCACAAAAGCGTACAACACTTTATCTCACACTTAAACAACATAGAGCAGACATAGTTTTTCTCCAGGAAACACATTTCACCCGTCATTCACATCCAGAATTGAAATCTAAACGGTACCCTTCTGCTTTCCATGCTTGTGACCCCAGACAAAAAAAGCAAGGAGTAGCCACACTTTTTGCATCCCACGTAACCTTTGAGCTTTTGACATCTCATTCTGACCCTGAAGGTCGTTTTCTAATCCTAGTGGGCAAGCTCAATAATACTGTATGCACCCTGGTTAATGTATATGGCCCAAATCAGAATCAGCGTTCATTCCTGGCTGCCCTGGATTCTCTACTCTCTCAGGTACGCCAGGGAGAGGTGATTATGGCAGGGGACTTCAATGTTGTAGTAGATGATAGCATAGATAGATCGTCCACTGTGCCCCCCCCCCTGTCAGTGGCTCGGAGTCCCGTAAATCTAAGGCCTTGGTATCCCTTCTTTCCCATCATCTCCTCTTTGACTCCTGGAGGCTCAGGGAACCCTCATCCCGAGATTACACATTTTACTCCCCGGTTCATGGTACCTACTCACGAATAGACATGGTCTTCCTCAGCCACGATTTGTCTTTAAGACTCAGGGCAGCTCACATACACCCGATGGTTTGGTCTGACCACTCTCCTATCTCAGCTGACCTATCAGACATAGTACCCCGTCCTCGTCCCGCCTCGTGGCGCATTAATGACTCCATTCTCCATGATCAGTCACTTATTTTGGAGCTCCGGACCCTCCTCGACGAGTATTTTCTCTTTAATGACCTCCCTGATACTTCCTCCATGACCCTCTGGGAAGCCCACAAGGCAGTGGTGCGAGGCCATCCTATTAGTATGGCCTCACGCCGTAAGAAGTTGGCCACTTCCAAACGGGCGTCACTAACTATCCAACTCCAGACTCTGGAAAGACAGCATAAGCTATCTCCAGATGAAGAGGTACTGGCCAAAATTCTAAAGGTGAGATCCGATTTGAACCTCCTTCTCTCTGAATCCACTGCCTCGGCCCTGAAACGGCTGCGGCAGACGTTTTACGAAAAAGGAGATAAAGCTGATAGAATACTAGCTTCCCGTCTGAGGGCCCAGAGATCTCAAAACAACTTCATGGCCCTGAAGTCTCCTTCCGGCTTACCTATTTACCGTCCTGATCAGATAGGGCGAGAGTTTCAGAAATTTTATTCTACACTGTACAACTTGGATGCTCTAAACCCTGGGAATGCTCCTCCTGCGGACACGATAGCAGCTTTCCTGAGGCAAGCGAACCTCCCTACCCTTTCCAACAGTCTAGTCCAACAATTAAATGAGGATATTACGTCGGAGGAAATACTAGCAGTTATCAAGGCCCAAAAGTCCTCCAAGGCCCCAGGGCCCGATGGCTTCTCCGCAGCCTACTATAAAAGATTTTCCCAGACATTGGTTCCCCACCTCCGCTCCTTGTTCAATGCTGTATTACATGGTGAACCCTTTCCGAAATCAATGTTAGAGGCGCGTATTGTAGTTATACATAAGGAGGGGAAAGACCCTAGCGACTGTGCAAGCTACCGTCCTATCTCCCTTCTCAATGTTGACATTAAGCTATACGCAAAGATCCTGGCTACTCGTCTGAATGGAGTCCTTCCGGGTCTAATCCATTATGACCAAGTGGGTTTCATCCCGGGTCGCCAGGCCAGGGATAACACTCGCCGCGCGATCGACCTTGTTCAAATAATTAATCAAAGGTGCCTCCCGGCCATGATGCTCTCACTGGATGCTGAGAAGGCGTTCGATCGGATTTCCTGGGAATTTATGACCCTAGCTCTGAAGGCGTACGGTTTCACAGCTGAATTTCTGACCGGGGTATCTGCCCTCTATAACTCTCCCTCAGCTAGGGTTCTGGTCAATGGATCTCTTTCTGACCCTCTCTCCCTTTCCAACGGGACGAGACAGGGCTGCCCCCTTTCGCCCTTAATTTTTGCTCTAGTGATAGAACCCTTGGCGGCGATGATCAGACAGTCGACGTCAATCTCAGGTGTGACAGTGGGACCGCGGGAATTCAAGATATCTCTCTTCGCAGATGACATACTTCTCTCTCTGACGAACCCTCAGGAGTCTCTACCCACCCTATATAAACTTATCGATGAATATGGCCTACTGTCTGGCTATAAAATAAATTTTTCTAAATCTGAGGCCATGCTCCTCCACACTTCCCCTTCCCTTAGGTCCAGTTTACAGACTAATTTTACACTACGTTGGCAGCCAAATAAGATCAAATATCTTGGAGTTTATATCACCTCATCCTATGAGAGATTGTATCGGGAAAACTTCCCCCCCCCTCCTGTCAAAAATCAAACAGGACTTGGAGATTTGGAAGAGCTATATCATATCGTGGGTGGGGAGGATTATTGCTATCAAGATGAACTTGGTCCCTAAACTTCTGTATCTTTTCCAGACTCTTCCAGTGAAGGTTCCCGACTCTGTGTTTAGGGATTTGCATTCCTCTTTCCTAAAGTTTATATGGCGAGCCAAGCCCCCTAGAATTTCGATAGCAGTGCTTAAGAAGCCCAGGGCTCGGGGAGGTAGGGGTTATCCAGACATTAAATTTTATTATTTGGCATCTCATTTGACCCAGGTGGCGGTAACTTATGCACCTTACCAGTCCATAGCTTGGGTGGACCTGGAGACCCACTATGTTGGGGTCCCCTCCATGGCATCACTCTGGGGCTTGGCCAATATAGATAGACCACCAGCGGCCTCCTCTCTTCAATCTCTTAAATTCTGCTTATCCCTTTGGGACTCATGCCGGGTCAAATATAAATTGTCCTCCCCTATTTCACCTTTGACTCCACTTTGGGGCAACCCACACTTCCCTCCTGGCAATTCAACCAAGCAATTTAAGCTCTGGATAAAGGCGGGATTACGGGTGGTTTCGGACCTGGTGGTTAATCAAACTTGGGCTTCTATGTCTGAACTCCATCATAAATTTGAACCGTTTCGTCCGCTCTTTTTTGAGTACTTCCAGGTTCGACACTTCGCCATGTCTCTGCCCCCGCCAGGAGGCTCTCCGGGCCCCGACCTCCTTTGAGTATATGTGTTTACACTCACCTCTCACCAAAGGGATGATCTCCCTAATCTATAATTGGCTCATAGATTATACTTTTGATACTCCAGGCCGACATGAGCGGGATTGGGAAAATGACTTGGGCCCTCCCCCAGACGATCTATGCTGGGAAGAGGTCAGGGAGGGGATTGCCAAGAGCTCGATCTCCACACTAATTAAGGACACTGCCTATAAAGTGTACTATAGGTGGTACTATACTCCTGATAAGTTGTCTCGAATGTTTCCTATGGCCACTCCGAGCTGCTGGCGGGAATGTGGCCAGAGAGGTACGATGCTACATATATGGTGGACCTTCCCTCGCATAGTTCCTTTCTGGAACATGGTTCTTACACTCATAAACTCTGTATCAGAACAACAGATAAGTAAGAATCCCTGGTCATTCCTTCTCTCTCGCCCTATACCTGACGAGAGTGCGCCTTCTAACAAGCGAATCTCCCACATTCTGGCAGCTGCTAAATCCCTAATAGCAAAGCACTGGAAAGACCCTAGAGCTCCCTCTATGCAGGAGTTACGGTCATACATAAGACATGTCGAAAGCATGGAGAGTATAACGTGCTACCTCCATGACAAATCATATAACTTCGATAAGGTGTGGGCCCCGTGGTACTTTCTAGAAAGCCGTAGCTGCTTATCCAATGCGGCTCCTCCTCCTGCAGTTGGAACATAGCTTTTGGGCCGCCTCTGGATCCCCCCAGGCTGGATATGGTGCACGACTGGTGAGTAATGCCAGTATGTTTCTGTTTTTTTGGGCAGTCATTGTAACTATGTGTCTAAGCCTTTCCTAGCAATGTTCCAATTTTGCGTGCCTATTCACTCATTAGCAATATTGTTGATAATATTTGTGCCTTTCTACCCCCCCCTCCCTCTCCTCCCTTCCCTTCTCACCCTCCCCCCGATATAAAAGTATAAAACTTAGAGGATGCACCTTGAATATTAAGTTCTTTCGTGTCAAAATTGTTGTCTGTACGGTTTCTGTTGTCTCCTCTTTAAATAAAAAGTTTTAAAAAAAATCCTTAATCGATTAGTCCATTATTAATTCTTAAATTAATGTTTTATATTTTTAATGCAAAGGCTCTAAAATTTCTTGCATATTTATCTATTACATATATGAGTGGCAAAAGATTTGTGAATATACAAAACTGGCATTAAGATCCCAATTGCAGCTATCTCAATTTTAGGGCATAATCATGGACTATGTTATATGTGTATATTCATCTATGCCACCGCCTAAAGGCTGTCCATTGGGTAGCCATATCACATGACCAGAGTTGCCTCTGAATGAGAGTGAAGATTAACCTAGAAGGAGTCCTCCGCACACGTCATAGTCATGTGATACGAGTGATCACGTGACCGGACCGGCATCTAGCTAGCAGTATGGGGAAGCCCTAGAATATACTTAATAGTCATATGATTAGGAGGGACTGGGGGTCACATGACTGGAGCCAGTATACATCGAAATTTATACATAAGAAAACAATTGCAGTCTGTGTCAATATAAGGATATAATGTAATACCAGATTCCCAGGAAGAGCTGTGTTAAGTATGAGGAATTCTGAAATAAGTTTGATGACCTCTAAAGATCATGGCCCTGATTCATTAAGGAACTTAAATTAAGAAGTTTCTTATTTAAGTCTCCTGGACAAAACCATGTTACAATGCAAGGGGTGAAAATTAGTTTTCTCTTTTGCACATAAGTTAAATACTGACTGCTTTTTCATGTAGCACACAAATATCAACTTTAAATTTCAGTGTACAAATAAGCTATCAAGTATTTGTGTGCTACATGAAAAAACAGTCAGTATTTAACTTATATGCAAAACAGAAAACTAATTTTCACCCCTTGCATTGTAACATGGTTTTGTCCAGGAGACTTAAATATGAAACGTCTTAATTTAAGTTCCTTAATGAATCAGGCCCCATGTGATTAAGTATATGAGAGAGGGAGGTTCGAAATTATCTGTGAATTTGTCTACCATTTGAATTTATGTATTTTAGATTGTATTAGGAATTGTTTGATGTTATATGAATCATACTATTGCTATATTGTATCTATCCCTCTTTGAAAATGATCAGGTGATAGAAGCCTGAGCAGATCACACGATATAGCTCCTTTATTATAAATAGTTGCTCTATTGGAATGACTATATATGCCTTAAAAAAGACCTGTGGAAGGTTGAAATGCGTCAGCACAGTCAATCTCCAGCCTTGTACTAACCGTCTCACCTGTTCTGAAGTGTCTACGATCCAGTGGACTCTTGGATAACAGAACTGCGTTATGAGCCATTACCATCGGCCAAATCTGTAAGGCGGCCATTACCTGGCATTAATGGAGTGTCTATATCTTTACTGAAATGAAATCTGAGGTCTATATATCTCTCTACTTACGTTTTAATATGTTTTTAACACATTTTGATTGAAGGTAATACATTATTGCATCTTCTTGTATTCTTTCAAATATTTCTGCTTCATGAATATGAGCACCTCTTGAAAGAAACTTGTATCGCAAAGAAGATTTTTTCACCATTGTGTGGATCGGATAAAGAACCCTCTCATTATTCATTGGACTCCATGACCATGTTTTGGACTTATGTGATGTATGTCCTGTTCATTATGGTATAAGCAGCGCCTTATGATGTTTATCCCCTTTTTTATCCATGTATTTATGTTTTTAGCTTGTGGGTGACATTCCAGATTTACATCTTAGGCAGCCACCTGTTTGGAGTATATTTTCTGTTACTATCTCTTCAGTCTCACTTTTTAAAGGTCAGATAAAATCTACGGCTCCCGTCTACAGCAACCTACAGAGAAGCAAGGTGTACAAATCCTTTTGAATGCCCTTAAAATAAGGACTTTGATGCTCTCAACATATTGCCCATTTTTCATCATTGGTTCTAGTCTGTGAAATGTTATGTTAAGTTGGCCCTCGTTGATATTGTGATTTGGGTGCCTGTGAGTAGGAATACATATATTTTTATTTTTGTTCCACTGTTTTTTTAGCTACTTTTTCCATTTAAAAAAACATATAATTAGACAATTTACCGTATTTTCGTTTCACAGACCTTCGCCGCAATATTACAAAAATCTACTGACTTTTCAGTTTGCCATTGAGAAACTTAACAACAATTCTTATATTTTACCTAATATAACACTTGGATATCATGTATATGACTCATGTAATGCTGGGAATAAGGCAATAAAAAGTGTATTACAGATATTATCTGGACCAGGACGGATGGTGCCTAATTATTCCTGTACAGAGAGAGGCAAGGTGATTGGTTTTATTGGAGATCACCATTCAGAAATGACTGTACCAATAGCCCAATTATTAGGAGTATATCGGTACTCACAGGTAAACAAGACATTAGTTGTCCAAAGCAATTGAATATAATGTTAGCAATAATGAATATTTGACTTGTCAATGTGATTGTGGATAGTTTGTATTCTCTGGTGTAGTGTGGTAGTTACATCAAAACTCCTGTGGCAAGAATCGTGGTTTGTGTTAAATGCAAGCAAATAAGGTTCTCTTGGGTTAGTGGATAATAAGCATGATGATAGGCTATTGGGACTGCCTCATCAGCTACATGAGTCCTCGCACAACTGCCTCATTGATTTAGGAAATGAGTCTCTCCTGACCTGTTTGTACTTTTGGGTAAATTTACTAAACTGCGGGTTTTAAAAAGTGGAGCTGTTTCCTATAGCAATCAATCAGGTTCAAGCTGTCATTTTGTAGAATGCACTAAATAAATGAATGCTAAAATCAGATTGGTTGCTATAGGCAACATCTCCACTTTTTCAAATCTGCCATTTGGTAAATATGCCCCATGGAGTTTAATCCTCCCTCCTGTTCTACGCAATCTTTGTCAATGATAGAAGTTACTCTGGACTCCTGTACAGTCTATTTTTTGCGATTGTTCAGTTACTGGTCTCTGCTTCATAGCTGACTCTGATCCTTGGCAAACAGCACTCCTATTTCATATCAGCTTTTTGTCATCCAGCTTATGTTGAATTCTACTGTGAGCACTGCAGCTTGAACATATAACTGCTTATATGAAACAATTGTCTGCTGGCTAGGAAAGAATAAATATTATCTACAGGTGTTTATGTGTCACTCGGATTAAATTGGCCAAGCTCCACATACGCACCTTAGACAAAAAAAACCTATAGGCGCTAAGGAATAAAAGCTTAAACAAAATAGCAGCTGCTGTCACATAGGATTGTGGAATTATTCCAATAGAAATTGTACCGAGATGAAAACACTGTGACTGCACTAAGTAGATAGTCAATTAATATTAATATCAAAAGTGTCACATTCCCTTTTATAATAATACATAAAATATTTATTTATAAATGAAAAAAAAAAACCCAATAAAACACACAAATATGACTGGTATTCAACTAATAAACACTGGAAATGCAATCAATATATGATAATCAAATGCTGCGTTGAGGAGTTATACAGTTCCTACTTGGTACTCCTTTGGCCAAAATAGTACTATAAAGGCTATATTTCTACAGTTCAGTTCCTGGAATGAAAGTGTTGCAATATGCACATAAAGCTGCTGATTAAATTTACAGAATTATCAGCTACTCACAAAGGTTTCTGCGCTTAGAAGTTACAGCATCCTGCACAGGTTTCAAATTTATGAAGGGTAGAGATCACGCCAGTGTAGCTCAAATAGTGAGAGTCTCGGTCACATGACTCTGATGCTGAGTCTGTTGTCTGAATTTCAATATCATAGAAGGATCCATAGATTGTAAGCTTGTGAGCAGGGCCCTCTTACCACTCTGTATGTATGTATTACCCAATATTGTTTTATTACTGTTTGTTCCCAATTGTAAAGCGCTACGGAATCTGCTGACGCTATATAAATAAAAATTGATGCTGATGATGATCCTCCGTTACTTGAAAATTAGTATAGCAGCAAATTTGAGCTGTCAATATCAGCTTAGATATGTCAATAGATGTTACAGCTCCATGATGATAAAGAACCTTGACGCGTTTTTGTGCAGACTGCACTTTCATCAGATGGAAATTGGTGTAATGAGGGTGATCCTACTTTATTTTTTCAAGTAGAAACCAATCAGAAACCACAATAGTTAATTGCACACATGTGGCAATCAGTGATTACATTTGTGTAAAATACAAATCAATAACAAATCTTGACTAGGAAATAATTTTTTTTAAATCACTCTGCCTGCTGATACTGCACTGAGGGAGTCTGGGTTTGTCTCACTTGCGTTTGGACTTTTGCTTCCTTAATGTGATTAGATATATTGGCTATCCTCCATTACTAATAATGGATCTGTGAGTAATATTGCTTACTATCAGAACTGTTATTATATTGTTTGAAGTTCAACAGATTGCCAATGTCTCTGAAGACCTCTAATTACTACAGCTGTTTGAGACTACCATTACTAGAAAGTTTTTCTGTGCTCATTAACCAGTTGCAAGCTGTGTTTGCTCTTTATCTGATCATCAGTTGCTCTGAATGTTTTCTACATATTCAAAATAATTTCACAGTTGTTTGAACTGCTCTCCTGCCTCTATATTGTCTTGAATTACTTTGGTGATGGCTTGTTGCTGAAAGGGTTAAGTTTTGGGGGTTTCTTGGTGGGAAACAAGGAGTGTCAATGATGTAATGGCGGATGTACAAGGATGTACAAAAAATGCAAATTTTAAGTTGCTAATATAACTATCAGTGTTTCATTGATGGCTAATTAATTTTTGAAGGGTGGGTTATAAAATGTTTTGAAATTTGAAACAAAATTATCTTTTGAAGTTTATTTGTTTTTAACAAAATTGTCTTTTAAAATATTTTTTTAAGACAAAAAATTCATAAGAATATCAAACATAACAATATATTAAATAATTCTAATGCTGGGGTTTTACTCCTCTGTACCGGAGATCTCCACATGTATTGCTTAACAGACCATAAATTTTGTTTATATTACTTAAATGTCCTTTTTTAATTAGAATGTCTTTCAAATAATTGATCGTAAACTGCAAGTTTTATATGAAAAGTCAAATATAATGACATATTAATTAAATATCTATAATAAAGTTGCTTAAATCTATAAAATGTATTTTGAAACTATATTTCGTTTGAACTTTTAATAAAATCTTTGTGAAATGAATATAGTCACTGTGGCCCAATATGTGATTCACTTCACAAAACCAAGGAGATTTTCCCAAAGTTTAATAGGCAGTCATACTTTAAATTGTAAAATATATTTTACTTATTGTATTTATTTGTTCCTTGTAGATCAGCTATGGTGCAACACATTCTGCGCTAGGTGACAGACGTTTTTATCCAACTTTTTTCAGAACTCTTCAAAATGATCGCACTATTTATTCAATGTTATCTAAAATTCTGAAATATTTTGGATGGACGTGGATTGGAATTT
This sequence comes from Mixophyes fleayi, assembly GCF_038048845.1. Classification (NCBI taxonomy): domain Eukaryota; kingdom Metazoa; phylum Chordata; class Amphibia; order Anura; family Limnodynastidae; genus Mixophyes; species Mixophyes fleayi. The sequence continues at coordinate 39,833,450 of NC_134411.1, read as the reverse complement.
TAGCCTCAGATGATGACAGCGGAGATATGGAAGTTGAACTTCTGACAAATTATGTGACCAGAAGAGGCATCTGTGTTGCTTTCACCATAAAAATGAGCCTCAACCATAAAGACTGGATAAATAAAAGGACTGCTCAAATAATTAGCAAATCAAATGCTAAAGTTATAATACTTTGTGGGACATTTTCTCAGACTTTCATGAGATGTGTAGATGAAATATCTGATATTCTCAGTGACCGGACCATAGTCCTGAGTCCTATTTGGGCAAATAACAAGTTTCTCATAGATTTTTTTGGCAAGATATTTAATGGTAGTTTGGTACTTGACAATTTCCAAATACTATTACCAGATATGTTGCCATTCTTTATGAAAATTATACCTGACAATTACCCTAAAGATAAGTTACTTGAACATATTTGTGTATTATACTATAATTGCTGCTTCAGTGGCCAACCACAGTGTTATAATTATGGCCCCATGTATAATATAAGTCTTAATAAATGCTCTGGAAAAGAATTGATTACACGACATCGTCATTTTAGCTACTATGGGATTTTCCCGCGAGTGTATTTAGCAGTCACTGTTATAGCTCGTGCTCTAAATAATATGCACTTATTTCTGTACAATGAACATCAAAAAATGGAAACTAAATTCTACTATATTAAACATCAGGTAACAAAATTATATTAACAAATGATGGTCTCCAACTGACGTCCATTTGGAAATGTATTTAAGAAAATACCTTCTTTAGGAATGACATCATTAACTACATATTACATAGTATAAAGATGAGTAATTATGGAAGAGTTTTATTTTCAAATCAATGTGTTAATTTGAATGAATTGTTCAGGTTTATTTTGAACCTGGAAACCACAAAGAGACTCACAAACAATGCTGTTTAATGCAGGGTATATTCATATACTGATGTAGTTTCTCTCTAATTGGTCTATGTATTAGAGGGAGATAAGCCCTAAATCCTGCAAAAAGGGGATTTTTATCGCAAAATGTAAGGGTTCCAATTATTTACTAAATGCCCCGGCCAGTAAAGGTTATTACAGACAGGTGGCCATCGCTTGGGGTCTCCCAAGCAGCACAAGCACTACTCTGATTGCTATCACCATCTCAGGATGGCGGTAGCTGGGTGTGCCCACAGGAAAAATTATTTAGAATTAAAATAATATTTTTTAATTATTTTGTTTTGGGGGCTGGTTTTCTATGTTTTTATTTATGCAGTGATAGAAAATCTAGATATCTGAGGGGGTCTTCATAAATAGACCCCATCTGCACATTTCCTGTTATAACCATGTCATTTCTCAGAATTCCTGTGTAATCAGTCTATCCGAAACTTGCACCAAACTGTGTCTCCCTCCAGAAAATTGTTCAGATTATATGAATATGCAACATTTGTGTACGGTTTTTAATCTGTGAAAAAGAAGAATACACGCTTCTTTAATTTAATGAAATGTGTAGAAGTGAAGGAAATAATTAGAAAAAGTGCAGCCAGGACAATTAAGACCCCGTGTATGGGAGAACAAAAGAAAATGTTGTCCAGCACTCTAAAGCAAACATATAAATCACTATGTGTCAGTAGGTACAGCATATACATAAACCAATATAGCTATATTGGGATAATCTCACCTGTCAACGCCAAGGCATCTCCTGTAGGTGAGTCCCTAGACTGTGAAACAAATGGGCGCGTGCGCATCCAGGCAACTCTGCAGAAGAATCAGAGCTCGCTGCACATTATAATTGTCTGTCAGTGGAGAAATGCCTCTCTACAGTCAATTCAAGTGATCTAAAAAACTGACACCATTAATAAAGACCTGGGGGTAAATGTATCAAGCTGCGATTTTTTTTCAGCGATTTGATTACTAGGGTTTGAATGTGCAAAGTCACCATATGTATTAACCTGCGATTTTGACATTCCCAAATCCAATCTCCATCAATTTGTGTCGTTTCTAAAACACCTATCCTGCCGATGGTTTAGTCAAACTCATCCGAGATTTAACAGAATAAAAAAAGCATGTTGTTAGATCTCTCTGGCCATTCTTACCATAAGAGGAGACAAAATACAAGTTTTAATTATGAGAGTAATCATGATTTCTTGTTTAGAGGGGCAAAAATTATTATTAATTAATCTTACGGGGGTCAAATTATTTTATAAATAAGTTAGTAAGCCAAATTTCATTAATGATTATATGTAAGGGAAATTTTTATTATTTTATTATATTATAGTGACATGCTATTTTATTACCAGTGGGGCAATACATTTTTTTTTCTGATTTGCAACGCTTAAAATTTCCTGATGGGGACACCACATGAAGTACATACTTGTGGCACTACTTCTGCTGCCCTATGCCTGAGATTTGTATCAGATATTATAATACCTTTTTTCTTTTTTTTCTTATTAGATGCACACAAAATAAAGATATCTTGCATTTTAGTACATGTTTACTTATACAATTTACACATGCAGTTCTCTACATTTCTAGATCTAATGTTTCTTTTGAATGAATGTACCTGTGTGATGCCCCTGAGTGATGGGGTATGAATGAAACCACCTGTATGACAGGCTAGTGCATAGTGGCAGGACAGGAGCATTTGAATGTAGCCAGTACCCTCTTCCAGTATAGCAGGGATCAGGGATAGTGGTTGTGTGGTTACTGAGAGGGACACTCTGAGACTCAACTGTAACTAATGATGTATGTGAGAGCAAGAACCTGAGTTGCAAGAGATAGGTTCTGAAACCCAACAAGATGCAGAGAGAGAGGAGTCAGTATAACTGCTGAGAGTAGCGATGTGAAATCAAAGTTTTCTCTAAGTTGGTCTGACCGACTGGAGAGACGAGATAGCTGGAGACTTCACTAGAGGAGCAAGTGTGACAAAAAGTCCAGGCATGAGTATTTATGTCGGTCGGGTGTGGAACGGCTAAAGAGGAAGAGGTACCCTCTAGTGAGATCAGGGCAAGAGGATTGACCGTGGTACAACTGAGACTGAATCAGTGAAGTGAACTACTCATTGTGCCTGGGTTAGAAAGGGCTGAGCTACACCTGGGTGGCCGGTATTAGGTGTCTACACCTACACTGCCCCACAGATGGTCAGGGGCTACATTACACTGTTAGTTATTATATAGTGCCAACATATTTCGCAATGCAGAGAATATTTAATCATTGACATCAGTTCCTGACAGTATAAAGTCTCTACCATAGGAAAAACTCAAACATTAGAGTCCTTTTTTTGTCAGCAGACAAAGAACCTATCAGTATGTTTTTGGAGTGTGGGAGGAAACCAAAGCACCCGGAGGAAACCCACGCAAACACGGGGAGAACATACAAATTCCACATTGATAGCCAGTGGACACTAGCTGAATCAATATATCCATAATATTATATAGTTAATTAATCATTTTAAATTATCTGTATATTGTGCAGAATATTATGATTTAGCTTAAATTTTTTTGCTTTAAAGTTACATCACTATTTGAAGAATCTTAAATATTCATTTGATGACTCACCTCTAATTTTTGATGAAAATGGAGATTTTATCACTAATTATCAGATTTTAAATTGGATAATAACAAAAGAAAACAAAGTGAGATCATGGCAAGTTGGAGAATTCAGACCATTGGATAAAGAAGATCGGCAGCTTTTAATCAATGAAAGTGCAATAACATGGAAGAAGGGTGTCAATCAGGTTAGGTGCAATCACTGTTTACTTAATTCTTATATATATCACATCAATGGACAATTTTAATTGATGTTTCCATAAATATTATTTTCTATAAACAGTATGTGAACATCCGATGTAAGGTGCTTCACTTACATATTTCTGACATGAGGATTAGTAGGATTCATTCTCTCATGTTCCATTAATGGACACAAATGTTTCCTAATCAGAGGATACACCTGCAATATGAAAAAGGAAGTTGTGTCATGTGACTTCCTGTAGGCTGCACCCTCAGTTATTACTGCAACCTTAAGAACATTGCGTGTAATATAAGGAATTATGAAGATCGGTCTATCAATGAATATTCTGATTAAACGATGCCCCTACCCCTTAAAATTCTCTGCATATTAGAAGTAACCTCAGCATTCTATGACCTGTATAAAAGCTCTGTGGCCTTGTTCTAACCTAATGGTCACAGACTCTATGGTAACTTTTATAACGTTATAATTTACAACAGAGCGTGCATTATCCTAATTACACATTTTCATTATACAAAACATATAGTGATAGATTCATAGATGTTTTCATCCTTAACAACATTTTCCCCTAAATTATTACATTTTTCATTTATTAAATAACACATTTAGTCTGGGCCGCATTTACATTTTATGCTACCGTAGGTTCTTATGTCTTCCTACAAAACTGTTGAACAAACAATACTTATTTTACCATAACGTAAACTACAGTGAAATCTAAATTAGTAGGATAAGGGGAGAATTGGCTTCTATAACTGCTTAGGTCTTCCCCCACCCTGGTCAAAGAACCCAGGGGTACCCTCTTTTGATTAAGTAGGTTAGCCCATTTTTAAAAAAATAGATATCTATATTATCCCTACACAATTTATATTTCATTTCAAGACCATGTAAATGTGCAAAAAAAATGCAATATCATTTGCAAGTGTAGATTTTATTATGACAACCTATGGGTAAAATCCTACTTATTGCTGTTTTGGAGATTGGCTGCCAAAGCAATCATCACAAAGTATTTATTGGTAGTGTTTAGAAAAAAAATACACACATTTCTAATAATTCACTTTCTTTGGAAGTTTAAGCAAACTAGTGTCATTTTCTGAATATTTAAAGTCTTTTGAAAAAAAAACAAGGTATAATTTGTGCATAAACAAATTACAGATATTGATGTTGAAATGTGACTAGCCCAAAAAATGGCAATAAAGGTTCAGCACAGGGATGAGAAACTACTCAACAGTGAAGGGGTTAACAGAGACCAGCAAGACAGATTATTGAAAATTAGATTTCTAGAACAAGGCGACATACTGTGAAATAGGAGGGAGGAACATTAAAAGTTAGTAAGAAAAAGAACATTTTACATAAAGGGTGATAGATCGATCTCCATGTAGTGATGGGGACTCATACAGTAAAATATTTTAATAATCCATCGGGAAGACATGGTGATTACACAAGACTTAGATCTAAAACATTGAAAATTGTAAAAAAAAATTATACGTGAAAACTGTCACATAAATATATTATCTCTATTTCAGATTCCAGACTCTCGCTGCTCAGAAATGTGTTTACCTGGGAGCAGAAAGGTCCCAAGACCTGGAATACATACCTGTTGCTATGACTGTGCTCCGTGTTCCGAGGGAGAAATATCCAATACAACTGGTACATTTTATGAGCTCTATAAATGTCAAGAGCCGCGGGCACCGCTGAGACTCACTGCCTCTGGTACCTGGCGTCCCAGCCGTCGCTATGACGACCAGGACGTCACATCCGGTTTCACGGCCCCGACCATTGCCAAGGCAACAGCCGGACGCCGAAATCAGTATTAGCACGCACCGGCAACACAGGGCAGCCGGGCGCGTGCGCTAGTGTACAGCATGCGGGCTGATTAATTTAGGCTGATTAATTAACCTGGTATTGAGGCTTGTTACAGGGCAAAGCCCTGATTGGCTAGCTGCAGTATATTAGGCAGGGAGGGCTTAGCCTCTCTGCCAGTTATAGTGTCCTGTTTCCAGTACTGCTGCCTGCTCCTGAGCTATTGTTTGGTGTTGAACCTTAGATTTATTGCCTGTGTATGACCTCTGCCTGTTCCTGGATTCTGAACTTTTGCCTGTGACCCTGACCTATTGCCTGTACCCGGACTCTGAACCTTTGCCTGTGACCCTGACCTATTGCCTGTACCCGGATTCTGAACCTTTGCCTGTGACCCTGATCTATTGCCTGTACCCGGATTCTGAACCTTTGCCGGTGACCCTGACCCTGCTGGTAGCTAACATCTCCTCAGGTGCTCCGTCCAGTCCACAGATCTCTGGCCTGCCTCTACCTCCTGTACCTGTGCGTGGCCTTGTGAGTATAAACCTATACTACTCTGAGCTTAAGTCTTGGGGGCATCCGCGTACCTGTGAGCGTAACCAGTCTCTACGGGAAAGGCGGCTGCTAAAGGTGAAGACCTCTTCCACTAGTTCTATGATTTTATGCCTCACTCGTTGCCGTAACAATAAACATGCATATAAATTTGTAAATTTCCCAATCTCATGAATGAACGGATCATGTGGGTGGGGCATTGATATCACCACTCCCTGTTTGAAACAAGCAACCAGTAGTAGCAGATGGAGATTGCTGGAGATTTCAATGAAACCTTCACATTTTTTATTGGAGTGGATACATTTTGTGAACGTCCAATTATCTTTTATCAAGTAAAGTCAGATTACTATATATATATATATATACATACAACATTAATGCACCCATCCCCCACCCCTAGATCACATAATACACATATACCACTAAGATAACATTAATACACCCATACCCCAGATAACATTAATACACCCATACCCCCCAGATAACATAATACATCTATACCCCCAGATAACATAATACACCCATAACCCTCAGATAACATAATACACCCATACCCCCAGATAAAATTAATGTACCTATATCCCAGATAACATAATACACCCATACCGCCCAGATAGCATTAATATACCCATACCCCCAGAAAACATAATACACCCATACCCCCAGATAACATAATACACCCATACCGCCCAGATAACATTAATATACCCATACCCCCAGAAAACATAATACACCCATACCCCCAGATAACATAATACACCCATACTGCCCAGATAACATTAATATACCCATACCCCCAGAAAACATAATACACCCATACCCCCAGATAAAATTAAAATACACAAACCTACAAGATAACATTAATACACCCCCCCTTCCCATATACCTACCCTTGAAGGAAGTTGAGATTAAATGACATGGAGAATGAATGGGAGCATAGAATGACGGCCAGGAAGATTTAGGTCACTGAGTGGGTGATCCCGCCCTGCCACAACTGTACATATACTATGTGTATTTTAGTTTTGAGCCATAAGAGTGTACAATATGATTGAAAAAATGTATAAAATCACAGTGTTATAAATACTTCAAGGATATCCAACTTGAAAAAAAAGCATTTGTTCACCATGTGGTTCAGTAATTTACATGCTACGTTATTACTTTCAGGCAACTAATTTTAAATGAGTCTGTATCATTTTTTTCCACTCAGATTGCAAAAATTGATCCCTATTTAGAAACATATGTTATACTAATTTTTGCTCATCTCATGTAGTATAGATTACTACGAAGAAATCATATAATTGTCCCATAGCTTTAAATGTGTTACTATGTGTTTATTATACTTTAAGCATTTTAATAAAGGATATTGTTCATACACAGTGACATAACTACATTTTTTAATGTGTTCATGGTGTAATATTAATGAGTATTTTACTATAATTGCTACAACTTTGCAGTTTCTTTTGTTTGACAGTTACTTGCGTAGTAACTGTCTGGTCCAGTCTCTGTAGCAAAAGTCTCACTCTCAGCTAATCAGTCATCCAGTCATGCGGTCATTCTCCTGAGGCTGTGCACCTGGGCTCAGGTAATCACCAACTCCTCTGACCCCTGGTACTTAGCCTCATGGGATGGAGATTGAGTCAAAAGAGAGACAGAGCAGCAGGAAGGATTGTCCCTGAAGCTCTGTTAAAATAGCCGTCAGGCCTGCGTCTTCATTAACCCTTCATTAAAGGAGAGGATCCTGAGGAAGAATGTTTATGATTGTTTTGGGCAAATTCGGCCCAAGGCAACAGGAGACTCCAGTTGGACTGATTGTGGGATGAAAAACAGCGGAGGAACAATTCCAGGTCTTGATTTACCCATTCCGTCTGTCCGTTGGTTTGTGGATGGTAGCCCGAAGAAAATTTGAGGGTAACACCTAAGTCCCTGCAAAGTGCCCTCCAAAAGCGGGATATGAACGGAACACCACGATCAGAGATTATCTCCCGAGGGCACCCGTGGAGGCGAAAGATCTCCTTGACAAAGGCTAGTGCTAATTTGGAAGCGGAGGGTAACCCTTTCAGAGGGACAAAGTGGGCCATAGTCAAAAACCTGCCCACTGTTACCCAGATGGTGTTGAAGCCACAGCTAGGAGGTAAGTCTGTGATGAAATCCATAGGGATGCTCAACCATGGCTGGTCAGGAATGGGAATGGTTTGCAGTAGGCCAGCGGGGAGTTGCCTAGGAACCTTATTTTGGGCACACGTGGCACAAGAGGCTATAACGTCCCGAATGTCCATACGGATAGTAGGCCACCAGTAGTATCAGTACAATAATGAGAGAGTCTTCTCAACCCCGGCATGTCCGGCGAACTTGGAAGTATGCGCCCAAGGAAGAGTCTTCAGACGGAGGTGGGGTACCAGGAAAGAACAACCGACAGGGGGAGTATGAGTGATCGCCACTATGCAGGAAGGTTCGATCACAGGTGGGGGTTCAACAGTGGATGGAACATCGGAAATGTCAAATGACCGAGAGAGAGCATCAGCCTTGGAGTTTAGGGAGCCGGCACGGTAGGTAAGTTTGAGGTCAAACCTGGCAAAAAATGAAGACCGTCTGGCCTGGCGGAAATTCAAACAGCGGGCATCTCGAAGGTAGATGAGATTTTTATGGCCAGTAAAGACAGTAACAGTGTAGAGAGCGCCCTCAAGGAGGTGACACCATTCTTCCAACGCAGACTTGATTGCGAGTAATTCTTTATCACCGATGCCATAATTAATTTCAGAGGGGGCTAATTTCCTCGAGAAGATGTCACAGGGCAGGAGGCTACCACAGATGTATTCTTGAGATAGTACTGCCCCAACACCAAGGGAGGATGCATCAACCTCTAAGAAGAAGGGTCTGTTTTGGTCTGGCTGAGCGAGCACCGGAGCAGAGAAGAAGGCCTTTTTAAGTGATTCAAGCGCAGTGATGGCCTCTGAGAACCAATCCCGGGGATCGGCCGCCCTCTGAGTGAGGGCGTGATGGGAGCAATTGTGGAGAATTGCGGCATAAACTGCCGGTAATAATTGGCAAAGTGTTGCCACCAACGCCTCCTTGTTCCATTTAAGAAAGCATGCGAAACTGAATCGCATGCTGACCGACTATAAGAAACCCCTGGCGAAGGTTCAGAAGGCGGAAGGCGGCAGACGACACCCAGCCGGGCTCATCAAAAACTCTCCGGAATGCCTCAATAAAGGAAGATACGATAGAAAGGATAGGGTCATTCCGTTCCCACAGTGGAGAGGCCCAGGCAAGGGCTTGTCTGGATAAGAGAGAAGTGAATGATGAAGGCTACTTTCACCCATTCAGAGGGAAATGAAGCAGGATTACATTCGAAATGAATCAAACATTGGTTAAGAAATCCCCTGCATTTCTTAGGTTCTCCATCAAACTTGTCCGTCGGGGAGAGTCTTAGAGAAGTGGTAGATACCGCTATGGAAGAAGAGGAAGAGGCCGCGGCTCCGGAGTTAGTTACAGGAGTGGCCTGGGAGGAGGTCACCGAAGCTTAAAGGGACTCAAGTCGTACAGCGACTCATTGGATGCATTGGAGGAGCTGCGCCTGTTCGGACTCCTGTTTCTCTACTCTGTGAGCAAGATGGAGGAGTAGGTCCCGGGCCGGTGGTTCACCTGGCATTTCTGTAGACATGGCCAGAGCAAACTGTCACGTGAGAATACGGCTACCTGCGGATATTGACACTGCAACACTAGGAGGTGCGGAGTATAACATGCCGCCGGTCTTCACCAGGAACCCCCGCAAGGAAGTTTGCATTTCGTGGTAAACGACGTGCAGGTCGCGGCCCTCCGAGGAAGCTATCCGCGAGGTGGCGATGAGAATCGTGGTCGTACTGGCTGTGGTCTGGCAACGTGCGGGCAAACAAGGTACAGAATCAGGAACCGAAGAGAAGTCAGCAAGCCAAGGGTCAATCCGGAGAGTGTGGTACAAGACAGAGGGATAATCCAAAACGAGGTCAATGGGAGCTTGGTCGGTACACAAGAAGTCAGACTGAATGCAATAGAACATAGGAAATGCTGGAGGCTAGATTAACTAGTTGCTCTGACAGAGCCATCTTTAAATAGGAGGAAGAAGCAGCTCATTGTTGGACAGGGGGCGACGGTCAGACGTGATGACCACTGACAGGAAGTCAGGAAGCGCGTCCTGTTGCTGTGGCAACGTGCGCGCATGCGCCTGGTGATTCCTGGAAGAAGCGTCTCCGTTGCCTAGCAACGGATCGCTTCGCAAGAGAAAAAAGGCTGTCCCTGACCAGCGGGGAGGCGCGGGGAAGGCGTCTGACATATGCCTTTACCACAGTCTAGGTGAGTGGATAATTCAAGGGCCGGTTGTAGAAAATGTAAAGGGGAAGTTCTGACATTCTTAATAAAAATATGAGTGGCACTGGCCAGTTTGACAAACTGGCATTGTTGATTTACAATACATGTTTTAGATAAATAACTGATGAATTAGTAAGTTGCGTATTTTCACTTTATCTTTAACCTGACACTTTGGGGGATCGAGAACTGTATAACTGTTGTGATGCATAAATTATCAAACTACATTTTGTAAAACTCTTTAGCTACATACAATTTTATAATCACTTATTAAAGATTCATATTATTCCAATGATATCTATTTCAAGCATTTTACTTCCAAAAATAAAGCTTTGCATTGACCTGTAATATATTTAGACATAAAAATTAGGGTGAATATTTTATTTAATTGCCCTCTAAACTCTTAAGTTCCGCTATGTTTTCGTTGTTGAAATATGCCCAAAACTGTGCAATAACTTGTCTTTATCAATTATGCCATTTTGCAGACAGTAAGAATTGCCTTAAATGTCAGGATGATGAATGGCCGAATGAAAAGAGGGATTTGTGCATTCCCAAATATGAAGACTTTCTGTCCTACACAAATGATGAGATATCTGCAGTATTTATTTCAGTCTTAGTTTTCTTCTGTTTTATAACTCAGCTAATATTGGGAATTTTTATATCACATCAGGATACACCTATTGTAAAAGCTAATAACAAGAACCTCAGCTTCCTTCTCCTGGTCTCCATCATGCTGAGCTTCCTCTGTGTGTTCCTGTTCCTCGGTCGTCCTGTAGATATAACCTGCATGCTGCGTCAGATCTTCTTTGGAATCCTCTTCTCCATAGCTGTCTCCTCTGTGTTGGCCAAGACTATCATGGTTTGCATCGCTTTCAGAGCCACCAAACCCGGCAGTGTGTGGAGGAAATGGATGGGAGTGAAACTGCCCAATTGTGTAGTCTGTATCTGCTCATCTGTCCAAGTTATGATCTGTATTAGTTGGTTGTCTATCTCCCCCCCCTTCCAGGAGCTGGACACACACTCTTATCAGGGACAGATCATCGTTCAGTGTAATGAAGGTTCAGTTATTGGGTTCTACTCTGTCCTGGGTTATATGGGGGTTCTTGCAGCTGTGAGTTTTATTACAGCCTTTATAGCCCGGACATTACCAGACAGTTTTAATGAGGCCAAATACATCACCTTCAGCATGCTGGTGTTCTGCAGTGTCTGGATTGCAATGATCCCGGCTTATCTGAGCACCAAAGGGAAATACATGGTGGCTGTGGAGATCTTTTCCATATTGACCTCAAACGCTGGACTTTTAGGCTGTATATTTTTTCCAAAATGTTATGTTATATTATGTAGACCTGAAATGAATACAAAATTGCATTTGCTTGACGATAGAAAGTCATGATATTTTGTAATAAAACTGCATATATTTCTTGCTATAGTAACGTTACCTTATAATCATTTAATATAATTTGTGTGAGTTAAGGATTAAAAAAGCTGAGTGTATGGTCTATCCTTTAATAATGCTATGACTAAGCTATTCTTATAAAGCCAAATAATAAACTTACATGGAATATTTTGATGTACAATTTATTTATTATTAGTAGTAATAAAACAGGTCCCTGAATTAGTAGAAAGTACCACTAATATAACATTACTACAAGGAGTAGTAATGGTATAAGTAATAATGGAGGTGGAAGTACCAGTAGTAGATGAAGTTGTGGTAACGATGGTGGTGGTGATGATAGCAGTAACAATAATAACAGTAGTATCAGTGACAGCTGTGACGATAGTAGTAGTACAGTCGTTGTTCTCCAGTTCCTAATTATTATTAGTACCTAATCCAAGTAGGAAAATAAAATTTACTGAGCTGTTCTTTAGGAATTATCCCTTCTACTTTTTTTTCAGTTACCTCCAGTTATTCCCATTACTATAATCACTGCCCAGTTTGGCTACGAGCAGAGACCAATGAAAAGTGGACAAAGGTCAGAAAGGCGGCACTCCAAGAAATTCTCTTTTTGGATAAAATATCCTAAGATTAAGGGGTAGGGAAGAAAATACAGATGAAACTGGAGCAAAAGTTTTGTTCAGTATAATATACAGTAACTTAAGTCATGGACATTGAAAGCAAACACGAAAAGCATTATTTCAGGAGCTTATTCAATTACTCCTGAGAGCTCCATGTAAAATCATCAGCATTCTTTATTCTATGAAGTTTAAAGCAATAGAACTGCAAAATTAAACAGCAAAAGCTGAACTAAACTTACCCTAGCTCACATTCACATTATTCCAGACAGACAGAATTCTCTGGATAGAGAGCAACCTAGTTGGGTAGGAACATTATTTTGCAAACACTGATTTAACAGCATTCATGATTATTGTGATGGAATTTGTCAATTTGATCAAAAATCATACTAGAAGATTCCTGTCTCTAATCATATCAGCTAGACAAAGGACTTGTCTATGTAGATGTCTTTACTTTTAATAGAGGAGGGGCCAAACATTCTTAACACATCCTTCCTTAAAAACAATCATCTCCAGCACACAAAAGGGCTAATGTGTTAGATGGGGTAATATATAGATTCCCAGAGAGGTGTATAAGCTCTGAACTATAACATAGTGTTCTACTAATTATAATGGCGAAACCTCAGACAACTCAGTGGATGTAGAAGCTAATCCTAGCCATAATGATGGGGCAGCAAGGGGAAAAAAGCAGGACCCCAAGAGGTTACAAGCCCATTACACAACTAAGCACATAAAATACAAAAACCTTCTATGGTCAATCTTATTAAGCACCTTTTTGTCTTTTATCTTATACATGTTGATTTAAGGCTCCTTTCCATTGCTCTTTTTCTCCTTTTCATGTCTTCTTAATTCCCTTTGAGGGGGGTAACCACCAAAATGCGTACTTTTAGAGCACCTCTTCTGATCAAGTTATCCAGGTCCATGATATCTCCAACAATTGTGTCACTCACTGACCCTGATTGTGATCAGTCAGGTCACCATATAATACATTCACACCTCTCCATTTTTTATTGATAAAAGTTATTAATATCTAACAGTAAGAATAGTATTGATGCCACCCCAGGCCCAGGGAATATGTTGACTATATATGGCTATATACAATGTATCTATGGAGAAAGGAAACAACTTTTACACATTTTAGACAAATGTTATGATAGAACTTTTATGAACATCCTTTGCACACATCTGCTTCTTATCACTTACAATGCATCAGAGGGTGCAAACTGTGGGTCAGGGCCTCAAGTGGGATTTCAGAATTTGGATTTGGGGACATCTTTATGCCAGAGATGCTGTATGATCTATTTGAAACCACCGCTTTTGGAGTGCCAGAACAATGACATTCTAAAAATTTAGTCCTAGCACAATGACACCATAACTTTGGGTTCCACCGACAGCTACCAAGATTTTTTGCATTGAAAATTATAGGTACTTTCTAGCTCACTGTACCATTACTGAATGTAAGTGATCCATATTCCATCACCTCTTAATATACCACAAGTCACATATACAGTAAGTGCATACAACAGATGGTTTTGCATTTTTAGAGTACATTCATTGTAGGGATTTAATGAACATTTATCTGTACTAAAGTAACTTATTAACAACAACAAGTGTGAAAAAATACAATCATGTATTTATATTTTATCTTTATCTGCTGTGTCTGTAGTATATTTTAAGAGCAGGACAGAATAGTCAAACACCTGCCACTAACTTCAGGATATTTCTTATAAAAGGCAGTGAGATGATCCAGCGTCATTACACTAACAGACAGATGCATCGGGTTTCAGTGTCCTGTGTGACACATTTCACTTCTGAATGTTACATTTGTGGTTTGATGATCTGTGTGACTTTGGGATACATTGTACTTTCTATTGGAACAATGGCACCAACTACAGTGGTCACTTATTTATTTATAGTGCTGCTGTATTTAATGATCCTGTGTGTGACACCCTGTACATCAGGTACTCAGAACCCATTACCAGCATGTCATTTGCAATTAACAAAATCATATGAAGACTATGAATATTTTCAAGATGGAGACATCATAATTGGAGGAGTGTTCACTGTGAATCAGTATATGGCAGGAATTCCACGAGAAGAAATAGTCAAACAAATGCTGTGTGTAAAGTATGTATAATTTATAAATGTCACATCATTTATTCCACATATTGCTTAAAAACATTTGACATTTTACTTTATATAAACATGTAAAGTGCAATTTTCTTATTCTGCTGGCTAATTAAAATGCACATAGATCCCAGTTTGCCAAAAATTTGGCACATAGAAAATGCCCAATGGAAAATCATTGTCAAATGTCCTAAAAGAATTAACATTCACCCCTTTGGACTCCCACGGCTCAGAATACTCTGCACTATTAGTAGTGCAGAACACTGTGTGTATTGTATTTGTTACATGGCTGTGTAACAATACTGCAGTATTGCTGAAGGTATCTTCTCCTAGTTATTCTCATGCATTTTACATATTCACTGCAACACACTGTCTGCTGCAAAACACAATTGGTTTCTATAGTACGGTTACCTATCTAATTGTAGATATACCCAGGAATGTCATTGTGTGCATTTGTTACAAATGTCAAGAAATGGTCGCACAAACTATTTAGTCATTTAGGCAGCATAAGATGAAAACAGTATCAGTGAGTTCACAAAAACCCTCAATTCATCAGCAAACGGTCATTGTTGCACTCTCCCAGGGAAAGAAAAACTTTATTGACAATTTAAATAAACTATTGATAAGAATGAAGCCGAAGAAGTTTTTAAAAAGAAAGAATAAAGAGAAACAGATAGGAAATGTTGGAAGCACCAGAATTTCCCTGTAGCACTGATTAAAATTTGCTGGAATATTGGCTGAAAAGGTTTTACCAGTGGTCAGAATGCTCCAAATGAACCATTATAGCACTTTTATTTCCTTGTTTTAGTGTATTGTCTGAATGTGTGATCAGCACTGCAGTTGTAATTGTGGCAGTCAGTTTATTCACTACAAATATGGGAATGGTATCATTTATAAAAATTGATAACTCCTAAATTCATGCACACTCAGGATATCTATAACATTAATATGTAAGGAATTATATGTAGGAACAGAATTACCTACAAATTGTTATTAAAGGAATTGCTTTAGTAATCTGATAATATTAAATTTGGTCATAGCAACAAATGTTTTCAAACGATCATAGATCCAGGTTAACGTCATAATCGATTCTATGCTATTTAAATATTTCTCAAAGTATATTAGTGGATCAACTGATAAGAAGTTCAGATAGTATATATATGGCATATTGAAAGTTCAGAATTGTCTTTCACAAAAGTAAAATTTGGCATATTTCAGCAATGATTACAAGAGGCAACAGAACTCAGCCGCATTTAGAATTTTAATCCGCAGCCAGATGAATCCATAAGCTTGTGCAGCTCCTAAAGATTCAACTTGCTTTAGCTAAGCACATACGCTAGTTTCTGGGATTTAGCGTACAGTCATGGCCAAAAGTTTTTAGAATGATACAAATATTGGTTTTCACAAAGTTTGCTGCTTCAGTGCTTTTAGATCAATTATAATAAAAACTGTGATGATTGTACATCTATGAAGAAAGAATCATTCATGTAAGAATATAATTAAAAGATCATGCATATTGACCAAAAAACAAACATATATCAATTATTTCATGGTTGAGGAGTTGAAATGGTATCTAAATGAAAAAATTATATATTTTATTATAAACCAATGTAACTCAAAATCGACCATTTTTTCACCATTGTGTGGATCAGATAAAGAACTATCTCATTATTTATTGGACTCCATGACCATGTTTTGGACTTATGTGATGTATGTCCTGTTCGTTATGGTATAGGCAGCACCTTTTGATGTTTATCCCCTTTTTTATCCATGTATTTATGTTTTTAGCTTGTGGGTGACATTCCAGATTTACATCTTAGGTAGCCACCTGTTTGGAACACTCTAGGTCTAACATTTACTGTTACTATCTCTTCAGTCTCACTTGATAAAGGTCAGATAAAATGTATGGCTCGACTCTACAGCAACCTACAGAGAAGCAAGGTGTACAAATCCTTTTTAATGCCCTTAAATTAAGGACTATGATGCTCTCAACATATTGCCCATTTTTCATCATCGGTTCTAGTCTGTGAAATATTATATTATGTTGGCCCTCGTTGATATCGTGTTTTGTGATTGGGGTGCCTGAGAGTAGGAATACATATATTTTTATTTTTTTCCACTCATTTTTTTTAGCTACTTCTTCAATGCGTAAGGGCTTCCACTTCAAAAAACTTATAAGTGGACAATTTACTGTATTTTATTTTCACAGACCTTCACCGCAATATTACAAAAATCTACTGACTTTTCAGTTTGCGATTGAGAAGCTAAACAACAATTCTTATCTTTTACCTAATATAACTCTTGGATATCATGTATATGACTCATGTAATGCTGGGAATAAGGCAATAAAAAGTGTATTACAGATATTATCTGGACCAGGACGTACGGTGCCTAATTATTCCTGTACAGAGCGAGGCAAGGTGATTGGTTTTATTGGAGATCACCATTCAGCAACGACTGTACCAATAGCCCAATTATTAGGAGTATAAATACTTTTACTAACCTACAAGGCCATCAACAAAGCTGCACCAACATACATCTCCTCTCTTGTCTCAAAATATCTCCCAACTCGGCAACTCCGTTCTGCAAAAGATCTGCGTCTCTCATCCACCCTCATTACATCCTCCCATTCCCGGTTACAGGACTTTTTTCGGGCTGCACCCACTCTATGGAACTCTCTCCCTCGCACAATAAGACTCTCCTCTGTTCTACAAACTTTCAAGCGTTCTCTGAAAACCTACCTATTCAGACAAGCTTATAATATTCCTCAACCACCATCTTAACCTCACTACCTTTAGCCTGTTACACAATTTCACACAAGACAACTACCCCCGGACCAACATTGTTGTGTGACGGGATCATTTAGCTTATGAGTCACTTTTACCTTTGCAGTCTGGCTGGGCCAAGATGCAAAATGTATACTTAACCTCATGTGTCAATCTCCCATTGTCCCATAGATTGTAAGCTTGCGAGCAGGGCCTTCTCACCTCTTTGTCTGTTTTACCCAGTTTGTTTATTAGTTTATTACGTTTGTCCCCAATTGTAAAGCGCTACGGAATATGTTGGCGCTATATAAATAAATGATGATGATGATGATGATGATGATATATCCATATTCACAGGTAAACAAGTTATGAATTTTCTAAAACAATTGAATATAATGTTAGCAATAATGAATATTTGACTTGTCAATGTGATTGTAGATAATTTGTATTCTCTGGTGTAGTGTGGTCATTACATCAAAACTCCTGTGGCAAGAATCGTGGTTTGTGGTAAACACAAGCAAATAAGGGTCTCTTGGGTTAGTAGATAATAAGCATTGTTAGGCTATTGGGACTGCCTCATCAGCTACATGAGTCCTCGCACAACTGCCTCATTGATTTAGGATATGAGTCTCTCCTGACCTGTTTGGACTTTGGGGGTATATTTACTAAACTGCAGGTTTGAAAAAGTGGAGATGTTGGCTATAGCAACCAATCAGGTTCAAGCTGTCATTTTGTAGAATGCACTAAATAAATGAATGCTAAAATCAGATTGGTTGCTATAGACAACATCTCCACTTTTTTACACCCGCCATTTAGTTAATATACCCCATGGAGTTTAAGCCCCCCTCCCCCTCCTGTTCTTTGCAATCTTTGTCAATGATAGAAGTTACTCTGGACTCCTGTACAGTCTTTTTTTTTAGATTGTTCAGTTACCAGTTTCTGCTTCATATCTGACTCTGATCCTTGACAAACAGCACTCCTATTTCATATCAGCTTTTTGTCATCCAGCTTACTTTGAATTATTCTGTGTGCACTGCAGCTTGAACAGATAACTGCTTATATGAAGTAATTGTCTGCTGGCTAGGAAAAAAGAAATATTATCTACAGGTGTTTAAGTGTCACTTGGATTAAATTCCCCGTGCTCCACACACGCACCTTAGACAAAAAAAACCTATAAGCGCTAAGGAATAAAATAGCAGCTGCTGTCACATAGGATTGTGGAATTATTCCAATAAAAATTGTACCAAGAAAAAAAGACTGTGACTGCACTAAATAGATAGTCAATTGACATTAATATCAAAAAGACTTGCATTCCCTTTTATAGTTATACATAAAATATTTATTTATAAATGATAAATAAAAATCCAATAAAAACACACAAATATGACTGGTAATCAACTAATAAACACTGGATAATTTGCAATTAATATATGATAATCAATTGCTGCTTTGAAGAGTTATACAGTTCCTATTTGGTACTCCTTTGCCAAAAATAGTGCCATAAAGGTTATATTTCTACAGTTCAGTTCCTGGAAACAAAGTGTTGCAATCTGCACATAAAGTTGCTGACAAGCGCTGTTTAAATTTACCGAATTATCGGCTATTCACCGATGATTCCACGCTTAGAAGTTACAGCTTCCTGCACAGGGTTCAAACTTGTGGAGGGTAGAGTACACGACAGTGTAACTCAAATAGTGAGAGTCCCGGTCACATGACTCTGATGCTGAGTCTGCTGTCCGAATTTTAATATCATAGGAGCATCCATAGATTATAAGCTTGCAAGTAGGGTCCTCTTACCTCTCTATATGTATGTATTACCCAGTATTTTTTTTAATTACTGTTTGTTCCCAATTGTAAAGCACTACGGAATCTGCTGGCACTATATAAATAAATGATGATGATGATGATCCTACGTTACTTGAAAACTAGTATAGCAGCAAATTTTGAGTTGTGAATACTATCTTAGATGTTTCAATAGATGTTACAGCTCCATGATGATAAAGAACCTTGACACGTTTTTGTGCAGACTGCACTTTCATCAGATGGAAATTGGTGTAATGAGGGTGATCCCACTTTATTTATTCAAGTAGAAACCAATCAGAAACCACAATAGTTAATTGCACACATGTGGCAATCAGCGATTACATTTGTGTAAAATACAAATCAATAACAAATCTAGGCTAGGAGATAAATCTTTCTACATCACTGTGCCTGCTGATACTGCACTGAGGGAATATGGGTTTATCTCACTTGCGTTTGGACTTTTGCTTCCTTAATGTGATTAGAAATATTTGCTATACTGCATTACCAATATTGGATCTGTAAGTAATATTGTCTACTATCAGAACTGTTATTATACTGTTTGAAGTACCACAGATTGCCAATGTCTCTGAAGACCTCTAATTACTACAGGTGTTTGAGACTACCGTTACTAGAAACATTATTCTGTGCTTATTAACCAGTTGCAAGCTGTGTTTGCTCTGTATCTGATCATCAGTTACTCTGGATGTTTTCTACATATTCAATATAAATTCACAGTTGTTTGAACTGCTCTCCTGCCTCTATCTTTTCTTGAACTACCTTAGTGATGGCTTGTGGCTGAAAGAGTTAAGTTTTGGGGGGTTTCTTGGTGGGAGACAAAGAGTGTCAATGATGTAATGGCAGATGTGCAAGGATGTATAGAAAATACAAATATTAAGTTGCTAATATAACATTCAGTGTTTCATTGATGGCTAATTAATTTTTGAAGGGTGGGTTATAAAATGTTTTGAAATTCGAAACAAAATTATCTTTTGAAGTTTATTGTTTTTATCAAAATTGTGTTTAAAATTTTTATTTTAAGACAACAAATTCTATAAAAATGTGAAACATAACAATATATTAAATAATTTTAATGCTGGAATTTTACTCCTCTCTACCGGAGATCTCCATATGTATTGCTTAACAGACCAAATTCTTTTGTTTATATTATTTAAATGTCCTTTTTTAATTAGAATGTCGTTCAAATAATTGATCTAAAACTGCAAGTTATATATGAAAAGTCAAATATAATGACAAATTAATTAAATGTATATAATAAAGTTGTTTAAATCTATAAAATGCATTTTGAAATTATATTTTGTTTGAACTTTTAACAAAATCTTTGTGAAATGAATATTGTCACTGTGGCCCAATATGTGATTCACTTCAGAAAACCAAGGAGATATTAGCAAAGTTTAATAGCCAGTTAGACTTTAAATTGTAAAATATATTTTACTTATTGTATTTATTTGTTCCTTGTAGATCAGCTATGGTGCAACACATTCTGCGCTAGGTGACAGACGTTTTTATCCAACTTTTTTCAGAACTCTTCAAAATGATCGCACTATTTATTCAATGTTATCTAAAGTTCTAGAATATTTTGGATGGACGTGGATTGGTATTTTAGCCTCAAATGATGACAGCGGAGATATAGAAGTTGAACTTCTGACAAATTATGTGACCAGAAGAGGCATCTGTGTTGCTTTCACCATAAAAATGAGCCTCAACCATAAAGACTGGATAAATAAAAGGACTGCTCAAATAATTAGCAAATCAAATGCTAAAGTTATAATACTTTGTGGGACATTTTCTCAGACTTTCATGAGATGTCTAGAAGTAATGTATGATGTTCTCAGTGACCGGACCATAGTCCTGAGTCCTATTTGGGCAAATAACAAGTTTCTCATGGATTCTTTTGCCAATATATTTAATGGTAGTTTGGTACTTGACAATTTCCAAATACTATTACCAGATATGTTGACATTCTTTAAGAAAATTATACCTGACAATTACCCTAAAGATAAGTTACTTGAACATATTTGTTTATTATACCATAATTGTTGCTTCAGTAACCAATCAGAGTGTTATAATTATGGCTCCATATATAATATAAGTCTTCATAAATGCTCTGGAAAAGAGATGATTATACGACTACGCCATTTTAGCTACTATGGGATTTTCCCGCGAGTGTATTTAGCAGTCACTGTTATAGCTCGTGCTCTAAATATTATGCACTTATTTCTGTACAACGAACATCAAAAACTGGAAACTAAATTCTACTATATTAAACATCAGGTAACAAAAATGTATTAACAAATGATGGTCTCCAACTGACGTCCATTTGAAAATTTAATTAAAAAAAATACCTTCTATAGGAACGACACCATTAACTACATATTACATAGTATAAAGATGAGTAGTTATGGAAGAGTTTTATTTTCAAATCAATGTGTTACTTTGAATGAATTGTTCAGGTTTATTTTGAACCTGAAAACCACAAAGAGACTCACAAACAATGCTGTTTAATGCAGGGTATATGCATATACTAATGTAGTTTCTCTCTAATTGGTCTATTTATTAAAGGGAGATTAGCCCTAAATCCTGCAAAAAGGGGATTTTTCTAGCAGAATTTAAGGGTTCCAATTATTTGCTAAATGCCCCGGCCAGTAAAGGTTATTACAGACAGGTGGCCATCGCTTGGGGTCTCCCAAGCAGTACAAGTACCACTCTGATTGCTATCACCATCTCAGGATGGCGGTAGCTGGGTGTGCCCACAGGAAAAACTATTTAGAATTAAAATAAAACATTTTATTTATTTTGTTTCGTGGGCTGGTTTTCTATGTTTTTATTTAGGCAGAGATAAAAAATCTAGATATCTGAGGGGGTCTTAATAAATAAGGGCCTGATTCATTAAGGATCTCAAATGAAGAGGATTCTCATTTCAGTCTCCTGGACAAAACCATGTTACAATGGAAGGGGTGCAAATAAGTGTTCTGTTTTGCACATAAGTTAAATACTGCCTGTTTTTTCATGTAACACACAAATATCAACTTTAAATTTCAGTGTACAAATAAGCTATCAAGTATTTGTGGGTTACATGAAAAAACAGTCAGTATTTAACTTATGTGTAAAACAGAACACTTATTTGCACCCCTTCCATTGTAACATGGTTTTGTCCAGGAGACTGAAATGAGTATCCTCTTCATTTGAGATCCTTAATGAATCAGGCCCTAAACCCCCATCTGTACATATCCTGTTATAGCCATGTAATTTCTCAGATTTTCTGTGTGTTTACTCTATCCGAAACTTGCACCAAACTGTGTCTCCCTCCAGAAAATTGTTCAGATTATATGAATATGCAACATTTGTGTAATGTCTTTAATCTGTTTAAATAAGGAAGGCTCGGTTCTTTAATTTAATGAAATGTGTAGAAGTGAAGGAAATAATTTTACAAAGTGCAGCCAGGACAATTAAGACCCCCATTGTATGTGAGAACAAAAAAAAAATGTTGTCCGACGTTCTAAAGCAAACATATAAATCACTATGTGTTAATATGTACCTCATATACATAAACCAATGTAGCTATATTGGGATAATCTCACCTGTCAATGCCAAGGCATCTCCTGTAGGTGAGTCCCTAGACTGTGAAACAAATGGGCGCGTGCGCATCCAGGCAACTCTGCAGAAGAATCAGAGCTCGCTGCACATTATAATTGTCTGTCAGTGGAGAAATGCCTCTCTACAGTCAATTCAAGTGATGTATAAAACTCACCAATAACAGACACCTGGGGGTAAATGTATCAAGCTGCTGCGATTTTTTTAATTGATTTGACTACTTGCAATTGTATGTGCAAAGTCACCATATGTATTAACCTGCGATTTTGACATTTCAAAATCCAATCTCTGGCAATTTGTGTTGATTCTAAAACACCTATCCTGCCGATGGTTTAGTCAGACTCGTCCGTGATTTAACAAAATTAAAAAGCATGTTGTTAGATCTCTCTGGCCATTCCTACTATAAGAGGAGACAAAATACAAGTTTTAATTATGAGAGTAATCATGATTTCCTATTTAGAGGGGCAAAAATGATTATTAATTAATCTTACGGGGTCAAATTATTTTATAAATAAATTAGTTGGTCAAATATCATTAATGATTATATGTTAGGGAATTTTTTTTATTATATTATAGTGGCATGCTATTTTATTACCAGTGGGCAATAATTATTTTTTTCTGATGTAGCAACGCTTAATTTTTCCTGATGGGGACACCACATACTGTACATACTTGTGGCACTACGTATGCTGCCTTATTCCTGTTGTGTGTCAGATATTATAACACATTTTTTCTTTTTTTCTTATAAGATACACACAAAATAAACATGTCTTGCATTTTAATGAATGCTTACTTATACAATTTACACATGCAGTTCTCTATATTTCTAGATCTAAAATATCTTTTGGATGAATGTACCTGTGTGATGCCCCTGAGTGATGGGGTATGAATGAAACCACCTGTATGACAGGCTAGTGCATAGTGGCAGGACAAAAACATTTGAATGTACCCAGTACCTTCTTCTAGTATAGCAGGGGCCAAGGATAGTGGTGGTGTGGTTACTGAGAGGGACACTCTGAGACTCAACTGTAACTAATGATGTATTTGAGAGCAAGGACCTGAGTTGCAAGAGATAGGTTCTGAAACCCAACAAGATGCAGAGAGAGGAGTCAGTATAACTGCTGAGAGTAGCGATGTGAAATGAAAGTTTCCTCTAAGTCGGTGTGACCGGCTGGTGAGACGAGAGTGCTGGAGACTTCCCTAGAGGATCAAGTGTGACAAAAGTCCAGGCATGAGTATCAATGTCGGCCTGGTGTGGAACGTCTAAAGAGGAAGAGGTACAATCTAGTGAGATGAGATTAGGTCAAGAGGATTGACTCTGGTACAACTGAGACTGAATCAGTGAAGTGAACTACTCATTGTGCCTGGGATAAAGGGGACTGAGCTACACCTGGGTGGCTGGTATTAGGTGTCTACACCTACACTGCCCCACAGATGGTCAGGGGCTACATTACACTGTTAGTTATTATATAGTGCCGCCATATTTTGCAATGCAGAGAATATTTGATCATTCACATCAGTTGCTGACAGTCTACAGTCTCTACCACGTGAAACACACAAACATTAGAGGTTTTTTTTGCCAGCAGCCAATGAACCTATCAGTATGTTTTTGGAGTGTGGGAGGGAACCGAAGCACCCAGAGGAAACCCACGTAAACACGGGGAGAATATACAAATTACACATCGTTTGCCAGTGGACACTAGCTGAATCAATATATCCATAAAATTATATAGTTAATTAGTCATTTTATGTTATCTGTATATTATGCACAATATTATGAATTAGCTTCATTTTTTTTCGTTTTAAAGTTACATCACTATTTGAAGAATCTTAAATATTCATCTGATGATGACTCACCTCTAATTTTTGATGAAAATGGAGATTTTATTACTAATTATCAAATTTTAAATTGGATAATAACAAAACAAATGAAAGTGAGATCATTGCAAGTTGGTGAATTCAGACCATTGGATAAAGAAGATCGGCAGATTTTAATCAATAAAAGTGCAATAACATGGAAGAAGGGTGTCAATCAGGTTAGGTGCAACCTCTGTTTACTTAATTATTATATATATCACAGCAATGGACAATATCAATTGATGTTTCTATAAATATTATTTTCTATTAGCAGTGTTCACCTTACATCAGATGTAAGGTGCTTTACTTATCCATAACTGACATGAGGATCACTCGGATTCATTCTCTCATGTTGAATTAATGGACTCAAATGTTTCCTAGTCAGAGGATACACCTGTAATATGAAAAAGGAAGTTGTGTCATGTGACTTCCTGTAGGCTGCACCCTCAGTTATTGCTGCAACCTTAAGACCATCGCGTGTAATGTAAGGAATTATGACGATCGGTCTATCAATCAATATTCTAATTAAACGATGCCCCTACCCCTTAAAATTCTCTGCATATTAGAAGTAACCTCAGCATTCTATGACCTGTATAAAAGCACTGTGGCCTTGTTCTTACCTTATGGTCACAGACTCCAAGGTAACTTCTTATAACATTAAAATTTACAACAGAGGGTGCATTATCCCAATTATTATCATTAATTTTTATTTATAGGACGCCACAAAGTATCCGTAGCGCCGTACAAGGACAAACAATGACACAGTACAAGGTGAAACAGCAAAGTACAAGTAACAGTAAGCACTATAACTCTGGGAGCTCAAAGCACAGCTAGAAAGAGAGGGTGGGGAATAGTCAGAACAGGCTGGTAACTTGAGCCCAAGAGGGTGGGTGCAGATGACAGGTTAAGAGCCACTGAGAGGAGCGGAGAGAAGCGAGAGGAGTCAGAGTGCAGAAGGTCCAAGAGGAGGTGAGCTGAGTAGCTGGAGAGCGCAGTTAAAAGTGATGGAAACAGGAGGTAGGAGAGCCCTGCTCAAAGGAGCATACAATCAAAAGGGAGGGGGAAGACAGACGGACACAAGGATGAATCGAGGAGAGGGGGGAGAAGGGAAGAAGGGATGAGAGGGAGAGGTAGCCAACAGGTGGGGGGTTAGGCATGTGACTGGAAGGCTTTTAAGAAAAGGTGGGTTTTTAATGTTCGTTTGAAAGAGGACAGATTAGGGGAATTTCTGATGGAGCGGGGGAGCTTGTTCCAATGGAGGGGAGTGGCGCGGGAGAAGTCATTGATAGGTCTTGGATAAGTCTTGGATACACAATGACACATTTTCATTATACACAACATTCAGTGATAGACTCATAGACGTTTTCATCCATAACAACCTTTTCCCTTAAATTATTCCATTTTTCTTTTATTAAATAACACATTTAGTCAGGGCCATATTTACATTTTATGCTACCGTAGGCTCTTATGTGTTCCTACAAAACTGTTGAACAAACAATACTTATTTTACCATAACGTAAACTCGTGGTAAACCTAGATTAGCAGGATAAGGGGAGAATTAGCTACTAAAACTGCCTAGGTCTTCCCCCATCCTGGTCAATGAACCCAGGGGTACCCTCTTTTGATGAAGTAAGTTATCTATTTTTTTTTAAAAAATGGGCTATCTATATTATCCCTACACAATTTATATTTCATTTGAAGACCATGTAAAATATCAAATAAAATGCAATATCATTTCCAAGTGTAGATTTTATTATGACAACCTATGGTCCTGCTTATTGCTGTATTGGAAATTGGTTGCCAAAGCAATCATCACAAAGTATTTGTTGGTAGTGTTTAGAAAATAAATACACACATTTCTTATAATTCACTTTCTTAGGAGGTTTATGCAAACTAGCGGCATTTTCTGAATATTAAAAGTCTTTTGAAAAAACAAGGTATAATTTGTGCATAAACAAATTATGCAAATTGATGTTGAAATGTGACTAGCCCAAAAAAATGACAAAAAAGGTTCAGCATTGGGATGTGAAACGACTCAACAGTGAAGGGGTTAACAGAGACCAGCAAGACAGATTTTTGAAAAATACATTTCTAGAACAAGGCGATATATTGTGAAATTGGAGGGAGGAAGATTAAAAGTTAATAAGAAAAAGAACATTTTAAATAACGTGTGATAGATCGATCTCCATGTAAAATAATTTAAGAATCCATCGGGAAGATATGGTGATTACATAAGACTTAGATCTAAAACATTAAGAATTGTAAAAAAAAAATATATATATATATACATGAAAACTGTCACATAAATATATTATATCTATTTCAGATTCCAGACTCTCGCTGCTCAAGAATGTGTTTACCTGGGAGCAGAAAGGTCCCAAGACCTGGAATACATCCCTGCTGCTATGACTGTGCTAAGTGCTCCGAGGGAGAAATATCCAATACAACTGGTACATTTTATGTGCTCTATAAACATGCAAATAAATTTGTACATATTCCAATCTCATGAATGAACAGATCATGTGGGAGGGGCATTGATATCACCACTCCCTGTTTGAAACAAGCAACCAGCAGTCGCAGGTGGAGAATGTTGGAGATTTCAACGGAACCTTCACATATTTTATTGAAGTGGATACATTTTGTGAACCTCCAATTACCTTTTATCAAGTAAAGTCATATTACTATATATAAACACACACAACATTAATACACCCATCCCCCACCCCCAGATCACATAGGACAGCTATACCCCTAAGAAAAAATGAATACACCCATACCCCCAGATAACATTAATGCACCCATAACCCCCATATAACATTAATAAACCCATACTTCCAGATAACATTAATATACCCATACCCCAGATAACATAATGTACATATACCCCCAGATAACATAATACACCCATACACCCATATAACATTAATACACCCATAACACCAGATAACATTAATAAACCAATACTTCCAGATAACATTAATATACCGATACCACCAGATAACATTAATACTCCCATATCCCTCAGATAACATTAAAACACCCATACTCCTCAGATAACATTAATACACCCATAACCCCTAGATGACATTAATACACCTGTACCCTCAGATAACATTAATATACCCAAACCCCCAGATAACATAATATACCCATATCCCCAGATAACATAATATACCTATACCCTCAGATAACATAATACACCCATACCCCCAGATAACATTAATACACCCATAACCCCCATATAACATTAATAAACCCATACTTCCAGATAACATTATTATACCCATACCCCCAGATAACATAATGTACATATACCCCCAGATAACATAATACACCCATACACCCATATAACATTGATTCACCCATAACCCCAGATAACATTAATACACCCATACACCCATATAACATTAATACACCCATAACCCCAGATAACATTAATACTCCCATAACCCCCAGATAATATTAATATACCCATACCCTCAGATAACATTAATATACCCATAACCCCCAGGTAACATTAATATACCCATAACCCCAGATAACATAATCCACCCATACTCCCAGATAACATTAATTCTTCCATACCCCCAGATAACATTAATACACCCATACCCCTAGATAACATTAATACACCCATACCCCCAGATAACAATAATACACCCATACCCCACTCATAGCTTTCATAAACCCAAACCCCCCATATAACATTAATGCACCTCCCTTCCCATATACCTACCCTTGAAGGAAGTTGAGATTAAATTAAGAGGAGAAGGAAGGAGAGCATAAAAAGAAGGCCAAGGGAGTCTAGGTCACTGAGCGGGTGATCCCGCCCTGCCACAACTGTACATATGCTATGTGTATTTTAGTTTTGGACCATAAGAGTGTATAATAATATGGTTGAAAAAAATGTGTAAAATCATAGTGTAACAAATACTTCAAGGATATCCAACTTAGAAAAGCATTTGTTCACCATGTGTAAAGTACAACAATGTTTTTTATACAATCATGCATATGCAAAAAACTAATGGTTAACTCTGTATTACATGACTAGCGCAGCAGTATACCACAAGATAAACATTTTATTATGTCACGGTGGCTAAGTAGTTAGCACTTACTCCAGTACTGGAGTCATGAGTTCAATTCCCGCCCATGAAATTATCTGTGAGGAGTTTGTATGTTCTCCCCGTGTTTGCGTGGGTTTCCTCCGGGTGCTCCGGGTTCCTCTCACACTCCAAAAACATACTGGTAGGTTAATTGGCTGCTATCAAATTGAGCCTAGTCTCTCCCTCTGTGTCTGTGTGTGAGTGTGTATCTATATTAGGGAATTTAGACTGTAAGCTCCAATGGGGCAGGGACTGATGTGAGTGAGTTCTCTGTACAGCGCTGCGGAATTAAAGGTGCTATATAAATAAACGATGACGATGAAGATGTCAAATTATAACACATTAAAGGGAAACCAATAAATGCAATTTTACTGACTATGCGATTATCTTTTATGAACAACAATTTTTGGAAAATGATCTGTGGTATTATAAGGTGGTTCAGTAATTTACATGCTAAGTTATTACTTTCTGACAACTAAGTTTAATTGAGTCTGTGTTGCTTTTTTCCCCTCAGATTACAAGAATGGATCCTATTTATAAACATTTGTTATACTTATTGTTGCTCATCTCATGTAGTATAGATTACTACGAAGAAATCATATAATTGTCCCATAGCTGTAAATGTTTTACTATGTGTTTATTCTGCTTTTTAATATAGGATATTGTTCATACACAGTGACATAACTACAATTTTTAATGTGTTCATGGTGTGATATTAATGAGTATTTTACTTCAATTGCTACAACTTTGCAGTTTCTTTTGTTTGACAGTTACTTGCGTAGTAACTGTCTGGTCCAAGGTCCAGTCTCTGTAGCAAAAGTCTCACTCTCAGCTAATCAGTCATCCAGTCATGCGGTCATTCTCCTGAGGCTGAGCACCTGGGCTCAGGTAATCACAAGCTCCTCTGACCCCTGGTACTTAGCCTCATGGGATGAAGATTGAGTCAAAAGAGAGACAGAGCAGCAGGAAGCATTGTCCCTGAAGCTCTACCAAAATAGCCGTCAGACCTGCGTCTTCATTAATCTTTCAGGTGCCGGTCTGGTTGCATGATCCCCTTCTCACCTCCCCCGGCAGAACCTGTGTTCAGCCTTAATTCTATTATTGTGCATTTAAAAATGTATGACTTTCAGCTGCTGCAGGCAGGCAGGCATCCTGGGACACTCTCATACAAGAGAACCAATAAGTATTTCTCCTAAGTAACACATCACCTAGGGACTCTTCTAAACCCAATTATCAGCTGTTGAGCAGAAAATTGCAGCCAGAACAAAAATTAATTTGAGCACTTGTGCATTTTGAGTTGCATGTACCTTACTTATGTGCAACTTAAAATCCAGCTTGTACTTTTTGAGGCAGTAAATAAAAAAACTGCCATTCTGCAAGTTACTGTTAGTCTGACAGGTCTTGTAATAAACATGCAGAACTAGCGGTAGAGGTCTTCGCCTATATCAGCCGCCTTTCCCGTAGAGCTTGACGCACTCACAGGTACTCGGATACCCCCAGGTTTTAACTCTATTGTAGTGCAAGTTTATTAACAACACCGCAGCAGCAAGGCAGGAGGAGGGAATTCAGATGACAACGGGAGGTCAAATGTAATCCGAGGTCAGGGTTCCGAAGCAAGCTGAGTAGTAGGGGACAGGCCAAATGGTCAGGGCTGGCAACAAGCCAAAAGGTCAGGGTCAACAGAACGTAGGCAGAATCAACACGGGTAACAGAACAGGAGCAGGTCAGCAACAGACAAAACCCACGATATAACCGGCAGCGAGGCTAAGACCTCCCTGCCTTAAATACTCAATATGACCTATCAGGGAAGGGGGAAGAGGTGTATCCCAATGAGCCCCCCAGCAGGTGTATAACACTGCTTAATTATCCCACAGGCTCTGGCTACACTACAGCACATTATTGCGGTTGCGCCCGGCTGTCCAGCGTTGCTGGGACGCAGCGCTGAGCCGAACAGAATCTCGGCCGTTGCCCTGGCAGCAGCTGAGATGGAGAACCCGGAAGTAACATCGCGGCTGTTGCCATGACAGTCGGAACACATGTAAGAGCGGGTGTAACAGTTACATGCCAATTACAAATTAACTTCCCAGAAATAATTAGGGCACATGTGCAAAAGCATTGTTACCCTAATGGCCTTGAGTATTAAGGTCTTTAGGGGAATGACTTGTTGCCTTTTGCAATCGAACATGTTCAATTTGTACCTTTATGAAAAGGCATTTTAGTTAGCAATGCTGAAAGACAAAATATAAATGCATATGATTAAAAGAACTAACCAATAATTGTTAGTACCCATTATTTATAAAGTGTTGACATGGTATGCAGGGCTGTACATTGATGGGACTATTAGATACAATAAAATGAAACAAAAGCTAACAGTTTGGAAAAAGGGATGAAAATGCTAAGAGCAAAGATTCAGCCCAGCCTACGAAGTCTGACGCTGGTAACTACATTAGCAGGGGGACCTTATTCTCACTGTCCTCCTCATTTAGTGAGAACCAGAGCTCAGCTGCTAGCGCTGGTGCTAGTTATTCACACTCTCTTGATATTATTACTTTGTTATCTTTGTTTTCTTAAATAAAAGAGATGCAGACGCAAGTAATCATTACCAACATTCCCATCGCCATGTTTCTTTGCAGCACTGCTCCTCACAGTGACTGTAGGAGTAGGTAGGTACTCTGTAACCATGTCTATCTAATATATAAATGCTTAGTGGCGTCTGTCTGTCTGTGTGTGTGTGGAAAAAAAACACAAGTTGCAGCGCCACCTGCTGGGCAGAGTTATACACTGACCTACTAAATTCTTAGTGTGTGTGGGAAAAATTTTTCAAAAAGGGCTGAAATTTGGTAGGGCTCAAACTCATTTTCGTGAGGTAATTTTACCTCATGAACACACATGTGTAGAGGCGTGCGTTAGTGTGTGTGTGTGTGTGTGTGTGTGTGGAAAAAACTATTTTCTCAGAAATGGCTCATCCAATTGACCTGAAATTTGGTATACTGACATTATTTGACAAAAAAATTAGAATAGTCAAGTCAGTTAACTTCCATCATCCCCCCTTCCCCCCGTGGGAGGGGTAGTAAAGGCTAAATTTACGAGTTGAGGGGTCAAACTCATTTTCGTGAGGTAATTTTACCTCATGAACACACATTAAAAAGGGCGCTTGCGTCGGGAAATAACGATCTTCCCCTAAGGAGGCCTGGGCTAGGCCCAAATGCATGACAAGAACCTTTTTAAGACCTTAAGTATCTTGATTTGACTAGAATGCATGAGTATCATGCACGGGTTAACTTGTATATATATATATATATATATATATATATATAAAATATCACAGATTTGATACAGAAGGCGCTAAGATACTAACACCAGTATGTAAATATTATAGTCCAAAATCTTGTAATTGTTCCTTCTTATGTAACACTTCCCCCGTGCGGGCGGCTGCCAATCCTCCGTAGCAAGCGGTGTAGCAGGAAAAAATCTAAAAGTAAATGAGAGGAGGCGCACAATAGTGTAATATGGCAAGTCAATGGAGCCAGGTGAACCAAACCAGAAAAAGAACTAAACCACCAGAAATGAGTGAGAGCTTCCCACCAAGTGGGTATCGCCTATATCTGAGATGGATAAATAAAACTCATAGACTAGAGAGTCACACACGGCCAAATGGCATTCAGAAGGTAGAAAAACAGGTCACACCAATATAGATGTACTCGTACCGGAAGCCAATGGTTTAATGGCTTATCTGCAGGATGTCACGTAGGCTGTGAGGATGTATTCAATCTTCAGCCACCCTTGGCTATCCCATAGGTTACCTGGTATAGAAAAGATTCTTCTTAATAGTAACACTCCTGTGTCCCAAACATCCGAAGTGTAAACTAAAAACTCTCTGTCCGCCCGCCTGGGGGAAAGTTAGTGTTTCAGTGCAGTGTCCTGTTTACCACTCTTCCAGTGGTTGCAATCTCAAAGCTTAGTATAGCAGGTCACGTTGCTATGGGATAGCCAAGGGTGGCTGAAGATTGAATACATCCTCACAGCCTACGTGACATCCTGCAGATAAGCCATTAAACCATTGGCTTCCGGTACGAGTACATCTATATTGGTGTGACCTGTTTTTCTACCTTCTGAATGCCATTTGGCCGTGTGTGACTCTCTAGTCTATGAGTTTTATTTATCCATCTCAGATATAGGCGATACCCACTTGGTGGGAAGCTCTCACTCATTTCTGGTGGTTTAGTTCTTTTTCTGGTTTGGTTCACCTGGCTCCATTGACTTGCCATATTACACTATTGTGCGCCTCCTCTCATTTACTTTTAGATATATATATATAACTTTAACTTACTCACTACCTTTTGCAGTACTGCTCCTCGTGGGGATTGTAGGAGCAAACACTTGGTCATCATCCTTGTATGTATTCATGATAGTCCACTACTTATTTTCTTCTTTAGTATCACTCCTTACAGTGACTGTAGGAGATGAGGTTAGGTGATCACATCTGTATGATCACTAAGCAGGAGTTTACTTTTTTTTAAAAAATGTTTGAAGCGTTCTGTAAACTTGCGTCTGCTATTACTTTCCTAGTGATGCCTAAACCACAGTCTAGCTGAATAGCTAATTCAAGGGCCGGTTGTACAAAATGTAAAGGGGAAATCCTGACATTCTTTTAATTAATAAAAATATGAATGGTACTGGTCACGTTGACAAACTGGCATTGTTGATTTACAATACATGTTTTAGATAAATAACTGATGAAATAGTAAGTAGAGTATTTTCACTTTATCTCCAACCTGCCGCTTTGGGGAATCAAGAACTGTATTATTGTTATCATGTGAAAATCATTAAACTACATTTTGTGAAACTTTTTAGCCGCATACGATTTTATAATCACTTATTAAAGATTAATTTCACTCCAATTATATTTAATTCAAGCATTTTATTTCCATCAATAAAGCTTTGCATTGACCTCTAATATATTTGGACATAATAATTAGAGTCATTCTTTTATCTAGTTGCTCTCTGAACTCTTAAGTTCCACTATGTTTTCTTTGCTGAAAAGTGGCCAAAACTGTGCAATAACTTGTCTTTATAAATTATGCCATTTTGCAGACAGTAAAAATTGCCTTAAATGTCAGGATGATGAATGGCCGAATGAAAAGAGGGATTTGTGCATTTCCAAATATGAAGACTTTCTGTCCTACACAAATGATGAGATCTCTGTAGTATTTATTTCTGTTTCAGTTTTCTTCTGTTTCATAACTCAGCTAATATTGGGAATTTTTATATCACATCGGGATACACCTATTGTAAAAGCCAATAACAAGAACCTCAGCTTCCTTCTCCTGGTCTCCATCATGCTGAGCTTCCTCTGTGTGTTCCTGTTCCTCGGTCGTCCTGTAGATATAACCTGCATGCTGCGTCAGATCTCTTTTGGAATCCTCTTCTCCATAGCTGTCTCCTCTGTGTTGGCCAAGACTATCATGGTTTGCATCGCTTTCAATGCCACCAAACCCGGCAGTGTGTGGAGAAAATGGATGGGAGTGAAACTGCCCAATTGTGTAGTCTTTATCTGCTCATCTGTCCAAGTTATGATCTCTGTTAGTTGGTTGTCTATCTCTCCCCCCTTCCAGGAGCTGGACACACACTCTTATCAGGGACAGATCATCGTTCAGTGTAATGAAGGTTCAGTTATTGGGTTCTACTCTGTCCTGGGTTATATGGGGGTTCTGGCAACTGTGAGTTTTATTACAGCCTTTATAGCCCGGACATTACCGGACAGTTTTAATGAGGCCAAATACATCACCTTCAGCATGCTGGTGTTCTGCAGTGTCTGGATTGCAATGATCCCGGCTTATCTGAGCACCAAAGGGAAACACATGGTGTCTGTGGAGATCTTTTCCATATTGACCTCGAACGCTGGACTTTTAGGCTGTATATTTTTTCCCAAATGTTATGCTATATTATGTAGACCTGAACTGAATACAAAATTGTATTTGCTTGACAATAGAAAGTCATAATATTTTGTAGCAAAACTGCATATATTTCTTGCTATAGTAACGTTACCTTATAGTCATTTAATATAATTAGTGTGAGTTAAGGATAAAAAAAACTAAGTGTATTGTCTATTTTTTTAACATGCTATGACTAAAATTTTCTTACAAAGTCAAAATAATAAACTTACATGGAATATTTTGATGTACAATTTATTTATTAGAAGTACAAATAAAACAGGTCCCTGAATTAGTAGAAAGTACCACTAATATATCATTACTACACGGAGTAGTAATGGTATAAGTAATAATGGAGGTGGAAGTACCAGTAGTAGATGACGTTGTGGTAACGATGGTGGTGGTGATGATAGCAGTAATAATAATACCAGTAGTATCAGTGACAGCTGTGACGATAGTAGTAGTACAGTTGTTGTTCTCCAGTTCCTAATTATTATCAGTACCTATTCCAAGTAGGAAAATACAATTTACTGAGCTGTTCTTTTGGAATTATCCCTTCTACTTTTTTTCAGTTACCTCCAATTCTTCCCATTACTATAATCACTGCCCAGTTTGGCTACAAGCAGTGACCAATGAAATGCTGGGAGAGGTCAGAAAGGTGTCTCTCCAACAAATTCTCTTTCTGGATAAAATATCCTAAGATTAAGGGGTAGGGAAGAAAATGCAGATGAAACTGGAGCAAAAGTTTTGTTCAGTATAATATACAGTAACTTGAGTCATGGACATTGAAAGCAAACATGAAAAGCATTATTTCGGGAGCTTATTTAAATTTTTGCTGAGAGCTCCATGCAAAATCATCGACATTCTTTATTCTATGAAGTTTGGAGCAATAGAACTGCAATATTAAACTGCAAAAGCTGAACTAAACTTCCCCTAGCTCACATTCACATTATTTCAGACAAACAAAAAGAAAGAAACAACTCCTTCACAGCGCTCCCTCTCAGTTGCTGCCACTAAAGGCAAAAGGGATACCACCAAATCCTAATCATACACAAACATACAGAACACGTCTAGACAGCGCTCACCAAGGTAAATATAAATACTCAAGTCTTTTAAAAGATAAAGTCAGTGACAGATTCCAAATGTCCTTTTCACATGCTCTGTCAACAACGTGTTCCCATATGTATCTAAACGAAGATTCATAAAAAAGAAGGAAAAAATGGTGCGCATGTGTAGTAAATTCAAACACTGGTGTAACTTACTTGACTGTATACTATCACCTTAAGGGTAAGGTGGAATAATTAACAGTAAGTCACCATGTGATGTACTTAAAGGGTTAATTACCGGGGCATATATGCCCCTAAAGCTGTAGTTACTTATAGAAACCTAGAGAAATATCTAGTTGAAACATCAATGGAGGTCACAGATATCACAATCTCTTCTTGCATTTACCATTTATCGTGGATTTGTGAAGAGAAAAAAGGAGATGCCAGAATCTGGCATAATACCCTCTGTCACGAACACGCTCCCAGCTGCCGTGACTTTGGGGTGTTCGCTGTATGAGGTCACACACGCTCCTAGCTGCCGTGACTTTGGGGTGTTCGTTGTATGAGGTCACACACGCTCCCAGCTGCCGTGACTTTGGGGTGTTCGTTGTATGAGGTCACACACGCTCCCAGCTGCCGTGACTTTGGGGTGTTCGTTGTATGAGGTCACACACGCTCCCAGCTGCCGTGACTTTGGGGTGTTCGTTGTATGAGGTCACACACGCTCCCAGCTGCCGTGACTTTGGGGTGTTCGTTGTATGAGGTCACACACGCTCCCAGCTGCCGTGACTTTCGGGTGTTCATTGTATGAGGTCACACACGATTTCAGCTGCCGTGACTTTGGGGTGTTCGTTGTATGAGGTCACACACGATTTCAGCTGCCGTGACTTTGGGGTGTTCGTTGTATGAGGTCACATACGCTCCCAGCTGCCGTGACTTTGGGGTGTTCGTTGTATGAGGTCACACACGCTCCCAGCTGCCGTGACTTTGGGGTGTTCGTTGTATGAGGTCACACACGCTCCCAGCTGCCGTGACTTTGGGGTGTTCGTTGTATGAGGTCACACACGATTTCAGCTGCCGTGACTTTGGGGTGTTCGTTGTATGAGGTCACACACGATTTCAGCTGCCGTGACTTTGGGGTGTTTGTTGTATGAGGTCACACACGCTCCCAGCTGCCGTGACTTTGGGGTGTTCGTTGTATGAGGTCACACACGCTCCCAGCTGCCGTGACTTTGGGGTGTTCGTTGTATGAGGTCACACACGATTTCAGCT
Organism: Mixophyes fleayi; assembly: GCF_038048845.1. Taxonomy (NCBI): domain Eukaryota; kingdom Metazoa; phylum Chordata; class Amphibia; order Anura; family Limnodynastidae; genus Mixophyes; species Mixophyes fleayi. The sequence continues at coordinate 39,796,526 of NC_134411.1, read as the reverse complement.
GCCGTGACTTTGGGGTGTTCGTTGTATGAGGTCACACACGATTTCAGCTGCCGTGACTTTGGGGTGTTTGTTGTATGAGGTCACACACGATTTCAGCCCGCAGTCTCTCACTACCTATCACACAGGTTATAAACCTACTGAATCGCCCCCAACACAGCGCTCTCACACCCCCAGACACTTCAGGTTCTGCCACCACCTATTGAGTACAGGCAATAGGACCCCAATATACTGTCCCACACTGGCACACAGGCTTTTAGTTATTCACCAACTAGCAAAACCCATACCAGCACACACAGGGTTAACTCTTCACACCTCCAGACTGTTACACAAATGTAAATGCAGCACACACAGATTGTTAATCAAATGTATCAACAAATCACACACTGGCATTCCAAGGGTTAACTGGGTCGAGCAATCTGACTCTTCTAAACAGGCTAATGGATTTGTTAGAGTATCAAGGACGCAAATTATTACATTATAGATTTAATATACAAAAATACAGGACATTCAGATATAAAGAAAAATAATGAATAAACAATTAATAGACTGACAGGACAAGCAAAGCAGTTTCAAATAAAAGGGGTTACATTCAGATTTGCACTTACATGAATTGCATTCTGGCCAAGGGAAATTTGGCTTTGAAGAAGATGAACAGCTTATCAATGGGAATTGATTTCCCAGACAGTCTGACAGTTTGTTCTTTCAGAACACAGGTTTTTAAGCAACAAGACATGGGATGGTCTTCACAGGGGCCGTGTTTAATGCTAATAGGGGGCAGGGATGTCCCCTGGGTGTCACTATACTTTGCTCACAAATATTCCCAAAGTTTTGACCTGTGGGTAATTCTTCACAGATCTATCCCTGAGAAATAATTCCCCGTTCAATAAACCGGTCATAATCTCCCACACATTTAAATACCAAACGTGACAGAATTATGACAATGTGACATAGCTTTTCCAAAGATATGTGATTTTAGCTGTTCACGGATACCCCCCGTACTTGTCATTCACAACCCTGGTGTGTTTGCTGCTCCTCAGTATGGCGTAACCCCCAGATTTCCCAAAATATGAGCTATGACAACATTTTCCTTTGAAGGTCACATTTCTATATACCTGTATAGGCTTTCACATGCTGCCTACCAGGATCTCCAGCTGTGATCGGCCCCACAAAGTCTATTCAAGTGCTAAAGCTAACAGTGAGAGATCCTGGAAGCTGCTAAAGGTGGCAGGCTTATCTTCTCACACTGGGATGTGCAAAGCCATGAAACACATTTACATCAGACTCTCTGGGCTAGATTTACTAAACTGCGGGTTTGGAAAAGTGGAGATGTTGCCTATAGCAACCAATCAGAGTCTAGCTTTCATTTATTTAGTGCATTCTACAACATGACAGCTAGAATCTGATTGTTTGCTATAGGCTAATAATTATCTCTATAGATAATTATGTATTTTTTACCTGCATTTCTGATTGGTCGCTTCACATATAAGGACCTGTATCGGATGCATGGATTATTTATTACTTTGATAAAGACCCAAGGACTCGGGTCTAAACGCTTTGGCAAATTAGAACTTCTGCTGACAAGTTGTTCCTACCGTAAGAGGAGGAGATGATCTGCCTTTATGTCAATCGGGATTTAACCCTTTCTATTCTGACCTCTACATACCGCTCTGGTAGGTGTGAACTTGCTCATAATGAGGATTTTATACTGTTGGCTTTATTTTAATAAATTGTATTGAAGGTATTATGCCAGATTCTGGCGTTTCCTTTTTTCTCTTCACATATCCATGATAATTGGTAAATCCAAGAAGAGATTGTGATATCTGTGACCTTCATTGATGTTTCAACTAGATATTTCTCTAGGTTTCTATAAGTAACTACAGCTTTAGGGGTTTATATGCCCCGGAAATTAACCCTTTCTTCCTTCTTTTTTATGATCTTCGTTTGGATATGGGAACACGTTGTTGAAAGAGCATGTGATAAGGGCATTTGGAATCTGCCAGTGACTTTATCTTTTAAAGGACTTGAGTATTCAATTACTCTTTTGTATGAACTTTTGTATTTACCTCGGTGAGCGCTGTCTAGATGTGTTCTGTATGTTTGTGTATGATTAGGATTTGGTGGTATCCCTTTTGCATTTAGTGGCAGCAACTGAGAGGGAGCGCTGTGAAGGAGCTGTTTCTTTCTTTTCTCTGTCTGGAATAGTGAGCTAGGGGAAGTTTAGTTCAGCTTTTGCAGTTTAATATTGCAGTTCTATTGCTCTAAACTTCGAATGTCGATGATTTTGCTTGGAGCTCTCAGCAAAAATTTAAATAAGCTCCTGAAATAATGCTTTTCATGTTTGCTTTCAATGTCCATAACTCAAGTTACTGTATATTATACTGAACAAAATTTTTGCTCCAGTTTCATCTGCTTTTTCTTCCCTACCCCTTAATCTTAGGATATTTTATCCAGAAAGAGAATTTGTTGGAGAGACACCTTTCTGACCTCTCCCAGCATTTCATTGGTCACTGCTTGTAGCCAAACTGGGCAGTGATTATAGTAATGGGAAGAACTGGAGGTAACTGAAGAAAAAGTAGAAGGGATAATTCCTAAAGAACAGCTCAGTAAATTTTACTTTCCTACTTGGAATAGGTACTAATAATAATTAGGAACTGGAGAACAACGACTGTACTACTACTATCGTCACAGCTGTCACTGATACTACTGTTATTATTGTTACTGCTATCATCACCACCATCGTTACCACAACGTCATCTACTACTGGTACTTCTACCTCCATTATTACTTATACCATTAATACTCCGTGTAGTAATGTTATATTAGTGGTACTTTCTACTAATTCAGGGACCTGTTTTATTACTATTACTAATAAATAAATTGTGCATCAAAATGTTTCATGTAAGTTTATTATTTTGACTTCATAAGAAAAGCTTAGTCATCCAATGTTTAAAAGATAGAAAATACTCTTAGCTTATTTATCCTTAACTCACACTAATTATATTAAATGATTATAAGGTAACGTTACTATAGCAAGAAATATATGCAGTTTTACTACAAAATGTCATGACTTTCTTTCATCAAGCAAATGCAATTTTGTATTCAGTTCAGGTCTACATAATATAACATAACATTTGGGAAAAAATATACAGCCTAAAAGTCCAGCGTTTGAGGTCAATATGGAAAAGATCTCCACAGCCACCATGTATTTCCCTTTGGTGCTCAGATAAGCCGGGATCATTGCAATCCAGACACTGCAGAACACCAGCATGCTGAAGGTGATGTATTTGGCCTCATTAAAACTGTCTGGTAATGTCCGGGCTATAAAGGCTGTAATAAAACTCACAGCTGCCAGAACCCCCATATAACCCAGGACAGAGTAGAACCCAATAACTGAACCTTCATTACACTGAACGATGATCTGTCCCTGATAAGAGTGTGTGTCCAGCTCCTGGAAGGGAGGAGAGATAGACAACCAACTAATAGAGATCATAACTTGGACAGATGAGCAGATACAGACTACACAATTGGGCAGTTTCACACCCATCCATTTTCTCCATACACTGCCGGGTTTGGTGGCATTGAAAGCGATGCAAACCATGATAGTCTTGGCCAACACAGAGGAGACAGCTATGGAGAAGAGGATTCCAAAAGAGATCTGACGCAGCATGCAGGTTATATCCACAGGACGACCGAGGAAGAGGAACACACAGAGGAAGCTCAGCATGATGGAGACCAGGAGAAGGAAGCTGAGGTTCTTGTTATTGGCTTTTACAATAGGTGTATCCTGATGTGATATAAAAATTCCCAATATTAGCTGAGTTAGGAAACAGAAGAAAATTGAGACAGAAATAAATACTACAGAGATCTCATCATTTGTGTAGGACAGAAAGTCTTCATATTTGGAAATGCACAAATCCTTCTTTTCATTCGGCCATTCATCATCCTGACATTTAAGGCAATTTTTACTGTCTGCAAAAACGCATAATTGATAAAGACAAGTTATTGTACAGTTTTGAGTACTTTTCAACAACGAAAACATAGCGGATCTTAAGAGTTCAGAGAGCAACTAGATAAAATATTGACTCCAATTATTATGTCCAAATATATTAGAGGTTAATGCAAAGCTTTATTGTTGGTAATAAAATGATTGAATTAAATATAATTGGAGTAAAATGAATCTTTAATGAGTGATTATAAAATCGTATGTAGCTAAAAAGTTTACAAAATGTAGTTTAATAATTTCTGCATCCTAACAAATATACAGTTCTTGATCCCCCAAAGTAGCAGGTTGGAGATAAAGTGTAAATACGCAACTTACTTATTCATCAGTTATTTATCTAAAACATGTATTGTAAATCAACAATGCCAGTTTGTCACCGTGACCAGTACCATTCATATTTTTGTTATTTAAAAAAAAGTCAGGATTTCCCCTTTATATTTTCTGCAACTGGCCCTTGATTTAGCCATTCACCTAGACTGTGGAAAAGGCCTCAATGCGAAAGAAATAGCAGACACAGGTTTACAGCTTATTGATCATACAGATACGATCACCGACCCTTATCTCCTACAGTCACTGTGAGGAGTGATACTAAAGAATAAAATAAGGAGTGGACTATCATAAATACATACAAGGATGACGACCAAGTGTTTGTTCATACAATCACTGCGAGGAGCAGTACTGTAAAAGGTAGTAAGTTAAATTAATATATATATAGATATGGTTCCAGAGTACCTACTCCTACAGTCACTGTGAGGAGCAGTGTTGCAAAAAGACATAAGGATGGGAATGTTGGCAATGATTACTTTCATCTACATCTTGTTTATTTAAGAAAACAAAGATAAAGAAATAATAACAATAAAGAGAGTGTGAATAACTAGCACCAGCACTACCAGCTGAGGTCTGGTTCTCACTAAAGGAGGAGGACAGTGAGAATGAGGTCCCCCTGCTAATGTAGTTACCAGTGTCAGACTTCATAAGTTGGGCTGAATCTTTGCTCTTAGCTTTCCCATCACTTTTTCTAAACTGTTAGCTTTTGTTTAATGTTATTGTATTTAATGATCCCATTAATGTACAGCTCTGCATACCATGTCAACACTTCATAAATAATGGGTACTAACAATAATTGGTTAGTTTTTGAATCATATGCATTTATATTTTGTCTTTCAGCATTGCTAATTAAAATGCTTTTATCATAAAGGTACAAAGTGAACATGTTCGATTGCAAAAGGCAACAAGTTTTTCCCCTTAATACTTAAGGCCATTAGGGTAACAATGTTTTTGCACATGTGCCCTAATTATTTCTGGGAAGTTTATTTGTAATTGGCATGTAACTGTTAAGAGCGTCGGCTCCCCGCTGCTCGATCTTACAGGGCAACGGAGATGCTGTTCTGCTCAGCGCTGTGTCCCAGAAACGCTGGACAGCCAGGCGCAAGCGCAGTAGTATCCTGTAGTGTAGCCAGAGCCTGTGGGATAATTAAGCAGTGTTATACACCTGCTGGGGGGCTCATTGGGATACACCTTATCCCCCTTCCCTGATTGGTCACCTTGAGAATTTAAGGCAGGGAGGGCTTAACCTCGCTGCCGGTTATAGTGTGGATTTTGCCTGTTGCTGACCTGCTCCTGTTCTGTTACCCGTGTTCCTGTGGATACTCTGCCTCTCTGTTATTGGACCTCCTGTTGTGACCACTAGCCAGTTTCTGGATTCTGCTTATGTTCTGGTGACCCTGACCTTTTGGCTTGTTTTTCAGGCACTCTTGATCGCTGCCAGCCCTGACCATTTAACCTTTCCCCTACTATTCTGTTTGCTTCGGACCCCTGACCTCGACTTACGTCTGATCACCTGTTATAATCTGAATTTCCTCCTCCTGCCTTGCTGCTGCGGTGTTAAACTTGCACTACAATAGAGTGAAGACCTGGGGGTATCCTAGTTCATGTGAGCGCGTCAAGCTCTACGGGAAAGGCGACTGATATAGGCGAAGACCTCTACCGCTAGTTCTGCAAATTTATTACGGGCCTGTCAGACTAACAGTAACTTGCGTCTGCGTCAAAAAGTACAAGCTGGATTATAAATTGCACATAAGTAAGGTACATGCAACTCAAAATGCACAAAACACAAGTGCTCAGATTAATTTTTCTTCTGGCTGCAATTTTCTGCTCAACAGCTGATAATTGGGTTAGAAGAGTCCCTAGGTTATGTGTTACTTGGGAGAAATACTTCTTTTGTATGAAAGTGCCCCAGGTTCTGCCAGGGGAGACGAGAAGGGGATCATGCAACCAGGCCGGCACCTGAAGGGTTAATGAAGACGCAGGCCTGACGGCTATTTTGACAGAGCTTCAGGGACAATCCTTCCTGCTGCTCTATCTCTCTTTTGACTCAATCTCCATCCCATGAAGCTAAGTACCAGGGGTTAGAGGAGCTTGTGATTATCTGAGCCCAGGTGCTCAGCCTCAGGAGAATGACCGCATGACTGGATGACTGATTAGCTGAGAGTGAGACTTTTGCTACAGAGACTGGACCAGACAGTTACTACGCAAGTAACTGTCAAACAAAAGAAACTGCAAAGTTGCATCAATTATAGTAAAATACTCATTAATATTACACCATGAACACATTAAAAATTGTAGTTATGTCACTGTGTATGAACAATATCCTTTATTAAAATGCTTAAAGTAGAATAAACACATAGTAACACATTTAAAGCTATGGCACAATTATATGATTTATTTGTAGTAATCTATACTACATGAGATGAGCAACAATAGGTATAACAAATATTTCTAAATAGGATCAATTCTTGCAATCTGAGTGGAAAAAAGCGACACAGACTCAATTAAACTTAGTTGCCAGAAAGTAATAACTTAGCATGTAAATTACTGAACCACATTATAATATCACAGATCATTTTCCAAAAATTGTACATCATAAAAGATAATCGCGTAGTCAGTTAAATTGCATTTATTGGTTTCCCTTTAATGTGTTATAATTTGACATAATCCTCATTATCATCATCATTTATTTATATAGTGCCACTAATTCCGCAGCACTGTACAGAGAACTCACTCACATCAATCAGTCCCTGCCCCATTGGGGTTTACAGTCTAAATTCCCTAACACACACACAGACAGACACAGATTAGGGTAAATTTGTTAGCAGCCAATTAACCTACCAGTATGTTTTTGTAGTGTGAGAGGAAACCGGAGCACCCGGAGGAAACCCACATAAACACGAGGAGAACATACAAACTCCTCACAGGTAAGTCCATGGTCAGGAATTGAACTTATGACCCCAGTGCTGTAAGGCAGAAGTGCTAACCAATGCTTTTTTAAGTTGGATATCCTTGAAGTATTTATGACACTATGATTTTACACATTTTTTAACCATATTATACAATCTTATGGCCCAAAACTAAAATACACATAGCATATGAACACTTGTGACAGGGCGGGATCACCCGCTCAGTGACCTAGACTTCCTTTTATGCTCCCCTTCCTTCTCCTTGCAATTTAATCTCAACTTTCTTGAAGAATAGGTATATGGGAAGGGAGGTGCATTAATGTTATCCGGGGGGGTATTGGTTGAAAGTTATGAGGGGGGGTATGGGTGTATTAATGTTATCTGTGTGGTATGGGTGTATTATGTTATCTGGGGGTATGGGTGTATTATGTTATCTGGGGGTATGGGTGTATTATGTTTTTTGGGGGAATGGGTATATTAATGTTTTCTGGGGGTACAGGTATATTAATGTTAACTGGGGGTATGGGTGTATTATGTTATCTGTGGGTTATGGGTGTATTATGTTATTTCAGGGGTATGGGTGCATTAATGTTATCTGGGGCTGTGGGTGTATTATGTTATCTGGGGGTATGGGAGTATTATTGTTATCTGTGGGTATGGGGGTATTAATGTTACCTGGGGATTATGGGTGTGTTAATGTTATCTGAAGGTATAGGTGCATTATTATTATTATTATTATTAATATATATTTATAAGGCGCCACAAGGCATCCGCAGCGCCGTACAGAGACAAACAAAATCACAATACAATGGGAGACAGCACAGTACAGTAAACACAGCAACTCAGTACGCTCAATGCACAGCTAGAGAGGGCGGGGAAGGGGGAGGGAGGATCCGCAAACGACGGGGCCCAAGAAGGAGGGCGCGGAAGACAGGGAGGGAGGAGGGAGCGAGAGTGGACGTGGGGTGGAGGACCCTCGAGGAGGAGGGCTAAGTAGCTGGAGAGCAGAGTTAGAAGTGGTGGAAACAGGAGGAGAGATGGCCCTGCTCAGAGGAGCGTACAATCTAAGGGGAGGGGTGGACAGACAGAGAGACGCAGGGGAGAGAGGGAGAGTAGGGGGACAGAGGCAGAAGATAAGGTAGGAAGTTAAGTGGGAGACAGAAAGGCTTTAAGAAAAAGGTGGGTTTTTAGGGCCTGTTTGAAGCTGGACAGATTAGGGGAAGATCTGATGGAGGGAGGGAGCTTGTTCCAGTGGAGGGGGGCAGCGCGGGCGAAGTTTTGGATACGCGCGTGGGAGGAGGTTATAAGGGGGGAAGAGAGGCGACGGTCAGAGGCAGAACGGAGAGGGCGGTATAGAGCATGAATAGAGAGGAGGGTGGAGATGTAGGGCGCAGTGGAGTTGGCGAGGGCCTTGTAGGTGAGTGTGAGGAGCTTAAAGAGGATTCTGAAGGGGAATGGGAGCCAGTGAAGGGCTAGGTAGAGGGGGGAGATAAAAGAGGAGCGGCGAGAGAGGAAAATAAGCCTAGCTGCAGCGTTAAGGACGGATCGAAGGGGATCGAGATGAGAGTGGGGGAGGCCAGTGAGGAGGAGGTTGCAGTAGTCCAGGCGGGAGATGATCAGAGAGTGGATAAGGCATTTGGTGGCATCTTGGGAGAGGAAGGGCCGGATGCGAGCGATGTTGCGCAGCTGGAAGCGGCAGGATTTAGCAAGAGAGAGGATGTGGGGGCCAAAGGAGAGAGAGGAGTCGAGGATGACACCAAGGCAGCGAAGTTGGGGGACAGGGGAGATAGAGGTGTTGTCGACAGTGATGGAGAGGTCAGAAGGGGATGGGGTATGAGAGGGAGGAAAAACTATGAGCTCAGTTTTGGCAAGGTTAAGTTTGAGGAATCGAGAGGACATCCAGGAGGAGATGGCAGAGAGGCAGGCGGACACCCTAGAGAGGAGGGAGGGAGAAAGATCAGGAGAGGAGAGGTATAGTTGAGTGTCGTCAGCGTAAAGGTGGTAGCTGAAGCCGAAGGAGCTGATGAGTTCACCCAGGGAGGAGGTGTATAGAGAGAAGAGTAAGGGTCCCAGAACAGAGCCCTGAGGGACCCCGACTGGAAGGGTGGATGGGGGGGAGAGAGACCCAGAGGTGGTGACAGAGAAGGAACGGTGAGTAAGGTAAGAGGTGAACCAGGACAGGACTGGGCCGGAGAGGCCGAAAGACTGGAGGGTGTGAAGGAGGAGGGGGTGGTCAACGGTGTCAAAGGCTGCAGAGAGGTCAAGGAGGATGAGAAGGGAGAAGTGGCCCCTGGCTTTTGCAGAGAGGAGGTCATTGGTGACTTTAGCCAGGGCAGTTTCAGTGGAGTGGAGTGGGCGGAAACCAGACTGGAGAGGATCAAGGAGGGAGTATTCAGAAAGGTAGGAGGTGAGACGGCTGCAGACGAGCCTCTCGAGAATTTTGGAGGCAAAAGGGAGAAGAGATATGGGGCGATAGTTCGAGAGAGAAGTGGGGTCGAGATTAGGTTTCTTAAGAATGGGGGATACGAGAGCATGTTTGAAGGAGGAGGGGAAGATGCCAGTGGAGAGGGAGAGATTAAAGAGGTGAGCGAGGTGGGAGCAGGTGGTGGGGGAAAGGGAGCGAAGAAGGTGGGAGGGGATGGGATCCAGGGGGCAGGTAGTGGGGGGGAGGATAAAATGAGAGAGTGGACTTCCTCGCCGGTGGTGGGACGGAAGGAGTGGAGGGGAAGGTGGTTGGGGGGGGAGGACAGAAGAGTGGGAGGGGTGGAAGAGAGAGTGGAGGAGGAGATTTCAAGTCGGATGGCCTCGATTTTAGAAGAGAAGAAGGAGGCGAAATCAGAGGCAGTCAGGGAGGAGGGGGTGGGGGGAGGGGAGGGGGCCAAGAGAGTGCTGAAGGTGGCAAAGAGGCGGCGGGGGTTAGAGGACTGGGAAGAGATGAGGGATTTAAAGAAAGATTGTTTAGCGAGTGAGAGGGCAGAGCTGTAGGATGAAAGGATGAATTTAAAGTGGAGGAAGTCAGCCAGGGAGCGGGATTTTCTCCAGTGACGTTCGGCGCAACGGGAGCATTTTTGGAGGAAGCGGGTAAATTTGGAGTGCCAGGGTTGGGGTTTGGAGCAGCGGGGGTGGACGGAGTAGGCAGGGGCGACCGCGTCCAGAGCGGAGGTGAGGGTGTGATTGTAGAGGGAGACCGCCTGGTTGGGGCAGGCCTGGGAGGAAAGGGGAGAATTATGATGTCTTGTAGGTATGGATGTATTATGTTATCTTGTAGGTATGGGTGCATTATGTTATCTGGGGGTATGGGAGTATTAATGTAATCTGGGGATATGGGTATATTATGCTATCTGGGAGTATAGGTATATTATGTTATTTGGGGGTATGGGTATATTAATGTTATCTGAGGGTACGGGTGTATTAATGTCATCTAGGGGTTATGGGTGTATTAATGTTATCTGAGGAGTATGGGTGTATTAATGTTAACTGGGGGTATGGGTGTATTAATGTTATCTAGGGGTATGGATATATTAATGTTATCTTGTAGGTATGGGTGTATTATTGTTATTTGAGGGGTATGGGTGTATTAATGTTAACTGGGGGTATGGGTGTATTAATGTTATCTGAGGGTATGGGTATATTAATGTTATCTTGTTGGTATGGGTGTATTAATGTTATCTGAGGGGTATGGGTATATTATTGTTATCTTGGGGTATGGGCTTATTAATGTTATCTTATGGGTATAGGTGTGTTACATTATCTGGGGGTGGGGGATGGGTATATTAATGTTGTGTATATATATAGTAATATGACTTTACTTGATAAAAGGTAAATGGAGGTTCACAAAATGTAACCACTCCAATAAAATATGTGAAGGTTCCATTGAAATCTCCAACATTCTCCACCTGCGACTGCTGGTTGCTTGTTTCAAACAGGGAGTGGTGATATCAATGCCCCTCCCACATGATCTGTTCATTCATGAGATTGGGAAATGTACAAATTTATTTGCATGTTTATAGAGCACATAAAATGTACCAGTTGTATTGGATATTTCTCCCTCGGAGCACGGAGCACAGTCATAGCAGCAGGGATGTATTCCAGGTCTTGGGACCTTTCTGCTCCCAGGTAAACACATTCTTGAGCAGCGAGAGTCTGGAATCTGAAATAGATATAATATATTTATGTGACAGTTTTCATGTATATATATATATATACATATATATATATATATATATATTGTTTTACAATTCTTAATGTTTTAGATCTAAGTCTTATGTAATCACCATATCTTCCCGAGGGATTCTTAAATTATTTTACATGGAGATCGATCTATCACACATTATTTAAAATGTTCTTTTTCTTATTAACTTTTAGGGCTAGATTTACTAAGCTGCGGGTTTGAAAAAGTGGGGATGTTGCCTATAGCAACCAATCAGATTCTAGCTTTCATTTATTTAGTACATTCTACAAAATGACAGCTAGAACCTTATTGGTTGCTATAGGCAACATCCCCACTTTTTCAAACCTGCAGCTTAGTAAATCTAGCCCTTAATCTTCCTCCCTCCAATTTCACAATATATCGCCTTGTTCTAGAAATTTATTTTTCCAAAAATCTGTCTTGCTGGTCTTTGTTAACCCCTTCACTGTTGAGTCGTTTCTCATCCCAATGCTGAACCTTTTTTGCCATTTGCTTGGGCTAGTCACATTTCAATATCAAAAGACTTTCAATATTCAGAAAATGCCGCTAGTTTGCATAAACCTCCTAAGAAAGTGAATTATAAGAAATGTGTGTATTTATTTTCTAAACACTACCAATAAATACTTTGTGATGATTGCTTTGGCAACCAATTTCCAAAACAGCAATAAGCAGGACCATAGGTTGTCATAATAAAATCTACACTTGCAAATGATATTGCATTTTATTTGCTAGTTTACATGGTCTTGAAATGAAATATAAATTGTGTAGGGATAATATAGATAGCCCATTTTTTTAAAAAATAGATTACCTACTTCATCAAAAGAGGGTACCCCTGGGTTCATTGACCAGGATGGGGAAGACCTAAGCAGTTATAGAAGCCAATTCTCCCCTTATCCTACTAATTTAGGTTTACCAGGAGTTTTGTAGGAACACATAAGAGCCTACGGTAGCATAAAATGTAAATACGGCCCTGACTAAATGTGTTATTTAAAAAAAGAAAAATGGAATAATTTAGGGGAAAAGGTTGTTAAGGATGGAAACGTCTATGAGTCTATCACTGAGTGTTTTCTATAATGAAAATGTGTAATTAGGATAATGCATCCTCTGTTGTAAATTATAACGTTATAAGAAGTTACCGTGGAGTCTCTGACCATAAGGTAAGAACAAGGCCACAGAGCTTTTATATAGGTCATAGAGTGCTGAGGTTACTTCTAGTATGCTGAGCATTGTAAGGGGTAGGGGCATCGTTTAGTCAGAATATTCATTGATAAACCAATCTTCATAATTCCTTACATTACACGCGATGGTCTTAAGGTTGCAGCAATAACTGAGGGTGCAGCCTACAGGAAGTCACATGACACAACTTCCTTTTTCATATTACAGATGTATCCTTTGATTAGGAAACATTTGTGTCCATTAATGGAACATGAGAGAATGAACCCTACTGATCCTCATGTCAGAAATATGTAAGTGAAGCACCTTACATCTGATGTAAGGTGAACACTGTTTATAGAAAAAAATATTTATAGAAACATCAATTAAAATTGTCAATTGATGTGATATATATAAGAATTAAGTAAACAGTGATTGTACCTAACCTGATTGACACCCTTCTTCCATGTTACTGCACTTTTATTGATTAAAATCTGACGATCTTCTTTATCCAATGGTCTGAATTCACCAACTTGCAATGATCTCACTTTCATTTGATTTGTTATTATCCAATTTAAAATCTGATAATTAGTAATAAAATGTCCATTTTCATCAAAAAATAGAGGTGAGTCATCATCAGATGAATATTTAAGATTCTTCAAATAGTGATGTAACTTTAAAACAATTAAATGAAGCGAATTCATAATATTGTGCATAATATACAGATAACTTAAAATGACTAATTAACTATATATTATTATGGATATATTGATTCAGCTAGTGTCCACTGGCTAACGATGTGAAGTTTGTATGTTCTCCCCGTGTTTGCGTGGGTTTCCTTCGGGTTCTTCGATTCCCTCCCACATTCCAAAAACATACTGGTAGGTTCATTGGCTGCTGTAAAAGAACTCTAATGTTTGTGTGTTTCCTGTGGTAGAGACTTTAAACTGTCAGGAACTGATGTGAATGATCAAATATTCTCTGCATTGTGAAATATGGCGGCACTATATAATAACTAACAGTGTAATGTAGCCCCTGACCATCTGTGGGGCAGTGTAGGTGTAAACACCTAATACCGGCCACCCAGGTGTAGCTCAGCCCTTTCTAACCCAGGCACAATGAGTTGTTCACTTCACTGATTCAGTCTCAGTTGTACCACGGTCAATTCTCTTGCCCTGATCTCACTAGAGGGTACCTCTTCCTCTTTAGCCGTTCCACACCCAGCCGACATTAATACTCATGCCTGGACTTTTGTCACACTTGCTTCTCTAGGGAAGTCTCCAGCTATCTCGTCTCTCCAGCCGGTCACACCGACTTAGAGGCAACTTTGATTTCACATCGCTACTCTCAGCAGTTATACTGACTCCTCTCTCTACATCTTGTTGGGTTTCAGAACCTATCTCTTGCAACTCAAGTTCTTGCTCTCACATACATTATTAGTTACAGTTGAGTCTCAGAGTGTCCCTCTCAGTAACCACACAACCACTATCCCTGATCCCTGCTATACTGGAAGAGGGTACTGGCTACATTCAAATGCTCCTGTCCTGCCACTATGCACTAGCCTGTCATACAGGTGGTTTCATTCATACCCCATCACTCAGGGGCATCACACAGGTACATTCGTCCAAAAGACACATTAGATCTAGAAATGTAGAGAACTGCATGTGTAAATTGTATAAGTAAACATGTACAAAAATGCAAGATATCTTTATTTTGTGTTTATCTAATAAGAAAAAAAAGAAAAAATGTGTTAGAATATCTGATACACATCTCAGGCATAGGGCAGCAGAAGTAGTGCCACAAGTATGTACTTCATGTGGTGTCCCCATCAGGAAATTTTAAGCGTTGCAAATCAGAAAAAAAAATGTATTGCCCCACTGGTAATAAAATAGCATGTCACTATAATATAATAAAATAATAAATATTTCCATTTCATATAATCATTAATGATATTTGGCCCACTAATTAATTGATAAAATAATTTGACCCCCGTAAGATTAATTAATAATAATTTTTGCCCCTCTAAACAAGAAATCATGATTACTCTCATAATTAAAACTTATATTTTGTCTCCTCTTATGTAAGAATGGCCAGAGAGATCTAACAACATGCTTTTTTTATTCTGTTAAATCTCAACCGAGTTTGACCAAACCATCAGCAGGATAGGTGTTTTAGAATCGACACAAATTGCCGGAGATTGGATTTTGGAATGTCAAAATCGCAGGTTAATACATATGGTGACTTTGCACATACTCATACAATCGCCAGTAGTCAAATTGCTGAAAAAAAATCGCAGCTTGATACATTTACCCCCAGGTCTTTATTATTGGTGTCAGTTTTTTAGATCACTTGAATTGACTGTAGAGAGGCATTTCTCCACTGACAGACAATTATAATGTGCAGCGAGCTCTGATTCTTCTGCAGAGTTGCCTGGATGTGCACGCGCCCATTTGTTTCACAGTCTAGGGACTCACCTACAGGAGATGCCTTGGCGTTGACAGGTGAGATTATCCCAATATAGCTATATTGGAATATTTATATGCTGTACCTACTGACACATAGTGATTTATATGTTTGCTTTAGAGTGCCAGACAATTAATTGTCCTGGCTGCACTTTTTCAAATTATTTCCTTCATTGCTACACATTTCATTAAATTAAAGAAGCGTGTATTCTTTTTCACAGATTAAAGACCGTACACAAATGTTGCATATTCATATAATCTGAACAATTTTCTGGAGGGAGACACAGTTTGGTGCAAGTTTCGGATAGACTGATTACACAGGAATTCTGAGAAATGACATGGTTATAACAGGAAATGTGCAGATGGGGTCTATTTATGAAGACCCCCTTAGATATTTAGATTTTCTATCGCTGCGTAAATGAAAACATAGAAAACCAGCCCCCAAAACAAAATAAATCAAATGTTTTATTTTAATTCTAATAAATTTTTCCTGTGGGCACACCCAGCTACCGCCGTCCTGAGATGGTGATAGCAACCAGAGTAGTACTTGTACTGCTTGGGAGACCCCAAGCGATGGCCACCTGTCTGTAATAACCTTTACTGGCCGGGGCATTTAGTAAATAATTGGAACCCTTACATTTTGCGATAAAAATCCCCTTTTTGCAGGATTTAGGGCTTATCTCCCTTTAATAAATAGACCAATTGGAGAGAAAACTACTCAGTATATAAATATACCCTGCATTAAACAGCATTGTTTGTGAGTCTCTTTGTGGTTTCCAGCTTCAAAATAAAACTGAACAATTCGTTCAAAGTAACACATTCATTTGAAAATAAAACTCTTCCATAATTATTCATCTTTATACTATGTAATATGTAGTTAATGGTGTCCTTCCTATAGAAGGTATTTTTTAAATACATTTCCAAATGGACGTCAGTTAGAGACCATCATTTGTTAATACATTTTTGTTACCTGATGTTTATAAGAGTAGAATTTAGTTTCCATTTTTTGATGTTCATTGTACAGAAATAAGTGCATAATATTTAGAGCACGAGCCATAACAGTGACTGCTAAATACACTCGCGGGAAAATCCCATAGTAGCTAAAATGGCGTAGTCGTATAATCATCTCTTTTCCAGAGCATTTATGAAGACTTATATTATACATGGGGCCATAATTATAACACTCTGATTGGTTACTGAAGCAACAATTATAGTATAATATGTAAATATGTTCAAGTAACTTATCTTTAGGGTAATTGTCAGGTATAATTTTCTTTAAGAATCTCAACATATCTGGTAATACTATTTGCAAATTGTCAAGAACCAAACTACCATTAAATATATTGCCAATCAATTCCATGAGAAACTTGTTATTTGCCCATATAGGACTCAAGACTATGGTCCGGTCACTGAGAACATCATACATTACTTCTAGACATTTCATGAAAGTCTGAGAAAATGTCCCACAAAGTATTATAACTTTAGCATTTGATTTTCTTATTATTTGAGCAGTCCTTTTATTTATCCAGTCTTTATGTTTGAAGCTCATTTTTATGGTGAAAGCAACACAGATGCCTCTTCTGGTCACATAATTTGTCAGAAGTTCAACTTCCATATCTCCGCTGTCATCATCTGAGGCTAAAATTCCAATCCACGTCCATCCAAAATATTTTAGAATTTTAGATAACATTGAATAAATAGTGCGATCATTTTGAAGAGTTCTGAAAAAAGTTGGATAAAAACGTCTGTCACCTAGCGCAGAATGTGTTGCACCATAGCTGATCTACAAGGAACAAATAAATACAATAAGTAATATATGTTTTACAATTTAAAGTCTGACTGCCTATTAAACTTTTTAAGTATCTGCTTGGTTTTGTGAAGTGAATCACATATTGGGCCATAGTGACTAGATTCATTTCACAAAGATTTTATTAAAAGTTCAAACAAAATATAATTTCAAAATACATTTTATAGATTTAAACAACTTTATTATAGACATTTAATTAATTTGTCATTACATTTGACTTTTCATATATAACTTGCAGTTTTAGATCAATTATTTGAAAGACATTCTAATTAGAAAAGGACATTTAAATAATATAAACAAAATAATTTGGTCTGTTAAGCAATATATGTGGAGATCTCCGGTAGAGAGGAGTAAAACTCCAACATTAGAATTATTTAATATATTGTTATGTTTGACATTTTTATAGAATTTGTTGTCTTAAATTAATATTTGAAAACACAATTTTGTTAAAAACAAATAAACATTAAAAGATAATTTTGTTTCAAATTTCAAAACATTTTATAACCCACGCTTCAAAAATTAATTAGCCATCAATGAAACACTGATAGTTATATTAGCAACTTAAAATTTGTATTTTCTATGTCCTTGTACATTCGCTATCCCATCATGGACACTCCTTGTCTTCCACCAAGAAACCTCTAAAACTTAACCCTTTCGGCCACAAGTCAGCACTAAGGTAATTCAAGACAAGATAGAGGCAGGAGAGCAGTGCAAACAACTGTGGATTCATCATTCCATCTCTAGGCTGTTCACAGTTTTTATCAACTCTCCCCCCCTCCTTGTTCTCATCTTCAGTGATTATTATAGAACTGTACATTATTCTACAAACCTTTATCCAGTGCACTGGTAGCTCTACCATATTTGCAATAAATAATTTAGCGGTTTCATGTACACTGTCTGATTTCATATACCTTCTGTTGAATCATCTAATAACCTAGCACCTACGCCTAGGAGCCACGGTGGCGCAGTGGTTAGCACATCTGCCTTACAGCACTGGGATCATGAGTTCAATTCCCGACTATGGCCTTATCTGTGAAGAGTTTGTATGTTCTCCCCATGTTTGCGTGGGTTTCCTCCGGGTGCTCCGGTTTCCTCCCACACTCCAAAAACATACTGGTAGGTTAATTGGCTGCTAACAAATAGACCCTAGTCTGTGTGTGTGTTTGTTAGAGAATTTAGACTGTAAGCTCCAATGGGGCAGGGACTGATGTGAGTGAGTTCTCTGTGCAGCGTTGCAGAATTAGTGGCACTATATAAATAAATGATGATGATGATATTCTACCATGAATTTATATTGAATATGTAGAAAACATCCAGAGTAACTGATGATCAGATACAGAGCAAACACAGGTTTCTAGTAATGGTAGCCTCAAACAGCTGTAGTAATTAGAGGTCTTCAGAAACATTGGCAATCTGTGGTACTTCAAACAGTATAATAACAGTTCTGACAGTAGACAATATTACTTACAGATCCAATATTGATAATGCAGGGTAACCAATCTTTCTAATCACATTAAGGAAGCAAAAGTCCAAACGCAAGTGAGACAAACCCAGACTCCCTCAGTGCAGTATCAACGGGCAGAATGATGTATAAAGATTTCTCTACTAGCCAAGATGTGTTATTGATTTGCATTTTACACAAATTTAATCGCTGATTGCCAAATGTGTGCAATTAACTATTGTGGTTTCTAATTGGTTTCTAATTGAATAAATAAAGTGGGATCACCCTCATTACACCAATTTCCTTCTGATGAAAGTGCAGTCTGCACAAAAGCGTTCTTTATCATTCTGGAGCTGTAACAACTATTTCTGCTATACTAATTTTCAAGTAACGGAGGATCATCATCATCATCAACAACATTTATTTATATAGCGCCAGAAGATTCTGTAGCGCTTTACAATTGAGAACAAACAGTAATAAAACAATACTGGGTAATACATACATACAGAGAGGTAAGAGGTTACCTCCTACTTGCAAGCTAAAAATCTATGGATCCTCCTATGATATTGAAATTTGGACAACAGACTCAGCATCAGAGTCATGTGACTGGGACTCTCACTATTAGAGCTACACTGGCGTGATCTCTACCCTCCGCAAGTTCGAACCCTGTGCAGGATGCTGTAACTTATAAGCGTGGAAAAGTCTGTTAGTAGCCAATAATTCGGTAAATTTAATCAGCAGCTTTATGTGCACATTGCAACACTTTGTATCCAGGAACTGAACTGTAGAAATATAGCCTTTATAGTACTATTTTGGCCATAGTAGTACCAAGTAGGAACTGTATAACTCCTCAATGCAGCAACTGATTATCATATATTGATTTTATATTATCCAGTGTTTATTAGTTGATTATCGGTCATATTTGTGTGTTTTTATTGAGTTTTTATTTATCATTTATAAATAAATATTTTATGTATAATTATAAAAGGGAATGTGACTCTTTTTGATGTTAATGTCAATTGACTATCTACTTAGTGCAGTCACAGTGTTTTTTTCTTGGCACAATTTATATTGGAATAATTCCACAATCCTATGTGACAGCAGCTGCTATTTAAGCTTTTTATTCCTTAGCGCCTATAGGGGTTTTTTGTATGTGTGGAGCATGGAAAATTTAATCCGAGAGACACCTAAACACCTGTAGATAATATTTCTTCTTTCCTAGCCAGCAGACAATTGTTTCATATAAGCAGCTATATGTTCAAGCTGCAGGACTCACAGTAGAATTCAAAGTAAGCTGGATGACAAAAAGCTGATATGAAGTAGAAGTGCTGTTTGCCAAGGATCAGAGTCAGATATGTAGCAGAAACTGGTAACTGGACAATCTAAAAAAATAAACTGTACAGTAGTCCAGATGTAATGACCACACTACACCAGAGAATACAAACTATCCACAATCACATTGACAAGTCAAATATTCATTGTTGCTAACATTGTATTCAATTGTTTTAGAAAACCCATGTCTTGTTTACCTGTGAATAATGATATGCTCCTAAGAATTGGGCTATTGGTACAGTCGTTACTGAATGGTGATCTCCAATAAAACCAATCACTTTGCCTCTCTCTGTACAGGAATAATTAGGCACCGTACGTCCGGGTCCAGATAATATCTGTAATACACTTTTTATTGCCTTATTCCCAGCATTACATGAGTCATATACATGATATCCAAGTGTTATATTAGGTAAAAGATAAGAATTGTTGTTAAGTTTCTCAATGGCAAACTGAAAAGTCAGTAGATTTTTGTAATGTTGCGGTGAAGGCCTGTGAAAAGAATATACAGAAAATTGTCCAATTATATGTTTTTTGAAATGGAAGCCATTACGTACTGAAGAAGTAGCTAAAAAAATGAGTGGAAAAAAAATAAAAATATATGTATCCCTACTCTCAGGCACCTGAATCACAAAACACGATATCAACGAGGGCCAACTTAAAATAATAATTCACAACATCATAAGGTACTGCCTATACCATAATGAACAGGATGAACATCACATAAGTCCAAAACATGGTAATGGAGTCCAATGAATAATGAGATGGTTCTTTATCCGATCCACACAATGGTGAAAAAATCTTCTTTGAGATACAAGTATCATGTTCATGAAGCAGATATATGTGGAAGAAAACAAGAATGTGCAATAGTGTATTACCTTCAATCAAAATTTATTAAAAACATATTAAACATAAGTAGAGATATATATAGATCTCAGATTTAATTAATGTAAAGATGCCAGGTAATGGCCGCCTAACAGATTTGGCCGATGGTAATGGCTCATAACACAGTTCTTTTATCTAAGAGCCCACTGGATCATAGACACTTGAGAACAGTTTAGGCAGTAAGTGCAAGGCTGGAGATTGACTGTGCTGACGCATTTCGACCTTCCACAGGTATTTATCAAGGAATATATAGTCATTCCAATAGAGCAACTATTTATAGTAAAGGAGCTCTATCAAGTGACTTGCTCAGGCTTCTATCACCTGATCATTCTCAAAGAGGGATAGATACATTATAGCAATAGTATGATTCATATAACATGAAACAATTCCTAATACAATCTAAGATGCATAAATTCAACTGGTATACAAATTCACAGATAATTTTGAAGCTTCCTCTCTCATATACTTAATCACATGATCTTTAGAGGTCATCAAACTTATTTCAGAATTCCTCATACTTAACACGCCTCTTCCTGGGGATTTGGTCTTATATTATATCCTTAAATTGCCAAAGACTACAATTGATTAGTTATGTATCATTTTTGATGTATGCTGTCTCCGGTCATGTGACCACCAGTCCCAGTATTATGTGATATGACTACCCAATGGACAGCCTTTAGGAGGTGGCATAGATGAATATACACATATAATATAGTCCATGATTATGCCCTAAGATGGAGATGGCTGCAATTGGGATCTTAATACGAGATTTGTATATTCAATAATCTTTTGCCACTCATATAGTAATAGATACATATGCAAGAAATTCTAGAGCCTTTGCATTAAAAATATAAAACATTAATTTAAGAATTAATACTGGACTAATCAATTTAGGATATTCATTTCAAGAAGAGAATATTTTATATCCAATTATCTTACACATAATAAAACCTGTTATGATTGTATATCTATGAAAAAAAAGAATCATGCATATAAGAATTAGAGATGAGCGCACTCGGATTTCTGAAATCCGAGCCCACCCGAACGTTGCCGATCCGAGTCGGATCAGAGACAGATCCGGGTATTGGCGCCAAATTCAAATCTGAAACTGAGGCTCTGACTCATAATCCCGTTGTCGGATCTCGCGATACTCGGATCCTATAAATTCCCCGCTAGTCGCCGCCATCTTCACTCGGGCATTGATCAGGGTAGAGGGAGGGTGTGTTAGGTGGTCCTCTGTCCTGGTAGATCTCGTGCTGTGCTGTTTAGTTCTGTGCTGTGCTGTTTAGTTCTGTGCTGTGCTGTGCTGTGCTGTGTTCTGCAGTATCAGTCCAGTGGTGCTGTGTGCTGTTCTCTGTCCTTCTGAGGTCAGTGGTGCTGCTGGGTCCTGTGCTGTGTCCTGTTCAGTCCAGTGGTGCTGTGTCCTGTGCTCTGTGCTTCTAAGGGCATAGTTATTTCCCCAATATTCCCCTGTGTTTAAAAAAATAAAAAAAAGTTATTTAAAAAAATACCAAAAACTAATTTCATTTTTTTTAATTACCACAAAATTTGCACAACCAATCCTGCAGTATAAGCCCATTGGTACTGCAATATTACCAAGTTCACACATTCAGCAGTAAAAGTCCAGTGGTACTGCAATATTACAAAGTTCACACATTCTGCAGTATCAGTCCAGTGGTGCTGTGTCCTGTGCTCTGTCCTGCTGAGTTCCGTAGTGCTGCTGGGTCCTGTGCCATGTCCTGTTCAGTCCAGTGGTGCTGTGTCCTGTGCTCTGTGCTTCTAAGGGCATAGTTATTTCCCCATTATTCCCAAGTTTTTAAAAAATAAAAAAAAAAGTAAAAAAAAATAAAAAATTAAAAAAAAATATATATAATTATAACCAAATTTGCAAAACCAATCCAGCAGTATAAGTCCACTGGTACTGCAATATTACAAAGTTCACACATTCTGCAGTATCAGTCCAGTGGTGCTGTGTCCTGTGCTCTGTCCTGCTGAGTTCCGTAGTGCTGCTGGGTCCTGTGCCGTGTCCTGTTCAGTCCAGTGGTGCTGTGTCCTGTGCTCTGTGCTTCTAAGGGCATAGTTATTTCCCCATTATTCACAAGTTTTTAAAAAATAAAAAAAAAGTAAAAAAAAATTAAAAATTAAAAATTAAAAAAAATATATATAATTATAACCAAATTTGCAAAACCAATCCAGCAGTATAAGTCCATTGGTACTGCAATATTACCAAGTTCACACATTCTGCAGTATCTTGTGCTACATATAATGGAGACCAAAAATTTGGAGGATAAAGTAGGGAAAGATCAAGACCCACTTCCTCCTAATGCTGAAGCTGCTGCCACTAGTCATGACATAGACGATGAAATGCCATCAACGTCGTCTTCCAAGCCCGATGCCCAATCTCGTAGTACCGGGCATGTAAAATCCAAAAAGCCCAAGTTAAGAAAAAGTAACAAAAAGAGAAACTTAAAATCATCTGAGGAGAAACGTAAAGTTGGCAATATGCCATTTACGACACGTAGTGGCAAGGAACGGCTTAGGCCCTGGCCCGTGTTCATGACTAGTGGTTCAGCTTCACCCACGGATCTTAGCCCTCCTCCTCCTCCCCCCCCCCTACAAAAAATTGAAGAGAGTTATGCTGTCAGCAACAAAACAGCAAACAACTCTGCCTTCTAAAGAGAAATTATCACAAATCCACAAGGCGAGTCCAAGGATGTTGGTGGTTGTCAAGCCTGACCTTCCTATCACTGTACGGGAAGAGGTGGCTCGGGAGGAGGCTATTGATGATGTAGCTGGCGCTGTGGAGGAACTTGATGATGAGGATGGTGATGTGGTTATTGTAAATGAGGCACCAGGGGGGGAAACAGCTGATGTCCATGGGATGAAAAAGCCCATCGTCATGCCTGGTCAGAAGACCAAAAAATGCACCTCTTCGGTCTGGAGTTATTTTTATCCAAATCCAGACAACCAATGTATGGCCATATGTAGCTTATGTAAAGCTCAAATAAGCAGGGGTAAGGATCTTGCCCACCTAGGAACATCCTCCCTTATACGTCACCTGAATAACCTTCATAGTTCAGTGGTTAGTTCAGGAACTGGGGCTAGGACCCTCATCGGTACAGGGACACCTAAATCCCGTGGTCCAGTTGGATACACACCAGCAACACCCTCCTCGTCAACTTCCTCCACAATCTCCATCAGATTCAGTCCTGCAGCCCAAGTCAGCAGCCAGACTGAGTCCTCCTCAATACGGGATTCATCTGAGGAATCCTGCAGCGGTACGCCTACTACTGCCACTGCTGCTGTTGCTGCTGTTAGTCGGTCATCTTCCCAGAGGGGAAGTCGTAAGACCGCTAAGTCTTTTACAAAACAATTGACCGTCCAACAGTCGTTTGCCATGACCACAAAATACGATAGTAGTCACCCTATTGCAAAGCGTATAACTGCGGCTGTAACTGCAATGTTGGTGTTAGACGTGCGCCCGGTGTCCGCCATCAGTGGAGTGGGATTTAGAGGGTTGATGGAGGTATTGTGTCCCCGGTACCAAATCCCGTCGAGATTCCACTTCACTAGGCAGGCGATACCAAAAATGTACAGAGAAGTACGATCAAGTGTCCTCAGTGCTCTAAAAAATGCGGTTGTACCCACTGTCCACTTAACCATGGACATGTGGACAAGTGGTTCTGGGCAAACGAAGGACTATATGACTGTGACAGCCCACTGGGTAGATGCATCCCCTTCCGCAGCAACAGCAACAGCTGCATCAGTAGCAGCAACTACAAAATGGCTGCTCGTGCAAAGGCAGGCAACATTGTGTATTACAGGCTTTAATAAGAGGCACAACGCTGACAACATATTAGAGAAAATGAGGGAAATTATCTCCCAGTGGCTTACCCCACTTAGACTCTCATGGGGATTTGTGGTGTCAGACAATGCCAGTAACATTGTGCGGGCATTAAATATGGGCAATTTCCAGCACGTCCCATGTTTTGCCCACACCATTAATTTGGTGGTGCAGCATTACCTCAAGAGTGACAGGGGTGTGCAGGAGATGCTTGCGGTGGCGCGCAAAATTGCTGGACACTTTCGGCATTCAGCCAGTGCCTACCGCAGACTAGAGGCACATCAAAAAAGCATGAACCTGCCCTGCCATCACCTCAAACAAGAGGTTGTGACGCGCTGGAACTCCACCCTCTATATGCTGCAGAGGATGGAGGAGCAGCAAAAGGCCATTCAGGCCTACACAGCCACCTACGACATAGGCAAAGGAGTGGGGATGCGCCTCAGTCAAGCGCAGTGGAGACTGATTTCCGTGTTGTGCAAGGTTCTGCAGCCATTTGAACTTGCCACACGAGAAGTCAGTTCCGACACTGCCAGCTTGAGTCAGGTCATTCCCCTGATCAGGCTGTTGCAGAAGCAGCTGGAGAAAGTGAGGGAGGAGCTGGTAAGCCATTGCGATTACACCAAGCATGTAGCTCTTGTGGATGTAGCCC